>NC_087155.1:30895055-30947555 GCF_035594125.1 Scylla paramamosain | reverse complement strand
CTTTGTCGTGGAAAGAAGGGAAAAAAAGGAAAACAAAGGAGACCGTAAGGAAAAGAAGTGATAAAGCGATGATCAGGGAAAAAATAAGCGATAAAAAGGAAGGAAAAAAAAATACGTACTGAAGGTAACAGCCGGGTAGGAGAGAAAAAAAAGATAGAAGGAATGAGGAGAGGAGAGATAAGGAAATGATCGGGCAAGGAAAAAGAAGAAAAAGAAAAAAGCAAAGGAAAGTTATGGAAGGATGGCAAAAAATGAGAGGAAGAGGAAAGAGGACGGAAGGGCAGAGAACAGGGGTAAGGAGAGAATTAGACGACAAAATAACAAAAGAAAAAAAATATATATAACGGCAGTAAGAATTGAGAAGGTGATGAGAGGAGACTGAGGAACAAAATGAAGTGGAGGTAAGATGAGAATTACAAATAAAATAAATAAATAAATAAATAAGAGGAGTAAAATACATAATGGAGACGAGGAAAAAGTTACGATCGAGGTTTCTTTGGGTCACAGACTGTACTGGAGACACTGGGTGATTGAGGCGACATAAGAGAGCCCAAAGTTTAGTTCAGTTACAAGGCAGCGCGACTCTGTACGGAGGGAAGGCCGCGACAAAGGGTTGATTGTGCCTGTAGTTAGACTCAGTTCAAGGCACTTCACTCACCACATAGACAAACTGCATCAAATATCATGAAACAGCTTACAGTGAAATTAATTTGAGTGACGATAAAGAACTAGGAATTCTTAAAAAGAAAAGAAAAAGAAAAAAAGCGGGAGGGGGAAACTATAAACCTACATCAATTAGAGCACCGAAAAAGAAGAAAAAAACAGGAAAACTCACAAATATTTACAATTTCAGTATTCCTTTAAAAAAATGAAAGTGCAAAAGAGAACATTTTTGAAACGAACCAACGGAATGAAAAGAAAAAGTGTTCTCAAATATTTACAATCCGAATTTGACTGAAAAGCGTAAAAAAAAAAAAAAAGTGAGGTAAAAAAGAAAAGCCAATACACGAGCAGATCAAAATATCCAGTAAAAGCAAAGAATATTTCCGAACACACACACACACACACACACACACACACACACACACACACACACACACACACACACACACACACACACACACACACACACACACTCTCTCTCTCTCTCTCTCTCTCTCTCTGAAGAGACCTGCGTAATTAATTGATTAAGGTGGAAAGGCGGGTAGGCTATGTTCATTCCCACCGTCTTGACCCCCTGAGCCTCGAATCGGGTGGCAAGGGAGCTCCAAGACGACCACGAGACGCTGGGGGCTGCAGAGCATGCCGGATATCATGTAAGGATGGCCGCCTAACGTGGAGTCTCAACACGGGTTTTGAAATCAGAGTTTTCTTTCTCCTAGGTGGAGTGCTCTGCCAAACCTCAAGAGCTCCACTAACCCTTAAGTGTGTTTTGGGTAGGACTGAGACCACTCACACACCAAACACCGGGACAGCGAAGTCACAACCCCCTCGGATTATATCCCGTACCTACTTGCTGCTAAGTGAGCAGGGGCTATGCATCAAGAGGCTTGCCCATCTGCTTGGCCGCGCCCGGGACTCGAACTCAGGCCTTCTCGGTTATGAACCGAGAACTACATCATACGGAGTACACACACACACATACACACACACGGCAAAGTCAATGCAGGAAACCAAACGAGCATTCTCAACTCTATTACCGGACGAAGCGGTAAAAGAAGAGAGAGAGAGAGAGAGAGAGAGAGAGAGAGAGAGAGAGAGAGAGAGAGAGAGAGAGAGAGAGAGAGAGAGAGAGAGAGAGAGAGAGAGAGAGAGAGAGAGAGAGAGAGAGAGAGAGACCACATACCAAAAACAAGAACACAAACCACCGTACTTCTGGTCTATTTCTATTTTTTCACCTCGAGTCACATTAGGAAGAAGGAAAAGGTGAGGTTAAGGTACATTTTTTTCGGCGGGTGAAGGATTTCGTAAGGGACGAGTGGATTACTTCAAAGAGGCCAGTGGAGAGGCAAGGAGCAGGCTGATGAGGGGACAAACGGCTTGGTGGAGTGGAGAGGCGGACTGTGTGGCAGGAAATAAGTCTCTATAGAGGAGAAAGGGCTGCGTGACGAGAGAGAGAGAGAGAGAGAGAGAGAGAGAGAGAGAGAGAGAGAGAGAGAGAGAGAGAGAGAGAGAGAGAGAGAGAGAGAGAGAGAGAGAGAGAGAGAGAGAGAGAGAGAGAGAGAGAGAGAATGAAGCTAGTCTGGGCTGGGATAGGATGGCCACTTAAGACCTGAGACGTGTTTCATAACTTCATCAGGCGAATCCGCAGCATCAGCATCCCGAGTCAGCTGTTATCCGAGGTCCTCAGATACTCCAGGAGACGCACCACCCGTCGTTAATGACAGGAACTAACTTATCAGCAGCGCCTCAAGTGTACAAGGATTACATAATTTCAAGAGGAGTTTGGGTAAATGCACGGGCGATGACAGGTAGGGGCTTTCAGTGTTCAGGTGATGTTTTGTGTAGATCAAGTGGCCATTAACATTCTTATTATGATTTTTATTCTTGTCACTGGCCTCCAGACTGTTTCTATTTCCTACTAGTTCGTAAGATGGTTGCTTACTTTCTTTCCACTCTGAGGATGCATGAACAGAGTTAACGTCTAAAGTGTCGCCAGTTATTTTTCTAAAAGTAATGTGGTTTCTGACTAAAAGGTACAAAAAATGAAAAAAAAAAAAAAGTTTAAGCTAAGGTGAGTCTCTTCAGCATCTTATGAACACAAAAATGATAACCAACATTTCATTAATAATAATAATAATAATAATAATAATAATAATAATAATAATAATAATAATAATAATAAAACATAACTCTTAATTTTTGGTGATAAGAAGTTAAAATTTTCACCATTTTATGATCATTACGAAAACTGACATTCCACACTGACGAAAACACAAAAATCTCTTCCATTTCGCTTTCCGATGATATGAAAGTTACGTTTTCAGCACTTTACATTCATCACGAAAGCCGACAACTCACGCTATCAACAAACCACACAACAATCCATCTTCATCTCAGTTTCTGGTACTGAGGACGTCCTAAGAGAATTGCGGCGAAAGATAAAAGGACAGTCACCGTGAGAGGCAGGAAAGTAACGGTGAAGAAACGAGTCACGGTGAAATGCAGCAGTCACAGGTAAAGTTACGAGAGTGATTATGAAAGGTACGAAAATCACAGTAAGAGAGAGAGAGAGAGAGAGAGAGAGAGAGAGAGAGAGAGAGAGAGAGAGAGAGAGAGAGAGAGAGAGAGAGAGAGAGAGAGAGAGAGAGAGAGAGAGAGAGAGAGAGAGAGAGAGAGAGAGAGAGAGAGAGAGACAAAAACTTACCTTGAACGTTGAGGACAAGCCAGGTTCCAAGGGCGCCCCAGTGGAGGTAGTTGTTAGCAAACCTCCGCCACCAGGATAGCACGCAGAACACCACGTTCACCACCATCCACGACACAGAGTAGGTGATGGCCTGCGCCGCCGCCACCACCACCACCATCGACATCACCATCAAAGAAAAACATAAAGGTGTATAAGTTTTTTTCTCCATCAGACTAAACACCATCACCACCATCGACAATATCAAAGAAAAGATAAAAAGTACATGTTTTTTTTTTATCAGACTCAGTCCTTTATAAATGAACATACGACCCTTTCAGTTACATTGCGACAGTGACCTAAGGCTTTGCTATCTCTGAGTGTTTCTGGGGATCTATAGGGGGAGATGGTGGTAGCAGAGGGGATAGACTGCGCTGCCTGTCAATAATGTAACAGCTGACTCAGTGCAGACGAAACACTAAACTATTATATCTTATTTCTGTATAAAAGAGGAAGAAAAAAGGTATTGCTGACTCCATGATTATGCTGATGTCTTATATTGGAAGAAACTCAGTGATCAATAAATATCTGTAACACACACGCACACACACAAAAAAAAAAAAACACACACACACACATACGATAATTGTAGTAGTAGTAGTAGTAGTAGTAGAAGACTGACAAAAAGGAAAAAAATGCTAATATATTTTCTAATTTAAGAAATCCTAAAACAGTAGAGGACAAAATAAAACGTTTCTCTCTCTCTCTCTCTCTCTCTCTCTCTCTCTCTCTCTCTCTCTCTCTCTCTCTCTCTCTCTCTCTCTCTCTCACACACACACACACACACACACACACACACACACACACACACACACACACACACACACACCGGGACCGGGTCGGCGTTGGCCTGGGTGAGGACGATGACCAGCACGGCCAGCTTGAGGGCGAGGTCCACGCCGTTCACCATCATGAGGGAGCGCTGCCGCTGCCTGTGAGAGTATCGCTGGAATGCCGACTCCAGCTGCTGGTCCCGGAAGCTGCACGGTGGCCAGGGCGTGGGTGGCGGAGATGAGGCGGCAGGCGGTGGCAGAGGTGTGGATAAGAGGAGGGAACATGTTAATAGGATGAAGGAACGTGTGGATCGAGTATGAATAAAGAGTTGGGGGAGATGAAGGATGGTGTAATAATGATGAAAATTAGACTAAATGAAAAATTAATTAATAATAAAATTGGATTTATATTCCTAAAAGAAGGATTTAATCTCCATTGTCACGGATACAATATGAGTGAGTGGCAAAATGTGTTGTGTAATAATGATGACATTTACAAAGTCAGAAACTGATTGCATTGGGCACTCGACTGATTGCTTAATTCACACACACACACACGCGCACGCACACACACACACACACACACACACACACACACACACACACACACACACACACACACACACACACACACACACACACACACACACACACACACCAGTCATTTCAATCCTATTCCTCGCTGAAATAAATTGGCTGGAATAATTAAGCCCTACAAGGGTGGACATCCTCGCTTCATGATTAGTTCAGCTCGGGCCGCTGATGAAAAGGTTCTGGCAGCCTCCCGCCAAATCCAGCCTACACGCACTACCACCACCACCACCACCACAACATTAAGGTTTCCAGTCCCACCGTTATTTCTTCTAACACCTGAATAATTCCAGCACCTCCAGTCTTTCAGTAACTCTCCCGGTCTTTCCAGATCTCATAACCTCTACGTTCTGCTCCACCCGCCCATCAAAGTCCTCCAGTAGTCACATTTATTTTATTACGTTAGTTCCTCCAGTCCTTTAATATCTCTTCAAGTCTCAACCAGTGTCTCATTCACGCAGGCCCACACACCTCCCGGCGACAGCGTCATGTGTACCTGTTTGTGAGCGTTGGGAAGTACACGCCGTGGTATACGTGGCCGCGCTTGAAGATCTGCCCGGTGGGGTCTGCCTCCCGCGTCGAGCTGCTGCGGTCCACCACTGCAACACACAATGGACTCAGGTTAAGTACTCGTAACCCTCAATGCATTTCAAATATATGATTACTACCACCTACTTCTGCTTCTCTAACTTTCTTCTGCATGATCTCCACACCTCCCCGTCTCTCTTAAATGTTTTTTTCACTGCTATTTGACACACGGTTTCTTAATGCCAAAACACGCCTGGACATTTAATTTCTTCTACAACCGCCACTGAAGATTCTTCTGTCTATACATTGGGAAATCTAATCTTTCTCAGGATTTCCTTTTCTTTTAGGTGTTTGTGAAGAGTTTATGCAGTACTTTAAATAGTGTGAATTATTGCATATCGCAGTGAAAGGGTTAATGAAGAAGTTGGCCTGTCACAAGTGAACAAGCGTTGGGAATACCGGTGCTGGCTTCCCAACAACGCGGTCTTACCCAGCGCCATGACTTCGTTGTTGCAGCGCCGTAACTCATTCGAATTCCAAAGAATCTGGTACCAGTTACACCTTTCTTGCTGTGTTCCTGCATCTCTCTCCTCTTCTGACGAGCAGCACAACTATTTTTCCCTTTGTATTTCATTCGTCCTCATCCGCAAGGTTTATTGTGTGTGAATGGCCATCAGCTTCCAATGTATGTTTTTATGGGCTGACTTTAATCCCATTTTTCTGTAATGAACATTGTCACTGATGACCCACGAGTCCGCCGCAGACAGCGTCCCCAGGTAATATGAACACCTGTTATTGCATTGCCGCGGAAATGACGGTGGCGGGAGCTGTAATTATTTTAATATAAGGTGCAATTTTTATTCTCCGCTCCTTACACCACCCGCCGTCAGCCCCCCGACACTTCCACCCTTCACCTCCCCACCACTACCCCTCCCCGCACCTCATCCCGCTCTCTTCTCGCTCTTCCCATCCGCAACGCCTCCACTTTTTCTTTTTACTTTTCTTTTAATTGTTTTTTGTAACTGGAGACACGCTGTGCAACAAAAAAAAAAAAAAGGGGCTCGCAAAATGTCGCTCCAAAAAAAGTAAAAAACGAAAAAAGTCACGCGGGTTCGTTCCTGAATACCCGGGCCAATTTAGTGCCGAGGTGACCTGATGCCTCGTGTCTTTTCAGAAATGGAAAAGTGTTTCGTGGAGAGAATATGTTTATGAAAATTCCTCGTGAGAGCAACTAATGAAGACGCGAACAAAAATGCGTTACGGGGTATGTCTGTGGCAGAGACATCCCCCACCACCACCACCACCACCACCACCATATCAACCACTACCAACCCATCCACCATCACCACCACTACCACCACCACCACCACCACCACCACCATCACCACCAACCCCTCAACCATCACCACCACCACCATCACCACCAACCCCTCCACCACCACCACCACCACCACTCCCACCACCACCACAAGCACGTGGGAACACCCCGCCCGGTCAACTTTTTCATGTCAACAATGTAATTATTCTTCCTGGATCAGTAAAGCCGCCGAAGTTCCGTTATCTATTTATTTAACATTTCCCGCAGCAGGAGGAGGATCAGGCAGACTGCAGCACTGTGGTTCGCGGCCTCATGTGATCTTCCTGCTGCCTGGGTCCGTGCACAGACCTACAAACGTGACTTGAGAGCAAAAATTTCTTGTGAATTTTGTTTTAGTATCCTTCTGAGTGTGTGTGTGTGTGTGTGTGTGTGTGTGTGTGTGTGTGTGTGTGTGTGTGTGTGTGTGTGTGTGTGTGTGTGTGTGTGTGTGTGTGTGTGTGCGCGTGCGTGTGTGTGTGTCCTGTAATATATGTATGAGTTTCTCCATCTTGTAAAGACCGCAAACAGAGCGAACTGGATATAAAACCTCACTGTCATTGTTCTTCCTTCCTCAGTCCCATCACCTTTTCATCTAAACACCGCCGCCACGACAAGCAAGATAACCGAGTCCTTCCTCCTCCTCTTCCTATCATCCTTTTCCATCTACCGCACTACAAAGCCGCTTATGTAACTCTTTTTTTCCCCTCTTTTCTTCTCTTCTTCCTCTTCTAATTATCTATCCATCTATCTCTCTACCTACAAGAACGCATTACTGCCTCGATAGGCTCTTCCCTCCTTATTGTCCTTCCGCCCCTGCTGTTAGTGTTCGTCCTTCTTCTCTTTCTTCTCTTCTTTTTCCTCCACCTCCTCCATCACCGGCCGCTGCGACAGGTGCACGCCTCAGCCCTCGCAGGTGGCGCTTCATCCCCTCAGGAGCATCAAAGAGCAGGCAGCAGGTGCTTCGGGACACATGATGTCCACCTGGCTACGTGTCGGATCAGGCCAATGGTTCTGCTTTGATCATGTAGATTTTTTTACAGGTCTACTTTAATGCATCTCTCTCACTCTCTCTCTTTCTCTCTCTACAGGACACCAATGAATAGAATACGAGTATTGATTTTGTATAAGCATGACGTCTAAGGTGCAGAGATACGTGATGACTGAATGAGTTTCCTGGTGGTTTGAGGGCAACAAACACAAGGCCACACTGTCATTTGTTCTCCCTTAATGTCATACACTGTGTCTTTTACATCACGTCTCAGCTGTTTTACTCAGTTCCTCCTTCCAGCTGGATCATCGTTTTTTTTTCTCTCGCTTCCTCTTCTTTTTTTCTTTTTTTTTTTTTGCATGACCACATCCACCAAATTGCATCTTAAACTTTTACCACATGGATCCAATTTTGTTTTTCTATGTCATTCTACTCATTCTCTCTCTCTCTCTCTCTCTCTCTCTCTCTCTCTCTCTCTCTCTCTCTCTCTCTCTCTCTCTCTCTCTCTCTCTCTCTCTCTCTCTCTCTCTCTCTCTCTCCCTGTCAGACCTGTAACTTCAGCTTTTCCGGTTTTCTTTTCCAGCACTCATTTTCTGTTCTCGAATCCCATGTACTCAAAAACGTTCACTTTTATAATTATTCCCTCCATCTTTTTCAGTGCAACAACACGTTCTGTTCCTACCTCCTTCCCTCCCCCCCCCTCTCTCTCTCTCTCTCTCTCTCTCTCTCTCTCTCTCTCTCTCTCTCTCTCTCTCTCTCTCTCTCTCTCTCTCTCTCTCTCTCTCTCTCTCCAGGAATCGTACTCCATCCAGATAGCAATTCCAGAGTGCGTTTCAAATCCCTTAATCCCAAACCTTCTTTCCTATCCATTTTTTCTTATATCCAGCATCCTCCAGTCCCTTCTTTGACCTTGCAACTCAGCCCCCACAACATCCCCAGCGCCCCACCACCGCCGTCTCCTGAAACCTCGAGTGAGCAGGCCTTGTTTCTTCCGCAGCCGAGTCATTCCTTCCTCTTATCTTCACGAAGCAAACCTCAGCTCCTTAAGCCTAATGGTGCATCGAATTCCTGTCCTTTGTTGGTGTTTTCTCTGGATATATATATTTTTTTCGTCTTTTTCTTATCCTTACATAATAAACTTTTCAGGCTTTCCAGGTGTTTAGAATAGTGTTTAGAATTCCTGTCCTTTATTTATTTATTCTTTTTTCGTGAATATATTGCTTTCCTCTCTTCTCATTGTCCGATTTTTTTTTTTTTTATCCTTACAAAACAAATTTCAAGTCTTCAAGTGTAAGTGATGTATGGATTTCCTGTCATTTATTGCTTTTTTTCCCCAGGATATACTTTTTCCCTCTCTTCTTGCCCTCCTCTTCTTTTTTTTTTTTTTTTTTTGGGTTATCCTTATAACACAAACTTCAGGTCTTCAATTGTAAATGGCGTATTGAATTCCTGTCTCTTTCTATATATTTTTACTCCTTGCCCTCGTTCCACTTTTTCCTTCTCCTTTGCCAAAACTCATGCTCTCCCTCCCTGCTCCTGTCACGCTCCGCCCTTCGCCACCAGCTGCTTCCCTCTTCCCGCCCCTCCCCGGCCTGACAGCGTGACTTCAGCCGCCTCCATCCATCTCCCGCGCCATGACTAAGGAAGCTTGACGATCCATCACTGTCATCGCTTGAAAATGGCAGTGCCCCTCCGCCCTCCCGCCACCACCACCACCGCCCTCCTTCTCCTCTTCCGCCCGCAACACCCTTTCTTACTATCGACACGCAATCTCGGCCACGACACCTTGCTTCACCACTGACATCGCGACCACCACCCACCGCAGACACGTCCATAAAAAAAGAAAGAGTCGTAGTGGTAAACTTGCGATGTTCTAATTTAGCGTGTTGAGGCTTTCATCAGTGGCCTGTCTTGCCTTTCCCGTCGTGGCTTGAAAAACAACGTGGTTATATTTCAAAGCCATACTGAAAGACGCTGTTTGCTTGTACAGTGAGTTACATTTAATGTTTAAGGGCGCCTCTCAGTGCTGCTTAGTGGTGCTGTGAAGAAAGCGACAAGTTATGAACACACTCCAAAGCCTGACAGGCATCGCCCAGCTAAACCACTGGCACTCCCTTCCCTGAGAGGCGACCCTGACACCCATACGTCTTAACCTGGAAAATATGGGAGAAAAATATCAAGACTCAAAGAGTAACTGAAGCTTCAAGGAAAAAATAGTAAAGAAAAATTATTTTCTTTATAATCACTGAGATCAATACTGCCAGTGTGGCGAGACGTCCTTAGAAGTTACATATGAAAGCAGTGTTCAGCAGCCTCCTGGGTGAGGAATATCCTGGCCTCACAAGGACGCCGCAGGCTCCTCAAACTTTTCACGCCCTTCCGACCTGGCTCGTTGCAGCCTCACGCCTCGCTCTATTTTTTCCAGGCTCACCTCCATATCTTATCCCCGACACGTGTTTGCCTTCGTCAATAACTCTATCTCGCCTGATAATTACTCAGGCTGGCGGCCTCGTTTCCTCGCTCCAGCCTGCATCAGCAACCGGAAGGCTGCCTGGCGTCTTCCTCCCCGCCATGACTAAGTCACCGCCGCCGCACGGAGGAGGCGAATTAAAGCATCACTGAAAAACCAGATTATTGAAATATTTATGTTAAGAAAACGCATCTAGAATTATTAATAGAAAGTGCTTTCTAAATATGATTGAAATATTAATAAGTTTTTATTAAATACGAGTACATACCAACGGTTCATGGAAATGCTTTACGTGGGAGAATGAAAGCTGAGAGTCAAAGTTCAATGCCGATATGGACGCCGGCAGCTCATACATGTGACAACAGCCGCCGGCCCACCAACACTCAGTGATGAAAGACTCACACTCTCGTGATAATATTCTAAGCAAAGGAAGCAAATAAAGAAACGAACAAATGATATAGCGAACACTAAATTGAAGGCAATCTTATGAGAGCAGCGCAATAAATATTTTCTTACTGGATTAATATTGCAATCCCAATATTCGTGTATTAGTTTTATCCAGTATTAATGACCCTCGCGTTCACGACAACGACATTTTTCATCTGCGATATTTCATGAGCCGCCTAACGCGTGTCTTTCCCTTCACGTGCTCTCTTCACTCTTCTGCAAAGCGACACAATATTCTCATGCATATAACGTCAATATCTCCTTGAGCAAGCAGTAAAATAATGAATGTACAAGTGGTTCTTTTGTATTTCTTTTGGTTTCTGTGAAGTATTTGGCTCGTTAGGTTCTGAAGTTCTGATTTTTTTTTTGTATTAATAACGAGGGCACTCTTGCATTTCAAAGTTAATAATCAGTACTGGTTACAAAGAAGTTAAATTATTTTCAGTGTGCAGCATTTCAACTTTCTTGCTTTGAAAGGTGATACTCTTACAACACAAAAAAGAAAATACATTATTTTCTTTACTTTTCTGAACAGTAGAAAACAGCAATTTTCAACAAGCCATTGAAAAAAAAAAAAAACTAAAAAAGTACAACTTCTAACAGTCAATAATCCTTAGTAACTTGATATAACATCTATGAACATTAACCTAAAACAGACTGTCTCAATAAATCTATAGAGTCCTCCTTAAAGCCCTGACGCTACTGGAAATGTGATAGTCTCGCGGCTACTCGACGCTGAACAACCACTGCACGTATAACAAAATTCAGTGGACCTGTTACCCACGTCCCAGGAGGCGAACCACGAGACAAAGGAGGCTATAGAATAAATCACCACCAAAATTTCTATTTAGACTAGGAATAAATCTTACAACACGCATTGCTTGTAAACAGTAGTATTCTTTCAAGGGAGCTGGAAGGAAGTAAAGAAAGGAGAACAAAAAGAATGGTTTCGCCTATCACAACTACTTATATTTAGTCGCGTGTGGGTACAGGTGATATGGAGGGTAATTAGTGGTCAGTACCTGCGTGAGTCTGTTTACCACACACACACACACACACACACACATACACACAAACATTAATATACGTAATCTGACTTATATAACCTCAATTAGTCAGGTATTAACTTATGTAGTGGTCGTGTGTACCTATTTACATAACCCTGAACAAACAAACGCACACACACACACACACACACACACACACACACACACACACACACACACACACACACACACACACACACACACACACACACACACACACGATTACACACGATAGACGACCCTTGAAGTACAAAAGCAGCCTCCTACACCCACCATACATCAGCCTGCTTACAATAACTCTGCTGCCTCAACCCTAATTTTCCCCTTGTCTCTCCCGTACCTTCCCTATCTCTTCCACTGCCGCACGCCCCACCCTCTCTCCCTCAGCCGGCACAACTAAGCCTCCTCTCTAGTACTGGGAAGTGAGAGGAGGGGAGAAATCGGGATTTGAAGAGCAAGTTGTCAAGTCCACAAGTTAATCAGTCCGCACAAAGGTCCGGAGCATCAAAGGCCGAGAGAGAGAGAGAGAGAGAGAGAGAGAGAGAGAGAGAGAGAGAGAGAGAGAGAGAGAGAGAGAGAGAGAGAGAGAGAGAGAGAGAGAGAGAGAGAGAGAGACTTGTTCCTCTTCACAACATACACACGGCGTCTCTTTGTTTCCTCTCTCTCTCTCTCTCTCTCTCTCTCTCTCTCTCTCTCTCTCTCTCTCTCTCTCTCTCTCTCTCTCTCTCTCTCTCTCTCTCTCTCTCTCTCTCTCTCTCTCTCTCTCTCTCTCTCTCTCTCTCTCTCTCTCTCTCTCTCTCTCTCTCTCTCTCTCCATTCCCTTCTCACTTCCTTCTTTTTTTCTCCATTTCAGTCCTTTTATCCACAAATGTTATTTCTTCTTTTAACCTTTATTTTTTTTTTATTTCATCTCATTCTACAACAATTCTTCGTTCTTTCTATCAAGTTACCCGTTTTCTCTACTATTCAACTCTTCCTTTTCCTCACTTTTCCGTCCTTTTTCATAATTTTTCCCTACGCTCCAACTTTTCCATCTCTTATTAACCATATCTTCTATTGCTGTTTTTTTCTCTCTCTTATCTCACGTGTCGTTATTCCAGTTTTATTAGTTCTTCCTACTTCTCCCAATCGCGACATTCTCACAGCTTCCCCCTAGACAAAAGCTGCCTCTACTCTCCCACTGCTTTTCAACTCCCACTTCTCACCTCTCCCCTCAAGCGCCTCTCAAATATTCCGGGCCCCACTCACCCTTCTCTAGTTTTCACCTACTTCGTTCCTGATAGCCCCCAGTCTCAACCCCCCCCTCTCTCTCTCTCTCTCTCTCTCTCTCTCTCTCTCTCTCTCTCTCTCTCTCTCTCTCTCTCTCTCAAGTGCACCTTAGGGAAATTTCTTTAAAGCGTATTAGTGAGTAATAAATTTATCAGCCTTATTTACGTCCCAGTGAACTAATCCTCTCCCTGCTCCTCTGTGGCTCGTCATGTTATTTATTTATTTATTTATTTATTTTTTGTACTGAAGTGTGGGTAACAAACAGACAGACGTACAGGTAGACAGGTACAGACATACATACATACAGATAAACATACAAACAGACAGACAGACAGACAGACACTCACACACAAACACACACACACACACACACACACACACACACACACACACACAAACATACAATAATCATACCAAACTTTTGAGTCCTTTCCTCTGCCACCCTCTTTTCTTGACCTCCTGTTTCTTCTTCTTCTTCGTCTTCTTCTTCCTCCTCCTCCTCCTCCTCCTCCTTTTATCCTGTCCCTTGCTCTCCAGTTTTAACACCTCTCTCTCTCTCTTCCCCTTCGCACCAGACATCCTCCTCCTCTTCCTCCTACATAATAATGAGTCGACGCCAGAGACAAACGGTGCTGTTGTTGTTATTGTTGTTGGCGGTGGTTCTGTTAGTGCTGCTGTTGTCACTGTTGCAGTTGTTGTTTACGCTTGAAGTGGTGAGTTTATTCGCCTTTAATATTCACACTTGATCACGTCTTTTCTTGTATTACTGAACATCTTCCAGTAAAAGTTCTCAAGATTCCCCGATGAGGCGCAGGACTTCGAGAACTCCAACCCGCACCATCTTTGTCGTGTCCTAAACAAGCTTTCGCTTTCCGCTTTTTCCGGCAACAATGGCGTCAATGACTGAGAAAATTTCAATCAGGTACAGAAGTGTGTTACATTTTTGTTGAGGACACTTTTACTGCATCAGCCAGTCAACACAACGTGAGGAAAATGTAAAACGAGGACATTTTCGTAATAATACTCAAAGGACTGGAATTCGAGCCGTCCGCCACACACACACACGACTCCTTGCCGCCATCACGCCAGCACGCTGAGGGCAAATGACAGGTAGAATCTAATCAACACAACTACTAAGGGTTTCAGAGACATATATATATATATATATATATATATATATATATATATATATATATATATATATATATATATATATATATATATATATATATATATATATATATATATATATATATATATATATATATATATATATATATATATATATATATATATATATATATATATATATATATATATATATATATATATATATATATATATATATATATATATATATATATATATATATATATATATATATATATATATATATATATATATTTTATTTATTTATTTATTTTTTTCGCGAATAACTCGTTAACAATATATATTAATCGGGATCATACTTTGACGGAGCTTGTTTCAGGGATCGATAATTTTTTGCTATAGTCAATTAATGCAAGTTGAGACACCAACCTTCAGCAAAGCAAGGCAGAGGGTGCAGAGGGAACCTTCAGACATCGATCTTCGGCTTGGTATTGATTCATTTCTTTAAAAGGTTGGGGATGAGCAAGATGTTACAGTTACATCACGTGTGTGTCGCAGTAGGAGGAGGTCCGTGCTGAGGGCCAGACAAGGCTGTTTATTTCTGGCTGTCGTTGACTGGTTTACAGTCAGAGATTAGACCAACCGCAGAGGACAAATCCTTAAAGACGCACACGGGCCTTGGAGAACCATGATAGCTATAATACCCATTCATTACGGTGACATGATTGAGGCCTTGAGAGAGAGAGAGAGAGAGAGAGAGAGAGAGAGAGAGAGAGAGAGAGAGAGAGAGAGAGAGAGAGAGAGAGAGAGAGAGAGAGAGAGAGAGAGAGAGAGAGAGAGAGAGAGAGAGAGAGAGAGAGAGAGAGAGAGAGAGAGAGAGAGAGAGAGAGAGAGAGAGAGAGAGAGAGAGAGAGAGAGAGAGAGAGAGAGAATCACAGGATTACACTATAATTCCCTCTGTCCTGTACACAGGAAGGAGGGTGGGGTGTCCAATCAGCCTGGCGGGGAGGGCAGGGTGCAGGGCTGCCTCACCGTGCCCTCCCCTCGCCACGCTCACTGCCACCACGTCAACGTCACCCCTTCAAACACCCCTTCAAACACTCAGCCTCGTGCGCTCAATAAATCCAACAGAAATACACATAAACACTTTTATTTCAAATTTTATTTCCTTTTAAACGCATTCAACTGTAATTACGTGCATGCAGAAACACACACACACACACACACACACACACACACACACACACACACACACACACACACACACACACACACACACACACACACACACACACACACACACACACACACACACACACACACACACACACACACACACACACACACACACACACACACACACACACACACACAAGTATTTTTGGTCTGTTTGTATTTACATTCAATATGTCTGCTTGTCTTTGCTATTCAGCCTGCCTGTCTGCTTGCTCGTCTGCCTGTCTGTCTCTGTCTTAATCCTTTTATTTATTTATCAGTATCTGCTTTACTGTGTTGATGTGCCTGTCTTTGTTCACACACTCCTGCTTCTTCATATCACCATTCTTCCGGTCCAAGCACACCCCTCTCTCATTCCCTCGCCCCTCACCGCCTTCTAGTGTGAACGGACATGTTGTCGCGCCCCGCCACCCGCGCTGACACACTCAACGCAACTCATGCCAGTGGGAAAATAACCTCCCGCACTATCCTGCTCCTCACCGCCTCTTGCCGCTCGGGAGCCTATTCCGCCGGCAGTCTTCCTCAAAGGTGCCACATGACGGGGCCGCTGAGGGTGTGTTGCGGCTGGCACCGGGAAGGGCGGGAATGTGATGCACGTCTGGGAGGATTCCATCATATTTCACGCTTAAGTTTCCCAAATGGTAAAATATATACTCGTAATTCTCTCTCTCTCTCTCTCTCTCTCTCTCTCTCTCTCTCTCTCTCTCTCTCTCTCTCTCTCTCTCTCTCTCTCTCTCTCTCTCTCTCTCTCTCTCGTTTCCTAGAGTTTATATTTTGTTTTCCCAGATGGAGGAGTGTGATTTTTCCTTCCTCACAGCTCGATTTAGCGCGAGGCTGCAGACACGACAGCGCACAGGAGGTACATATTACACACGACCCTCCAGGTGGCGCAGGGCGGGGTGAAGGTCAAGGCCACGCAACGAGAATTACTTGTACGTGTGTGTGTAGATGAGACAATGAGAAAGATATGAAAAAAAAAAAGTAAATGTGTCACGATTTTTATGAAACATAATATTCCTTTTGTCGTAGCCACGGCAGCCACGGCACCCAGGCCTATAGTATCGCTCCCGACGACGCCCACGCCCATAGCAACGCCCCCGGCTTTACCCTTCGTGAGGCCCCGCCACCCGCTCACGCCATCCACGGCCACGATAAGGACAATACCTGCCCTGATGAAGATGTAAGTGCACCCGTTGACATAGACGCACGCGGACGGTAAGTAAAAGACTAAGACAGACTTAAGAGCGTGATTAATGAACTTGTGATTAATCAATCTTCCCATGTCTGATAGTGTCGATCACGTAACTATAAACCTGGCGATGTACTTTAATGGATGAGAGATAGGGGCAACCTACGTAAGCTAACTGACCCTGCACTTCAGTGCAAAACGTGACCCACTCTTTTGACTCAGTGATGTGCAAGTTATAAGGACAAAAAACATATATACTTGTATGTAAGTATGTATGTATGTAAGTCCCATTGACCATAAACGAGACATGAGTCTTATGAACCTCGAGTACTGAAAATTTATACGTAAAAAATTCTGATGATCTTGAGTACTGAAAGAAGGAATGAGTTGATTAGTTAGTTAGATTTTAAACCTTAAGGGATAACCATATATGTAGCAATATGCAGCAGTGTATGTAGTTCGCCGCCGCTGTAATTATGAGTGAATATAAGGCGAAGTATCGAACGATCCCCTCACACCTCAGTCAGACTCCGAAAGTAAAGTGTTACAGTTTTTGGAAGGTGCAGGCATTCAGGTGCACCATGAGGTCTGCGGTCGTTCTTTGCCTCGTGTTTGTCGTAAGTAATACTTAGAGAATTATCCTTTGTGCCTTGTGTGTCTCGATTTTATATGTTCAGTATACTGTGATTTCTATGTATTTTCTTGTGTTCCAATTGTGTTTCATGTGTTGACTTAAGTTGGATTATGTTGAGTAACATGATATTTTCTGTGGCACTTCGCATGCAGTGACCACGTATCTTCTTGTCTTTGATTTTGCATGTTATGTTTGATTATTTAATTATGTCATTATATTATATGTTCATTTATGTGTTTGATGTGTTTAATGAAAAGTGATGCTTTAATGAGTGACATAATTTTTTGATGAAGTTGCGTTAACGTACAGTTAACAGTAACGTGAAGGATTTATTAATTGCCAATGCTGAGTTACTTTAAGTTTCATTGAACCTGAGTTAGGATGTGGAGTTACTGTCTTTTGTTGTCTGTCTGTGTTTTTGGAGTGTTTATCTATTGGTTAATAAATACTTATAGCCTTTCCGTGCTGCGTTTACGGCTTGCCCACTGTGAGATCCCTCGGTCTTATCCCTCGATTACCTGGACTTAGACTTAAAAGTGTTGTTGCAGTACCTGAAATACTTGGTGGACACATAACCGGTGCAGCTCCTGCGCAAACTCGAACTTTTATTTAAGGTAAGCTAAGGGATTACGACACTTTTAAACAATAAGTCTAAATATCAAGGGAGTTCTATTGGTCTCTCTCTCTCTCTCTCTCTCTCTCTCTCTCTCTCTCTCTCTCTCTCTCTCTCTGTTTGCGCGCGCGCAAGTGTGTGTGTGTGTGTGTGTGTGTGTGTGTGTGTGTGTGTGTGTGTGTGTGTGTGTGTGTGTGTGTGTGTGTGTGTGTGTGTGTGTGTGTGTGTGTGTGTGTGTGTGTGTGTGTGTGTGTGTGCGTGTGTGTATGAGCGCACACACGCGCATCTACCGCAACGCACGAAACCTTCAAAGAGAATATAAAGGTAAAACGCAGGAGGACGATCAGATAATGAAGCAAACGAGACTGAGGCATATATATATATATATATATATATATATATATATATATATATATATATATATATATATATATATATATATATATATATATATATATATATAGAGAGAGAGAGAGAGAGAGAGAGAGAGAGAGAGAGAGAGAGAGAGAGAGAGAGAGAGAGAGAGAGAGAGAGAGAGAGAGAGAGAGAGAGAGAGAGAGAGAGAGAGAGAGAGAGAGAGAGAGAGAGAGAGAGAGAGAGAGAGAGAGAGAGAGAGAGAGAGAGAGAGAGAGAGAGAGAGAGAGAGAGAGAGAGAGAGAGAGAGAGAGAGAGAGAGAGGGAGGGAAAGGAGAGGGAGAGAGGTGGCTGCTTCTCTCCTGCGTGCAAGCAACAAGTGGGCCGATGCGGGGATCGCAGCTTTTTCCCCGGTCAAAAGAGTGTTTCGAAACGCGATCAAACTAAAAAAAAAAAAAAAGAAAAAAAGAACACGAGGATCTCTGAGGCTTTGAAGCGAGGCGAGCGACGCAAAAATTATGGACACGCTTCGGGCATTCATGAGCCTCTCTTTATATTCATGACCCTTAAGCCTCCCACCACCTCCCCCCTCTCTCTCTCTCTCTCTCTCTCTCTCTCTCTGCTCGCAAGTGGTCGCGAGTGGCAGTCAGGATGAAAATGGAAACGCGGATTGACAGTTAATCTCAGTATGATGGCAACTGTGTGTGTGTGTGTGTGTGTGTGTGTGTGTGTGTGTGTGTGTGTGTGTGTGTGTGTGTGTGTGTGTGTGTGTGTGTGTGTGTGTGTGTGTGTGTGTGTGTGAGAGAGAGAGAGAGAGAGAGAGAGAGAGAGAGAGAGAGAGAGAGAGAGAGAGAGAGAGAGAGAGAGAGAGAGAGAGAGAGAGAGAGAGAGAGAGAGAGAGAGAGAGAGAGAGAGAGAGAGAGAGAATACCCCATTTAATCTCTGCCCTAAAAAAAAAAAACTCAAAACTTTCCCACCACAAACTAGTACTCGCGCCCCATCCTGTCCCAAATAGCGAAGTACAGACAACAATAATTTTTTTTTCAAACTACACTGCAAAAAAAAAAAAAAAAAAAAGGCTAGCAAAAACACTGTAATCCTCAGGCGCTGGGTCGCTCACGTGCTGAACCTGTGGATGGCAGATAAGCGGGCGGGTTCATCCCTCGCCGGGGGGTGGACGTGTGGGAGGCAGGAGGCTACTGGAGGAAGAGTGAAGGGAGGGAGGCGGTGGTGACAGGAGCAGGGAGGTGAGAAAGTGGGATGGATAGTGTATGTGAGGGTATAGAGACTGGTGAGGATGATGGGACGTTGTAGAGCAGGCTAGTAGGGGAAGAGTGAAGGGAGGGAGACGGTGGTGACAGGAGCAGGGAAGTGAAAAAATGGGATAGTTAGTATATGTTGGGTATAGGCGAGGTTGTATGGAGTTGTAGGGGCAATGGATGAGTGTAGGGGAGGTTAGAAGAATCTATTGTGAGTGAAGGTAGTTAACAAGGTGATAGGATACAGGGAAAGGAGAAAGGAAGGACAAGATAAAAGAAAGAAGAAGTTTACGGAAAGGAGGAGCAGGATGAGTTGGAGAGAGAGAGAAGATGGAGGTGTGGAGGGAATACTGGAGTGATGAGAATGCTGGAAGAGTGTGGAGAGTAGAGGCATGAATGTAAGGAGGGATACAGATTGAAAAGAAGAGAAGCAGGGATGTTAAAAGAGCATCGACAGTGAGGCTAAAGATTTAATAGAGAAAAAGGAAGGTTGAAGACACGGAGGGATGGGAGTGTGGCGCAGATCGAGGGATATAATGCCGGCGGAGTGGCGGAGATATAAAAGAGGAGAAATGAGTAACTGGGTCCGATGGTGCAGTGTTTCGTCAGTCAATGGTGATGGTCCATTAAGAACGTGGTAGTGTCACTCTGCACCCGGAAGAGGAAGAATAACAGAAGACTGGGAGCGGGACTGACGATGTGATGGGAACTAGGGACAAGGGAGTGAGTGAGTGAGGGTGGGTGGAATCGGGTTTATGAGGGAGAGCGGGGACAAAGGGTATTGGGGGTGACGTGTTGGTGCGCCACAAACACAGACAGCAATCCATCGTGTTGCTCTTAATGGCCATGACTCACGCGGACCAAAGGTGATGATTGAGCTGCGGCAACAACCCAACAGTTTCCTTCCAATACACGTTTGCTTACAAAGGCCGGGAATAACTGTCGGTAATGCCTGGAACATCAGCGTGTTGAAGGGAAAAATGAGCTTAACGAATACCCATTATTTTCTTTCTGTTAGATATAAAAAGGAACATCAAGCCGAGCAAACGGGAAATACATACATAAACATACAAAAAGACAGACAGACAGACAGACAGACAGACAGACAGACAGATAGATAGATATACATGCAAACTGACAGAAATGGGAATGAAAAGACAGACACACTGAATGATACGAGCAAAGACACCACAGAGATTTTAGAGGAGCTGCAAATATATGTCATTAGGCAAACTAATATAATAAAAAAAAAATCAACAACAAAGAGAAATGGTAAAAAAAAAGCCAAGTCGCATTAACAGAACACATTACTTAGCAACTCTTAAGGAAACACGATAAAAACTATTTCGGTTCCAGAGACAACAAATATTAGGCAATTTCCACAGACACAACACAATAAACAAATCATAAAACAAGCTCATTAGTGACCTCGATAAATAAAAGTTGAAGGAGGAATATTTCACTTCCTCACATCAGGACTGAAAACTTGTACTAACAAGCTGAGTAATTACGGCCAATCAATTCCAAGTCTTTCGTTATACTCAGGTAAAATTGAGAGAGAGAGAGAGAGAGAGAGAGAGAGAGAGAGAGAGAGAGAGAGAGAGAGAGAGAGAGAGAGAGAGAGAGAGAGAGAGAGAGAGAGAGAGAGAGAGAGAGAGAGAGAGAGAGAGAGAGAGAGAGAGAGAGAGAGAGAGAGAGAGAGAGAGAGAGAGAGAGAGAGAGAGAGAGAGAGAGAGAGAGAGAGACGCACCTTTATGGCCGGAGATGGTGCAGTGTGCAGGTAGAGGCGCCGCCAGTGTCTGCATGCTGCCTCCGTCACACATCTGCAATATATAACAACACATCCCGGTGAGTGACCTGCAGCAGCACACACACACACACACACACACACACACACACACACACACACACACACACACACACACACACACACACACACACACACACACACACACACACACACACACGTAGAAGAGAAAATAAACATACAAATTAAGCATCTGACACATACAAACGCTAGTCTTCCTGTGCACAATAAGACAATAAATTAACTCTCTCTCTCTCTCTCTCTCTCTCTCTCTCTCTCTCTCTCTCTCTCTCTCTCTCTCTCTCTCTCTCTCTCTCACGCCATTAACAAGGAGCTGAATATGTCACCCACTAATGGTCTCCTTGTCCCGCGCCTCAAACAAACTCCCAAGTGACACTCAGGTGCAGTAAATAAAGGCGACGCTTACCTGTACACTAAAAAAACGTGTTACAAAAGGTGTCACAACGAGGGATAAAGGTTAACTCAGTACCACAACATCGCTTTCATTATATTCCAGATACCATCATGGGGTTGTATTAAATTAAGGAAGGTGCTTTTCGTTATCAGTGAAATGTGAATCATCTGGGTATTCATCTGATACAACTGTGGCTTATTTACTCTGTTAGGAATAATTAATAAGCGTTTTAATTAATATGGAAGAGGTCTGTAGTGCTGAATGCGTTAGAAATACGTATAAATGGAGAGAGAGAGAGAGAGAGAGAGAGAGAGAGAGAGAGAGAGAGAGAGAGAGAGAGAGAGAGAGAGAGAGAGAGAGAGAGAGAGAGAGAGAGAGAGAGAGAGAGAGAATATAGGAAGTGTGCCGCGTACTGATAGTCTGGGGGATTCAGTATATGGGGCCGATTATCTGGGTTCCCGACTGAGCCGAATGTGAGGGGATTAATGAATGCCGGGACGAGTTTAGAGGTAGGGGCGGGATAGGGGAGGGTGGGGTGTGGGGGCAAGTTGAAACTGGGTCGGGTGTTTGAATGGCTGTGATGGAGCCTGGGGTGAGGATTGTAAAATATTAATTCGTAATGGTGGTGGTGGTGTTTGATGCAGTAGTAGTAGTAGTAGTAGTAGTAGTAGTAGTAGTAGTAGTAGTAGTAGTAGAAGCAGCAGCAGTAAAAGTAGTAGTGGTAGCGGTTATAACACTAGTATAAAATATGACGTTAACTTAAATCTACACTGGCCTCGACAACATTTACACGCGGCGTCAGTCACGCTTAAAATTATTCCATGACGGCGACAGGACAGTGCTGAGCATTGCCACACGTCTGAATTACTTGACCATGTAATCAGAAGTGTATGAATGAAGTATCCCAGCCATTACCCAATGACGAGGTGAAATACATTTAATCTGAATAATGTACAATCATGCATCATGCACACTTTCGGCTGTAGTGGATATAAGAAAAAGAAGGGCCTGACGATACATAATGTTGAGAGAAGCACGTCACCACATAACAGTGCTGTCCCAGGAATTTCCGCTACAAGGTGAATGACTCTTCTGTTCCGCACGCCGAATACAAGCGAAGGTAGAATGTATGCTAGCGGCAAAGGCTTGTAGATTAAAGGACAAAGAAACTTCTTTGGCGAATTATTTCCATGGGTCGTTATCAGCTATCAGACTGCTGACAATGAATGAAGATTCAGAGGTTATTATGAAAGAATATAAATTGCCGAGTAGGTTTCCTCTATATATTTAGTTTAAGTGAAGTCAACAAAGTTAAATCAGGTTTCTACGAAAGGTCTGAGGAAACTAACAGGAAAGCATAATAATCAGTAACAGAAGCCAATAATCAGTGAAGCAACATACATGACTTTATTGTTCCTTTCTCAGTGAAGCCAGTGTTTAGCTGAACGACCGACGGCCATTGCAGACATGAGTTTCAAGACAAAGGGAGCCGCAGCAACAACGAAAAAATAAATTAATTCTACATTTCAATATTCCAAAACATGAATGAACTGAATTAAAATGGTTGATGGCCACAGACAATGGCGGGTTTGAGGTTAATGAACTGTTGGGAAACACAACCTGACACACCAATGCGCTGCTCCTTATGGGCATGTAGTGGTTGTGGTGGTAGTGGTGGTGGTGGTGGTGATGTTCTTCTTCTTCTTCTTCTTTTTACAATATTATTATTATTATTATTATTATTATTATTATTATTATTATTATTATTATTATTATTATTATTATTATTAGTAGTAGTAGTAGTAGTAGTAGTAGTAGTAGTAGTAGTAGTAGTAGCAGCAGAAGAAGAAGAAGAAGAATAAGAATAAGAATAAGAAGAAGAAGAAGAAGAAGAAGAAGAAGAAGAAGAAGAAGAAGAAGAAGAAGAAGAAGCAGTAATATATCAACAGAAAGAACGACAGCAGCTGCATTAGAAGCATTAAAACCTTACCATCATGCACCACGCGATCGGTAAGCCAGTGTACTGAAAGCAAACCGAAGCGAAAGAAGATTGAGAAGTCTAGGGTGTTAGCCAGTCACGTTTCAGTATCCTTCGATGTGCCGACCTGGCGGGCTGCGCCATTAGCGTTTATACGGCGTTTGGTCTCTCACTACGACTAATTTCAAAGGTCACAGAGATTATTAGCCGTGTTCTCAAGACTGTTTCTTCTGTTGATAATGTAGAAATCTTGTTAATGCGTCGCTGAAACCGAATAAAACACACTTAAAAACCAATGTAGCTTCAACCAGAGCTTTTTGAAGGTAGTGGAGGTGCGGCGCAGGAGCGTTTTAGAATATGATTCAAGGTTAACACGCACACCTGCAGCATCACCTGATGCCACCACACACACACCTCCCACCCTCCCCTTCCCTTACAGGCTGGCGGGAAGGCTGAGAACTTGTCACCTAACCAGCGCTCCTCTCAAGCCTCCTCCATCTGTCCCCGTGAGAGACTGAAAGGGAGGAAGCGCACACTTATCTCACCTCTTCTCACCCTCCATCTCCTCGAGTGTTGTGGCCGATCTCACCCATCACTCAGGTTTACTAAATGCTTCCCATCGCACCTCCACCACACAATTCTCCACAACCAAATATCTTCGTAGTGCATTCTGTGTCGGAGCGTGCCGGCGTCATCACGCAGCCATCCCGGATGTTGTCCACTATTCGATACCTGAATACTACATATGACAGACGTACAAACACACACACACACACACACACACACACACACACACACACACACACACACACACACACACACACACACACACACACACACACACCAACAATTTTCGTTGTTGTTACAGTGCACCATTTGTAGGCTGATTAAAGCAAACCAGGCAACGTGTGTGACGGGATGGAAGGCCGCCATTACCCTCTACAGCTTCCCTTATCCAGAGATTACTGGCGGGGCTGAAATGACACCCTTGAGACCTGACACGGGGCTGGTGACGCATCACTGCACGCCTACGTGAAAGAGAGAGAGAGAGAGAGAGAGAGAGAGAGAGAGAGAGAGAGAGAGAGAGAGAGAGAGAGAGAGAGAGAGAGAGAGAGAGAGAGAGAGAGAGAGAGAGAGAGAGAGAGAGAGAGAGAGAGAGAGAGAGAGAGAGAGAGAGAGAGAGAGAGAGAGAGAGAGAGAGAGAAACAAGTAATTTATTAATAAAACAAATTTCCGCTGCCTGCATCACCAACAATACACCACCGTTGTGTCCTAGGCTTGTGCAGCACCGCCTCAGCCACGCCCGACCACACGCACAGCTGGGATGGCGAGGCGAGACTTCAAAGGGTGCAGTATTATCGCTTCTTCTAACCATTTGAGTGTTACTATTTCCCCAAGCATATTAAAATGGTGCAAACTAAGAGTATAACTGACACACACTACTGGTAAATATAGTATCGAGTCAATATTCCTGAAGTGTTTCTAGTTACATTGTCTGCAGTCAGCTTCCCTAAAGGTACTGAAATTAATTAATACACTTTTTTTTTTTTTCGTCGACACGCAAAGGATTAGTACTTCCACGTAGTTATGCCAATGAGGTGACCTGGTATGAGGGTAAACACGACATTCCTCCTGTAATATTCCAGGCGTGCAGTGAGAGCAGTCAATATTTATGTTGTTTCCCCGGCACATGACATTTATCGAAAGGTAGTAGAGGCACGATTAAAAATGCATAATATTTCGCAGACACAAAATATTATATACTTGTACCTATACCGGAAGTCACGGGCATGCAATCCTTCCCATAACACACACACACACACACACACACACACACACACACACACACACACACACGTACCTTCGGAATGGAGCGAACAATAATGAGGTTTGCCGTGAGATTTGTTGTGCACGCTTCTATTATATCACCCCAGGCAGCCTGACGCAGCGATAAGCAGGCGCTGAGCAACACACCACCGACGACACATTCAAACATTACGAAAGAAACGACAGAGGAATATAAACGGAGTGCTGGAAAAGTAAAATGCTAGAAAAATTAACCGGGAAAAATAATGAGGAAATAGGAACAGATATTTCAGCCACAGAGAAAAATGAACGAGAATATTTGACCACGAAAAAGAATTGGAGACGAAGGAACAGAAATTTCAACCAAGCCAGAAAATTTGTCAATGGAAACTAACCAGCGAACAAACATAACAAAATCAGACAGTGCGTTACATTTATTCCTTTGCAAGTTCATCTAAACAATTTGCTGCAATTCTTCCTTTGTCCACTGCGTTCTATATTTCTTCCTTCGCCCGTTAACGCCTTCCCTGCTACGGCACATCCTCCCGCAGATACTAGCCATTCTGAGACGTTTCTTCTTGTTCTAGTCACCTTCAAAAAGTTATATGGATTAGAAATTGCAATATTTCTCTCCTTTTAATCAATCTTTTTCTTGTACGTCTTTATAAAGATTTCAGACACATTTCTGAAGAGTTAAGTCAGAATGTTGCGTGGCTTCCCTTCCGCGTTAAATGGATACGCTGTGTTGCGAATTCCATTTCCTTTATCAGCGTTATGTCAAGCAGATAATGTGATCCATCATATCCATTTCTACGTTGTCTGCTCTCACGGGACACTGACAGCTCACGAGTACACGGGATGTAAAGCAAGGCAACCATACATAAGACCACCACCTCACAAAAATACTGAAGTGAACAGATGACAACTTGCTGTAAAGAAAATATAAATGAAATGGAAGATGAAAAGCGCAGATCATGGTACTAAAACGCAGGTCAGACTTGGTCAGCTTTATGAATAAAGAAACGCTGAGTGACAGACTAAAGAGATGAGACACAAGCACGCTGCCTCAGGGAAGTGAAAGGCTGGGTGAATGACGCACAGCTATCATGGTTTGTGTAAGAGAAAGGCTGACGATGTGAAATGGTGGCACGCAAGGTTAATTAAGTTGTTCGTTACTATTTATGCTGCCTGTTATCCTTTGTGGTCCTTTGCGTGAGCGTATGTATTGAAAAAAGATACCGGGGAGTGTAAACACGGATAAACAATTTCGAGCACCCAATCCTCTCAAAAAATAAATGAAAATAAACATCAACAGGAAAACATCACTAAATCCAGAAAGAAAGCAAGCACATAGCAACACATTATTTATTCATCTCGACCACCAACTGCACGCAAAATTCCAGCTTAAGAGGAAATTCCTGAGGCTCCTGTATCCGTGAAGGCGACGTCTGATAGAAGCGGCGGAATGAGATCCATTAGTGTTATGGGCGCCACCTGCTGTCTCATAAGCGGCGCCACGCGGGGCAACCAAGGACATCCGAAACATCCTGGAGCGTAGGAGGAGGAGGAGGAGGAGGAGGAGGAGGAGGATGTGGTGGTGATGATGGTGGTGGTGGTGGTCCGGTAACAATCAGTGTTCTCATGAGACACATGATAACAGAAAGACCACAACTACAGATTATGCAGCGGAAGTGGGGGAGGAGGAGGAGGAGGAGGAGGAGGAGGAGGAGGAGGAGGAGGAGGAGGAGGAGGAGGAGGAGGAGGAGGTTGCACTACGGCACGTGTGAAAACAGTAAAATTTTCAGTTATTTACGCTTGAAAAAGTTAGCGAATAATGAAAACCAAGGCATGCGTATTAGCTCACACGAAGAAGAAGAAGAAGAAGAAGAAGAAGAAGAAGAAGAAGAAGAAGAAGAAGAAGAAGATAGTAGTAGTAGTAGTAGTAGTAGTAGTAGTAGTAGTAGTAGTAGTAGTAGTAGTAGTAGTAGAGTAATAATAATAATAATAATTATAATAGCAATTATACTACTACTACTACTACTACTACTACTACTACTACTACTACTACTACTACTACTACTACTACTAATAATAATAATAATAATAATAATAATAAGAAGAAGAAGAAGAAGGAGAAAAGAACGAAAGGTACTTCCGCTAAATATCACCAGTAATAGGACAGAAATTCCAAAACAATGACCAATTAAATTCCTGTAGTGATCAGAATTCAAGTTTCGTAAGGCAGTAATTCCTCCTGGAGCCACCTAACATATTCAGAGGCACGCCCCATCCTCCTTTACTTCCCCGTCTCTCACTTCTCTCGGTTCAGTGTGCACCCGATACCAGACAACCTTTCGTGGCCGCCTCTTGGAGATCAACTAAACAGCTTGTGAAAGTCAATGGGAAGAGCAGAACTTCGGAAGACCTTAAATTGATAAATACAGAGGGATAAGAGGTGATAAAAGATAGAATGAAGAGTAGAGGACAGAAGAGGAGTGGAGACGAGAGGAGACGAGAGGAGACGAGAGGAGACGAGAGGAGAGGAGAGTATGGAGAGGAAAAAAAATAAAGGATAAGGAGGAAGAGGAGGAGGAAGAATCGCTTTGATCCTAGACCGATGACGCAAATACCGTGCGGTCTCTCTCTCTCTCTCTCTCTCTCTCTCTCTCTCTCTCTCTCTCTCTCTCTCTCTCTCTCTCTCTCTCTCTCTCTCTCTCTCTCCTCACATTAGGTGCTAAAGGGGCGACGGAATGAAAGCTAAGCAGCAGAAGAACGCCACAATGCGTCCCTGACGACCCGTGCTGGGCTGGTACATGTTGTCAGGGAGTGCAACGTGAGGAGACTCGGAATTTACTTAAATTACATATACAATTGTCGGCAAAGGAAAAGCTATTAAGAATGTTCCCAAGTCAAAGGACAAATACTGTGGCGAGTATAAGTGGACTACTGAGTGGTGCCACGACGGTAAGAAGTCTGGAAGAAGATAAGATGGTGACTATGAACATTATACACAAGTTCTTACCTCCTGTGGCGGCGTGAGCTCGGCAGAGGAATGAGAGAATCTACGAGACTCTTCATCTTCAGGACTGGAGGGGGAGGAGAGGGAGAGGGCGTCATCGTAAGTGATCCCCAGCCTGCCCAGGCCGCGCCGCGTGGGTCTCTCCCCGGGCACCATCAGCGTGTCCTTCATCTGCCAATCCTCGCCTCGCCGCTCCCTCCTTCCCCGTGACTTGGCATCGCGGTTATCCCGGTCCCCGCCGTCCTCCACGTCCTCTGGTAACTCTTCCTGGATATCAAGTCTGCACTGAGCGCCTCGGCAGGAGCCGCGGTTCTCTCCCAGCGAAGGGAAGACTCGGCCCCTTGCTGGGTCTGGCTGTATCGTTCCTTCGCTTAAAGATTTGGAAACGAACTTTTTATTGACCAAGTAGTGTCCGTCAGTAGAACTGTTATCTGGCGACCTGGTGCCCTCGCCTGAGGGAGGAGAGGGCGTGAGAGACTCATTCCAGTCACTTGAGTCTTTACGAATGCGTATCTCTGGGTTTGTGCAGTAAGCTTGTGACCACGAAGACTCTCTATGTTCGGGCATGGGGGACTCTGCACTGCCCCCGTGGACAGGTGAAGATACTGGGGACACATTGCTGGCCGGTGTTGCTGCGTCGCCCTCTGGATCCGGCGGGAGACTGTACTTGGCATCCAAGCCTCTCTCGCTGCCGCTCCTCGAGTGGTCGAGCATCAGCACCGTGATGTCAGTGTCAGGGGATTCACTTTCTCTCCCATACACAGCTCTGTCCAATGACACCTTGTAAGATTCCGGCGAGGCATCCCAGCGGTCCCTCGCCGAGGCCGCCACCAGCCCATCAGTCAGTGTTCCTTCAGCGTCTGAGTCTTTATCGCTCGTGTCCACGTAACCATATCTTGGCGACACTCTTCTGTCTCCGCTATATTTTCTGTCGAAGTTTGTCAATTGTCTTCTGTGTCCTGACGCGTTTTGGTCCAAGTCAATTACCTTAAGGTCATCAGCCTCCTTGGTGCTGAAAGACATCTCCTCCCAGCTCTTATCTCCCTGTCGCTCCTCGTCCTCCGCTTGTTCCTCTACAGCTCCATCCATCACTGTCTCCACGTCACCTTCTCGCTGAGGGTCCCGCTGCCGGGCGCGTCTTCCCCGTCCTGTCTCCCCACCACACCCGCGGTCTACCACGTCGTCGCCACTGTGAATGCCGCTGTCAGTCTCGTGGGCGTCGCTGCTCTCACCATCCTTCACTATCAGATCACCACCACCAATCACCATCCGGCCTCCACCCTCAACTCTCAAATCTCCCATCGTCCGTGAGTGGGTGGGCAAATGCGTCACCGTGTGTGTGACTCGCAGTAGTCACCAGAGAGGAACACTTTCTGCCTCCTAGTGACGCACGGTAATGGCAGGTTGTGAGATGCAGCCCTTGTGCTCCTTGCAACTACAGTGAACGAATCGCATGACGCGGACACTTCAGGAGTACTTCATAATTCTTTCATCCATATTGAATACGGGGAATGCACATCGCTGACAGTCCGGCCAGCGGGAACACGCCTGAGAGCTGCTCAGCTGTGACCCCGCGTCAGTTCCTCGGTGCCAGCAGTCGCCGCCTCCATAGTTGCAGAGGGCACGGGGCCTGGCATGACCTCACCGCTGCAACACACTGTAGAAGAAGGAAGAGAAACGTTGAATGATGGACTACACACACACACACACACACACACACACACACACACACACACACACACACACACACACACACACACACACATTTAATAATTGACAAAATTACAGGAATACTAAAGTATATGTACCAAATATCACAGAAATTTTGTATCTTTTTTATTCCCTAAACCCTTCGTTGAGTCTTCCCAATATTCACTAAAAAATTCAGCACTAAACCGCAAGGATATCGTGTGTGTGTGTGTGTGTGTGTGTGTGTGTGTGTGTGTGTGTGTGTGTGTGTGTGTGTGTGTGTGTGTGTATATATATATATATATATATATATATATATATATATATATATATATATATATATATATATATATATATATATATATATATATATATATATATATATATATATATATATATATATATACACACACACACACACACACACACACACACACACACACACACACACACACACACACACACACACACACACACACACACACACACACACACACACAGACACACACAGACAGATAGATAGATAGATAGGAAGATAGATAAATTTTATTGACCATAAAATCTTAACATATAATCTCAAGTATAAAGAATGGTCCATGAAACTTTACGTAACATCACTACCCTCAGTTTTAAACAAATGCCCAAGCCATCTGTATTAGGGTCCAGGAGGAACAACGTTTTAAAAACCCTAAAACACGAGGCTTAATATCTAAATAAATAAATTCCAATAAAATATTATCTAATAAGGTAAAACTTTAAATCGCTGAGAAACCATAAAACTAACTAAACACCATAACAAAAAACTTACGCGGCAATGATATACGATTTATTCATATGTCTAAGTGTGTGTGTGTGTGTGTGTGTGTGTGTGTGTGTGTGTGTGTTATCATTAAAAACAATACAATAGCAAAACAACACAGCAGTAAAAACCTAAAGCCGAGCATTAAAACAGCAAAACAATAAATTATTACGAGACACACACACACACACACACACACACACACCATGAAACTACTGCACACTGTATCAATACCCAAAACGTACAATACAGCATTTCCATTCGCAGCCATCACTGTATCGAGGCCTTTGTGTGCCTGTGTATGACATGTGACGGCCTACACAGGTCATGGCGCGGCCGAGGCTCAGGAAACCCGCCAAATGAGGGTCGGCGCACGTTCCACACAACACGGTCATGGAATCCTTCTCGCTGCAACCAATATCCCCTGACACACATCACGCAGGGATCCGTCACTCGTTTCAGCATGGTAGACAAATAACAGATGTGGCTCCTGTCTTAGTTGATACACATACACACACACACACACAAGGAGGGAAGTAAATAGACAAATATGTAGATTGACAGATTGATAGATAAATAGATAGTCTAAATGACAGATAGACAGGCAGCATATCAGGCATTATTTATTATCAGCGTTATGTTTGTGTTGCTCTCCTGATCACGCTGTTTACAAGTGTGATAAGATCTCTCTCTCTCTCTCTCTCTCTCTCTCTCTCTCTCTCGCTCCGACAGGGTTATACAATTTCTGTCCAGATTAGTAAGTACGCGTCAGCTGATCTCTAACAACACGCTCAATAACCTCCAGTGATAGTAGTAGTAGTAGTAGTAGTGGTAATAATAGTATTTAGTAGTAGTGGTAGTGGTAGTGGTAGTGGTGGTGATGGTGGTGGTGATGGTGGTGGTGATAGTGATGGTCGTTGTGGTGGTGGTGGTGCTTTATTGAAATACTGGAAGTATATACATTGAAATAAAGAAAAAGTAAATCAGCCTTGTCCAAATTAAATCAACATGTGAAAAAAAGAGGAACGGCGGTGGTGGCGGCGGCTTATTGTTAAAAAAAAAAAACCCAAGTATAAAATTTAAATCAACAATGAAAAGTAAACTTTACATGCCTAAATTAAATTAACATAATAAAAAAAAAGCAAGCATCCAATCACTCACTAACACACTCACCCACTAACTCATAGACTGACTCCCTCACCCGCTGACTCACTGACTCACTCCAGGTCGGTCACTGGGATTGCAAACACACAATTTCCTCGGGATTATTAATTGTCTGTCTGGCAGGTTTAAACGGGGCTATCTGAGCTGCTAAACTTATATTGGACGCGAGTACCCTAATGGGCTTCCCAAGACACCATCAGCAATCTGGAGACGGAGAAGTTAAATGACTCTTTCTACGAACTGCGCTGCTACATGAGAGAGGATATGGCGAGGCGAGGCGAAGCGAAGCGAGAAGAGGAGAGAAGTGATACGGCGTGAAGACGAACGGACCTCGCCAAGATAGCTAATTAGTCCGTGATAAAAGAAAGAAGGTTGGAAAGAAGGTAAGGCAGGTGAAGAAGCAGACAGATTATTAAAAGATGAATATATGATGGAAGAACATGAAAGGGAAGGGGAAAAAAAAAGCTGTTAAACACTGAAATAATGTTGGGAAGAAAGTAAGAGAAGGAAAGAAGTGGACAGGGTATTAAGAGATGAATATCAGAAGAGGGAAAAGTCTGATAAACACTGAAATCAGGTTGAAAAAGAAGACGAAAGAACGAAAGAGGTAAACAAGGTATTAGAGGTGAATATCAGACGTGAATAATTAAGTGAGAAAAGGAGAAATTAGAAAAAACACTGAAAAAAATACGGAAAAGGAACGAACAAAAGGAAAGGAAGCAAAAGGATATTACATATAAATGAGGAACAAGAAAAAAAGAAAAAAATAGAAACACAGGAAAAAAGAAGGAGAGAAAGAAAAGAAAGAGGTAGAGACGATATTACAGACGAGAGAGAGAGAGAGAGAGAGAGAGAGAGAGAGAGAGAGAGAGAGAGAGAGAGAGAGAGAGAGAGAGAGAGAGAGAGAGAGAGAGAGAGAGAGAGAGAGAGAGAGAGAGAGAGAGAGAGAGAGAGAGAGAGAGAGAGAGAGAGAGAGAGAGAGAGAGAGAGAGAGAGAGAGAGAGAGAGAGAGAGAGAGAGAGAGAGAGAGAGAATAAGTATGAAACGAAAAATGGTGAAAATGAAGAAAAGAAAAACACGAAAAAAAATAAATAAAACCCCAATAGAAGGAGACGGAGACAGAAGGAAAGAGAGCAAGAGAAGATACTAGAGATAAATATGAGAAAGACATCAAAAATGAATGCCAATGAAAATATACAGCGACAGAGAAAAGAAACACAAGGAATCAAAGGAAAGCGAAGGTTAAGGGTGAGGAATAGTCACGAAAAATAGCACCAGTAAGAGAAGGACTAAGGAAAACAGGAAAGAAGGGAAAGAAAACGGACAAATGGAGAGGAAAACAAGGTAGTGAAAAGAAAGTGAAAACATGACATAAAAAAAAAACCCGGATACGTAAGAGGGGGAAAAAAAGAAAACAAGGAGAAAAAAAGACGGAGAATATCAGAGAAATATGGAATGAACGAAAAGCAAGTCGGAAGAAAAGGAAGTAAAAGAATCAAGCAAAGAAAGATCGATACAAACGGAAGCAGGTCACTGAAGGCCGAGAGAGAGAGAGAGAGAGAGAGAGAGAGAGAGAGAGAGAGAGAGAGAGAGAGAGAGAGAGAGAGAGAGAGAGAGAGAGAGAGAGAGAGAATGACACACAAAAAAAAGTTGGGACAGATGGTTTCTCGCTACAGGAAAATGAGGCGTTCAGGACAGGATGAGATGGATAGGACGAGATGCAGGTTAGGGTACGAAAAGGAGGAGGAGGAAAAGGAGGAGGAGGAGGAGGAGGAGGAGGAGGAGGAGGAAGAATTCTATAAGATTACATAAAAAAATAGAAAAAAAAAACTGGACGGTGTGTCAATCCAGCGCCTCCACCTGTTTGTTCCCTGTTCGTGTCCCTTCACTGCCGGCGCCATACGACCTTGTTGCGAAGCTTAAGTAATTCAGTTCATCAATCAATCACTTCCCTTCAGTGAGACACACTAAACGCTGTCCGGCCGCCACTCTCCTTTCATACGGGTATTCGTTTTTTTTTGCATTCTCTAATTATGTTTTAATTAAGAAATCGTCCTTGCAGCAACAGCCTGCCTGATGGAGTAAATTAATTAGAAAATATATATACACACAAGTTATCAAGCGGTTTTAATTAAAGTGCAATATTCAAATGTATATATGTATAACTTCTGCCTTATTTGCATGCATATTTAACGATTCTCAGGAGCAAGACTACCCAGCCACGTAACGCGGAGTGAGGAGGTGCCTGAGTGGTGCTGAGTGGCAGATGCTGTGCTGGATAACGTGCTGCATGGTGCTGAATGGTGTGTGGTGGGGTCGGCGATGAATGGTGCTGGCGAGTGCGGAGTGAGGGGAAAACTAATCAATATGGTGCAGTATGATGGTGGTGAGCGGTAAATATAGCAGTGTAGTGAGTGTGGTGATGAAGGCAACAATAAATGGTGGTGGCTCTGATGCTGAGGGACAACTTACGTGGTTAATCTAATGTGGTGTGGCACTATACATGTGGTGTTGAACGAAAACTTAAGTGCTATGTGATGAGTGTGGTGGTGTGGGTGACAGCGAGTGGCGGTGATGGGCAATTACAAGTACATTAGAGAATGTAGTGTCTTTTGGAGCTGTCCGTGAAGTGGTGACCAGTGACTAAAGTGGTGTGGTGTTGGTGTCGAGAGGCAAGTTTAGTGCGGTAAAGTTCCTTGGAGTCACAACATCCCCACTTCCTTCACAGACTCCATTTATTACGAAGTTTATAGACAGAAAAAAAATAATAAATAAATAAATAAAATATAGATTAACTAAAGTAAAAATAAAATAAATAAAATGTTGGGTAATCTTTTTGGTCTTCTCCTTTAGAGGCAGGGCATTTCAATTAACCTTTTTCCTAATTTTTCGTTGCCCTTGGTCAGTATCAGTTACATAAAAATTAAAATAAATAAATAAATAAATAATAAATAAATAAATAAACAAATACTGTAAATATAATCTCATTAGTCCACAGCTCAAACATATAATAAAACAAAAATCATTAAAACAAACAACTTAACCAATAAAAATTTCCACAAACACAATAAGTACAATAAAAAATAAATGAATTGCAAGAAAATTATCACAAGAATCAAGGAGAGTGAGTCTGAGTCGGGGAGGCTGGCTGGCGGGCGGGCTGGCTGGCTGGCTGGCTGGCTGGCGGGCTGGCGGGCTGGCTGGTTGGTGGACGGCCTCGCTAACCTTAAGAGGCGACGGAGACGAATGAGGCCAAGTGTGTGGAGGGTCACAAGAAGACACTCTGCCCGGGGAGCGAGGAAGAGAGGCAGAAAATAGGAATAAAAAGAAGGACGAGAAGGAGATGGAGCAGTACAGTGAGGAACAAGAAAAATACGAAGATAAAAAGATGAGAAACGGAAAATATGAAATACAGAAGGAAGAGAATAAAAAGAATTAAAAGAAGGAAGAGGAAGAGGAGTGAAGTAAAAAGAGAGGAGGGACACAAAATAAGGGATAAGGACAAAAGAGAAAAAAACACGGCGTGGAAAAGGAATGAGAGAAAAGCAGTAAAGACGTAAAAAAGGCAAGGCAAGAAAGGGAGTACAAAGAGATGAAGAAACAGGGTAGCAAGGGATAAGAAGCTGGGAAATGGAGAAAGCAGGAAGAAAGAAAAGGCGTGATGTGTGAAAAGATGAGGAAAATAATAGAGAAGTAAAGAACAATAGGGACAGAGAAAGAGAAGGAAAAAAACGGGGAAAGGAATGCAGGGAACAAAGACGTAAGAAGAAAGGACACGGAAAGAAAAAAAAAATAAATAAAAATCAAAACAAAATAAGGATGCAGTTCGAAGAAAGGAAGAAGGGAAAGAAGGAGGGAAAGATGGCAAAGCAACAGACACCACAAAGCGATAAAATGCAGATGAAAAGAAAATAACATAAAAGACACGAGGAAGGAAGGAATTAAGGAATGAACACAAGACGAAAGCGACAATAAACGGAGGGAAGACGATAAAATACCAAAGGAAAAGTAATAAAAATGCAGCCAGTCGAGTCTCTAACAAGAGAAAACGAGACGACAAGGAGAGAGAGAGAGAGAGAGAGAGAGAGAGAGAGAGAGAGAGAGAGAGAGAGAGAGAGAGAGAGAGAGAGAGAGAGAGAGAGAGAGAGAGAGAGAGAGAGAGAGAGAGAGAGAGAGAGAGAGAGAGAGAGAGAACCAGAAGCAACACAACTGAGTATTAAAACGAGAAAAAAAAAAATCTAGCCGATAAACACGCAAACAAAATCTTGAGAAAGCAAAACAAAACGAAGGAAGAAAAAAAAAAACTCCAAACACATAAATGAACACAACAACAAAATTACAAAACAGAAAAACGATATTCTTTAGCAAATCCTCCTTCAAATTTTTTCCTCCCTTCCCTTGTCTTTCTCGGCAAGCGCTAAGCCTTCCGATGTCGGCTAAATCGGATCCTGCCAGCGGCTTCATCCGACCACTGGAACAGAACTTGCGTATTCCTGCAGTTGATTCCGAGAGCCTGAGATTGTAAAGCTTGCAGTGTCCGCCCTTAAGCTTCAAGGGTTTGGATTACTGAGGGAGAGAGACAAGAGGAGACTCAGAGAGAGAAAAGGGAAGGAATGGAAGAGGAAAGAGGAAGAAGTGGAAAAGTACGAGTGACAATTTTGTGTTTTTTTTTCTTTTTATTCTTTTTTGTGTTCTTAGCAAGTCTCCTTCGCACATTAAAAAAAGAAAAATGTGGGATGGTGCGGCATGAGAGAATGTACGAAGATAGATTAAAATAAGAAAAGCAATATAAGAAAGTAGGAGGAGAGAGAAAAAGTGAATAAACGAAAAATGTGAAACTTGAAAACGAGAAGGAATAAAAATGAAAGAACGGAGAATAACCTAAAGAGGATGTAGAAAAAAATATTGTAGGAAAGGGAGGTACAAAGAAACTGAATATATGTGTAGGAAGAAAAAAAATGAAGGGAGGGAAAAAAGGAAGGAAGGAAGGAAGGAAAGAAGGAAGGAAGGAAGGAAGGAAGGAAGGAAGGAAGGAAGGAAGGAAGGAAGGAAGGAAAGAAAAGAAGGAAGGAAGGAAGGAAGGAAGAAAGGAAGAAACGAACGAACGAAGGAAGAAAGGAAGAAATGAACGAACGAAGGAAGAAAGGAAGAAACGAACGAACGAAGGAAATACAGAAGGAAAGAAGGAAGGAAGGAAGGAAGGAAGGAAGGAAGAAAGAAAGAAAAGAAAGAAAGAAAAGAAAGGAGGCAAGTAAACAAGGAAGAAATTAAGACGAAAGAACTGAAGGATGGACAAAAGGAAAGAGAATGAAAAAAAGAAAGGACTCAAATACGGAAAGAAAAAAGAGGAATGTGATGAGAAAGAAGAGAGGAAAGAAGAGCTGGACAGAGGGAAAGAGTAGAGAGGGGAAGAGGCGAGGAGGGGGAGGGAGGATGGTTATAATGAACAAAGGAGGGGGGTGTGGCAGGAACATAAGGGCTTTACCTGATAAGAGCAACGTTTTATCAGGTGTAATCTTAAATTTTTTTGTGAGTTTGGCTTTATCGTGACTATCCTCTTGCACTTCTACCCTCTCTCTCTCTCTCTCTCTCTCTCTCTCTCTCTCTCTCTCTCTCTCTCTCTCTCTCTCTCTCTCTCTCTCTCTCTCAGTATCCATGTTTGTGTATTATTTTGCACCCTATTCCCGTTCCTCCCTTCGTTCTTGTTTGTCTGTCACACGAACCTCCCAAAGATTCCATTTCCACGACAAACATTTCCTTTTATGAATGATTCTTTTCTCTCCCTCTCTCTCTCTTTCTCTCTCCATATCTGTCCCTGCCTGACTGCCTGGTTGGATTTTCCTCTTCCTTTACCTCTCTTTCTCTCCTTCTATCTCTCACTTTTACTGTGCTTTCCTTCCTCTCTCTCTCTCTGTCTCTCTCTCTCTCTCTCTCTCTCTCTCTCTCTCTCTCTCTCTCTCTCTCTCTCTCTCTCTCTCTCTCTCTCTATTTGTGTGAGTTTGTCTGTATTTGGGTGGATGTTCATTTATCAGTATATTTTCCCCTGCCCATTCATTTATTTTCCTCCCTTATCTCTTGTTTTCTCTATGTGTGTTTTTTGTTTTTATTCTTCCCTTTACTTTTATCCATCTTTTTATCCATCGATTCCTGTCTGGGTTTGTAATTCCATCTGCCTGTTTGTCTCTCTGTCTTAATGTCTGGCAGCCTCCTTGTTTTGTTTGTATGTCTGTTTTCGTCTCTTTTTTTTTTGTCTGCCTGTCTGTCTGTATATCCGTCTGCCTTTCTGTCAGTGTTTTATCTATTTGTCTTCGTCTGTCTCTATTTGTCTATCTCTCTGTCTTTCTGTCTTTCTGTCTCTCTCTCTCTCTCTCTCTCTCTCTCTCTCTCTCTCTCTCTCTCTCTCTCTCTCTCTCTCTCTCTCTCTCTCCAAGACCTTTGTTTCTTTTCAAGGACGTCGCGGAATGACTGTGTCGGGTGAGGTGTCTGTCTGAAGCCTTGTTAGACTACACGCCTGCTTCTCTTCCTCCTTCCCTCCCTTTCCTTTCTCTTTCCTCTTCCCCATCTCTTCTTTTTCTTCCTCTTCCTATTTTTGTCCTTCTTCCTTGGCCTTTCCTTCCTGTTTTCCCAATTTCACTTCCTCTTCTTCCTCTTTCACCTACTTCTTCTCTTCCTTCTCTCCGTCTTTATATATTTTATCCTTCCCTTTTCTTTTTCTTTCTTCCTTCTCCCATTTTGGTCCTTCTTCCTTGGCCTTTCCTTCCCTATTTTCACGATTTTATTTCCTCTTCATCCTGTTCCTTCTACTTCCTCCCTTCCTTCCCTCCGTCTATATATATTTTCTCTTTCTCATATCTTCTTTTCTTCCTCCTCCTCCTACATTTGTCCTTTCTTCCTTGGTCTTTCTTTCGTTCTTTTCACAATTTAATCTCCTGATCTTCCTCTTCCTTCTACTTCTTCCCTTCTTTTCCTCCTTTTATATATATTTTCTCTTTCCCGTCTCTTCTTTTTCTTCCTCCTCCTCCTATTTTTGTCCCTTCTCCATTATCTTTTCTTTCTCCCTTTTCACAATTTCATCCCTTCTTCCTCTTTCTTCTGCTTCTTCCTTTCTTTCCTTCCTTCTTTATATCTTTTCTTCTTTCTATCAAATCTTTCTTCCTTCCTGTCTCCTCTCCTCTTTTCCTAACTCTTTCCTTTCTTCCTTCTACATTTCCTTTCATTTTCCCTTGTTCGTATTTTTCTTCTTCCTCTTCCTCCTAATCATTACCCCACATCCGTCTCCCTCTCGTTTCTCCTGTCCTTCATATCTCCTCCTCCTCCTCCTCTTTCTCTTCCTCCAGCTCTTCCCAATCGTCTTTCTTAACTTCTCTCACACTTCCATTCTTTTCATTTCTTTTCTCACCTTCTTTCCATTCTTTTTTTCTTTTTCTTTTATCTCATTATCCGTCCCTTTTTTTCTTTCTTTGTACTTCCAATCCTTCCAAGTATTTCAATGACTTCTGTCCTTTTCAATTCCTTTCTTTTCCCCCTACCCTTCCTTTCATTATTATCCTATGCCTACCGCTTCTTTCCTATTTATTCCTCTGTATCTTTGGCTTCTCTTTCATATAATTTCTTTTTTTTTTTCATTCCTGCTCTCCACTCCATTTTATATTCTTCTCCCTTTTCTCTCTCTCTTCCATTTGTCAAATCCATCCACATGTTAAAACTACGCATTTAAACGCCCCCCTATCGTTTACATTTAATTTACGTATCTCCCCTTCCTTCCTTCATCTATTTTCTTTTATCTCTCCTATTCCTTCAGTATCCTTCTTCATTTTTCTCTCAATATTCGTCAAATTCCACCATATATTCTCTATCGTTTATATTTACTTTTCCTCCTTTTCCGTTTTCCCTCTCTTGCTTTCCCTGCCTGGCCCTGCTTCGCTATTCCGTCTCCTCCCCTTCGCTCATCCGCTTCACTGAGACTCTCGCTTCCTCGCTGCATAATGACTGCCGGAGAGGAGACGCAGGGAGGCGCGAGGGAGAAATGTGCTCACGAGTGAAGAAGGTAATGAGGTATCGTGTAGTCTCTCTCTCTCTCTCTCTCTCTCTCTCTCTCTCTCTCTCTCTCTCTCTCTCTCTCTCTCTCTCTCTCTCTCTCTCTCTCTCTCTCTCTCTCTCTCACGCACACACACACACACACACATTTTAACTCTATTATATTTGCCTTACACTTTAAACTTACAAATAAACATTAAAAACATTATGTAACACAGAAATCTTGTATTTTTGGGGCAAGAGAGAGAGAGAGAGAGAGAGAGAGAGAGAGAGAGAGAGAGAGAGAGAGAGAGAGAGAGAGAGAGAGAGAGAGAAAGCATAAAACACAACAGGATTAGGAAATTATACAAAGAAACAAACAAAATATCAAGTAATAAAGTAAATGTAAGATAAGTCAGAAAAAAATCCATTTAAGTGTAAATAAGATCAAGCTTAAAAAAAAGTGTGTGTGTGTGTGTGTGTGTGTGTGTGTGTGTGTGTGTAAGATAGGTTCTCTTACAAAAAAAAATTCATGTCAGTGTATCTCTCTCTCTCTCTCTCTCTCTCTCTCTCTCTCTCTCTCTCTCTCTCTCTCTCTCTCTCTCTCTCTCTCTCTCTCTCTCTCTCTCTCTCTCTCTCTCTGCCACTCCACGTACATGAAATAAGTTCCAGAGTTTCTGATTCTTCCACTAATTCCTCTGGAGACTTAAACAATTCCAGCGTGTGCCTCAATAATTATTAAAGAGAACGAAGCAAACACGGGGAAAAGAAAAAGCAATAACCTGGCTTGACTTTTCCCCCTTGTCCGCGGAAAGTAGAAAATCATACTGATGTTTCGTGATTCTGATGCAATTCTAGGCTTCCAGGAACGTAATGCGTCGGTGCTGACACTTCCAGTATTCCAGGGTCAGGTTAAGAGGGAGGGAGGGAGGGGGGAGGGAGGAGAGAGAAAGAGAGAAAGAGAAAGAGAGAGAGAGAGAGAGAGAGAGAGAGAGAGAGAGAGAGAGAGAGAGAGAGAGAGAGAGAGAGAGAGAGAGAGAGAGAGAGAGAGAGGAATAGTTAGACAAAAGAAAACGAAACAAAGAAGGACAAAGGAAATAATAAAAGAGATCACTGAAGGAAAAGACGCCCAAGGGAAGAACTAAGAGAAGAGAAAGAAAAAGAAGAAAGAATGAACGAACGAAAAAAAAAAAAGACTCAGCAAACTTGGAGAGAGAGAGAGAGAGAGAGAGAGAGAGAGAGAGAGAGAGAGAGAGAGAGAGAGAGAGAGAGAGAGAGAGAGAGAGAGAGAGAGAAAACTTTCAGAAGAAGAGATGAGAAATTCCAAACAGACCACGACAGAAGCCATCATAGGAGGAATTCTTAACGGCACCCGATCGCTTCCTCTCACCCCATTATCTCCCCTCACTCTATCCCCTCTTTCCTTCCCCTCATCCAAATCGTACCTCTCTTTACCCTTTAAGAACATAAGAACATAAGAAATAAGGGAAGCTGCAAGAAGCGACCAGGCTTACACGTGGCAGTCCCTGTATGAAACACTCCTACCTATTTCCATCTGTTATCCCCATCCATAAACTTGTCTAATCTTCTCTTAAAGCTCTCTAGTGTCCTAGCACTAACTACATGATTACTGAGTCCGTTCCACTCATCTACCACTCTATTTGAGAACCAATTTTTTCCTATCTCCTTCCTAAACCTAAATTTTTCAAGCTTGAACCCGTTATTTCTTGTTCTACCCTGGTTGCTGATCCTAAGAATTTTGCTTACATCTCCCTTGTTATAAACCTTATACCACTTAAAGACTTCTATCAGGTCCCCTCTTAACCTACGTCTCTCTAGAGAATGTAAATTTAACCGCTTCAACCTCGCTTTGTAAGGAATACTCCTCATCCCCTGTATCCTTTTAGTCATTCTCCTCTGTACTGATTCTAATAGACCTATATCTTTCCTGTAATGTGGGGACCAGAACTGCACAGCGTAGTCTAGATGAGGTCTGACCAGCGCCAAGTATAACTTTAATATTACTTCCGGCCTTCTACTTTTAACACTCCTAAAAATGAATCCTAGTACCCTATTTGCCTTGTTTCTGGCTTCTATGCATTGTTTCCCTAGACGGAGTTCAGAGCTAACTATAACTCCTAAATCTTTCTCGTACCCTGTACCTACCAGAGTTTGGGTGTTTAATGTATACCTATTGTGTGGGTTTCCTCTACCTACGCTAAGCACTTTGCATTTATTGATATTAAATTGCATTTGCCATCTATCCGTCCATTCATTCATTCTATCTAAGTCTGTCTGCAAGGCGATGGCATCCGCTTCTGAAAAAACAATTGCCCCGAGTGAGGATCGAACTCACGACCTTGAGATTATGAGACTCACGCGCTGCCTACTGCGCCATCGAGGCACTAAACCTAAACATAAGAACTAAACATAAGAACATAAGAACATAAGAACATAAGAACTTTATCACAGTCCCTCCCCTTAGCTTACCTTCTCCCCTCATCCCCTCCTCTTATTCTATTCCTTTTCCATCCACGCTAGCATCTCCCCTCATATCAGCCTTTTACCCTCATCCAAAATGTCACCCTCCTCACCGTTTATTGCAGTTCTTCCCCTTATGTTACCCCTCTTTACTGAATCCACCCTTATCGTAGCTCTTCCCCATCCAAACCAGTTCTCTAGTTCTTCCCCTCATCTCAGCCTCTTCCCCTCATCCTCAACCTCCTTTCCCTACTCAGTGCACCTCATCTCATCCCCTCCTATCACCTCTAATCTCTTCCATCCTCCTAAATCACTCCCCTCTCACACCATCTCTTCGCTTCCTTCACCTCCTCCGTCTCCTCTCTTCGTCTCACTTTCTCTGAGGGTCAATCTTTTCCTCCCTGACCTCTTAAGTATTTCTTTCTCTCACTTTTTTTTTTTTTGTTTCTCACTGGTTTCTTTTGTTTTCTTTTTACCTTTATCTAGTCTTGTGGTTTCTTTTAGGTCTGTTATTTATACGACTTTTTCCATTTTCTCTCTCTCTCTCTCTCTCTCTCTCTCTCTCTCTCTCTCTCTCTCTCTCGTGGAATCTGATGTACTGATTTTTTTATTTGATTCCGAGCCTCCTCATCCTCATTTCTGAATCTGCTTTTAATTCTTCAGAGAGAGAGAGAGAGAGAGAGAGAGAGAGAGAGAGAGAGAGAGAGAGAGAGAGAGAGAGAGAGAGAGAGAGAGAGATCAGATATATATTTTCAGAGGAAACTGGTGGATTCGTCGGACAGGTCTTACGTATCTGCTTCACGGCCCGGGGACCTGCGATGAAGACTTAATCTCAGTCGCTCTCTCTCTCTCTCTCTCTCTCTCTCTCTCTCTCTCTCTCTCTCTCTCTCTCTCTCTCTCTCTCTCTCTCTCTCTCTCTCATAACTAAAGGCGTGCCAGGAGCCAGGGATCAGAGATAATACCTTGGCAGATATACGACCATCTACATCTAGGCGATAATGTCAAAAAAAAAAAAAACAAGGAAAGCCAAACACACGAAGTATTATGAGGAAACACCCAGGCATCACAAAGCCAACACCTAACCCTTTGATTGCTACAGCTTCACGACTTAATAAAATGTTCTTGTTTATTTTTTAGATTGTAATTTTGCAAGATAACACTCACAGTAAAGAAAGTGATCGAATACTTGGCACACGTTTTCAATGCATGTGGTTTAGTTCTTGCTGAGAAAAATTCCCTCGTGTTAGTCAAGATCGCATGGTTCATTTAGCAGTTTAAGGAGTGAAATATCTAATAAGAATAGGAAGGCTAAGACTAAGCTGGAAATACAGTTCATTGGCAGTTAATGGATTAATAAATGGAATATCTGTCGAGAAGAGGAGGTCTACGATTAAGGTGGAAATGTACCGTTGCAAAAGATCTTAGTGGAGGAGTATTGGTAGAGGAGACATTGTTTGGCAGGGGGAAGGCGAAGAGGGCGACAGGAAGCAGTAGTTTTAATCATGAAAGTGGAAAAGGCAGGCAGATGAAAAATATGTCGTGTATCTATTCTGCCTACATCAATAAACGCCATATTTTTAGTACAACGAATTTTTATGGCTATTAACTAATTCCCCTTAAGTGCAGCAAGACGTTTTTGCCTTGCTTTTTAATTCTTGATTGCTTTTCCATGAACAATAAAGGAAATGATGAACGATATAAAATTACTTCTAGTTCGTCTGTCTCTTTATGTAACGTCTAATCATGTTGCTCTCTCTCTCTCTCTCTCTCTCTCTCTCTCTCTCTCTCTCTCTCTCTCTCTTGGTATTATTTCGCCACAGTCATTCATCACACGCCAATGTTGACTCCATTTTCCTCAGCCGCTCACTCGTCTTTTCCTCATTTTTCCCACATTTGCCCACGCTCCACTCACATCCCATCCCTTGCACATTAAGGAACAATTTCAGCGTTCTCCACCAAGCTCATCCTCTTCCTCCTCCTCCTTCTCCTCCTCCTCCTCCCCCTTCTCATATTTTCCTCCGAGCTACATAATGTATATCATATTTCGTTACACATTTTATCCGCAAAGTTAAGATTTTTCTGCCTCTTGCCAGCTTATTCCTGCACGCTCGCTGGTTTCTCCCTTGCTACACTCGATCTTCACTCTGCTTGGCGTCGCACTTTCTGCTTCCCTTACCCGAGACAAATATGAGAACTCTATGCAAGATATTCTCTTTTTTATACATAAGAAGAGAGCTCTGGCGTAGGACAACAGAAGTCATACAAAAAAAAGGGTCCACTGATAAAAAAAAAAGAAAAAAAAGTTCATACATTCTTCCTCACAACACAAAGAAACACAAAGGAATATAAAGGAAGAACGATTAGCAACAGATATATTGGCCCTTACGAGACGGTGATAAGAAGCACTACAACCCTCATCTAATCTGTGATAACAGGCACTGTCTAAAATAGAGTGTTGGATAGAAAAGACGAAGGCTCCTCCCCACCCAACGTTCCCTAAAACCCGTACCTTCTGTGTGATTAGACACTAATATAAAAGGTGTGGGATAGTAAAGACGAAGACTCCTCCCCACCAACCGTTCTCTATAACCCGCACCACCTGCCTCTCCACTGAACACTCCCCGCCTCGCCCTTCTGTTGGTGTTCCTGGAATACTGCAAGCGTTTGGTTCACATTTTACACATTCTCCTGTACGTTGTGCTGCTTCCCTCGCGCTCCAAGAATTACGGATGGTGGAAGTTAAGGTGTTGTTCCCGTGAATCCCTTTTATGTAGCGAACAAAATTACCGTATCCGATCTCACTTTCTGAAGCCTTGTGTGTGTGTGTGTGTGTGTGTGTGTGTGTGTGTGTGTGTGTGTGTGTGTGTGTGTGTGTGTGTGTGTGTGTGTGTGTGTGTGTGTGTGTGTGTGTGTGTGTGTGTGTGTGTGTGTGTGTGTTGGCTCTATATCCCCCGCACATCATAGCAGCTGAGGGCATAAACAAACCTTTAACTTGCATATATATTACCCATTAAAGTCTTTATGGCTGGTAAAATCACTCCTCAATACCGACACGACCCCACCAGCACCTCCGCCTTGTTCCTCACTGAGACGTCCAGCCACCACCACCACCACCACCACCACCACCACCACCACCACCATCACAGTGCCATCACCATACCACTAATGCAATAATCTTCACCATCGCCTCCTTCCCCTGCGTCTCACAGTGGAGGACAGCATTTTATCGTTTATTCTTCCCTTACTGTGTTTTTCCATCTCATTAATTCTCGCATCTTTTCCCAGTTCGCATTTTTTTTTTTCCCCATCTCAAGAGTAATTTTTCTAAGAGCACTTCGTTCCCCTCCAGAAAGTACGTAAAGCATTTTCGTTGTCTTCTCTTCAGTCTCCCTAGATACCACAGCGTCTCATTTTCCCACATGCGGGTAAAGTTTAATGCAATGTTACGTGCAGCTTCGGGAGATTATGTGATCATGTGTCCTGCTCTGCGTCATTTACTGCGATTTTAAGCTGTAGATTTTTCTCTATGGGTGAACGTTCTAACTCTTCCTCCTCCATCCTCAGGCCGCCGACTCCACAACGCACCAGCCGAGCCCTCCAGCGCCCTACACACTCCCATCGCTGATCCCGCCTTTCCTTCCCTCATTTATACGCCAAATCCCTTGTAAATACGCTTTTATCTGCGCCTGAGCTGCTCCCTCGTTCTTTCACCGCCAACCCTAACCCGGCAGTCCCGCCTCTTCCCAGGAGACACTGACGCTCGCCGCCTCTCAGGCCCAGCAGTCCCAGGATCTGAAGGGAATTAATACTTTTCTAGGAGGCTGTTGTAGCTGCGCCTCAGCGGCCTAGGCTGGCTTCAGACAGGGACTCCTCACACAAACTGACTGTGGCGCAATAAACACAACACAGTGGAAATCTTCCTGACAGACAAACCTTGATGTAAATAATTCATACTTTATACTAGAGTAGTCTAAAGATGTCACAGGTTACTGTAGAAGTGTAAATGCTGCGAAATAAAATAATTAAGCACATAAGAACATCAGTGAATGTGGAAAACACGTGGCAGTCCCTGTACAAAACATACACACCTCTAGCCACCCATCATTCTTAACCGTGTATTTATCCAGCCTCTTTTCAAAGATTCCTGTTCCAGGCGCTAACAACACCATTACTGAGACTATTCCATTAGACTGATAGACTAAACCTGTTACAGTTTTCGCTTTAAAGGGTGTTCAAACTGAAAAAAAAATCTGCTACAATGCACAGTAATCTAAATAACGAAAAGTTTAGCTAAAAACAAACAAACCACACTACAGAATACACCGGTCAGCATGAAATATCGTAAACAAATTATATATCTATGTGGTCAGTTCATTACTATACAGCCAACTAGAGAGGCCCTTTGAGATATATATTGGCAGTGGTCGCGGAAGAGAAACGGAGTGAGGCCGTGGAGGGGAGGCGACACGGGCACGAGACGCGATGACCTTGACCAGTGAGGCTGAGGGGAGGAGGAAGCGGACGAGGTGGCGAGGGCAACACCGATGACTTCAATCAATACGAGCTGATTGTCCTGTCGCGACTTCACAATACAGGTGAAGACAGGTGAGATGGAAGCTGAACACAGGTACACAAAGAGAGACGGACAGAAATACAAAGAGATAGATATATAGGTAGATAGAAAAATAGATAGATAGATAGACAAACAGATAGATAGATAAATAGATAGAAAGGTAGGTAGGTAGATAGGTAGATCAGGTAGGTAGGTACGTAAGTAGGCAGGTAGGTATATAAATAGATAGATAGATAGATAGATAGATAGATAGATAGATGGATGGATGGATGGATGGATGGATGGATGGATGGATGGATGGATAGCTAGAAAGATAGATAGATAGATAGATAGATAGATAGATAGATAGAGAGAGAGAGAGAGAGAGAGAGAGAGAGAGAGAGAGAGAGAGAGAGAGAGAGAGAGAGAGAGAGAGAGAGAGAGAGAGAGAGAGAGAGAGAGAGAGAGAGAGAGAGAGAGAGAGAGAGAGAGAGTCAGCCAGGAAGTAGGTAGGTAGATAAATAGATAGATAAACAGATAGGCAGGCAGACACAGACAGACAGACAGACAGACAGATAAGATAGATAAGTAGGTAAATATATTGATAGACAGACACACCCCACACGGCCAAATGAAAAGGGGCAGCTATGAAGTACTCCCATGAGACACTAAGAAGGTGGTACTGAAGAAACACATCAATGAAACTCGAGGATGGGAGAGAGGGAGAGGCAAATCAAATCTCACTTCTAAGATACGACCAGGAAATGGAAGTGGAGGAGGAGGAGGAGGAGGAGGAGGAGGAGGAGGAGGAGGAGGAGGAGGAGGAGGAGGAGGAGGAGGAGGAAGGGGAAGGGAAAGGGGAAGGGAGAAGGAGGAGGAGGAGGAGGAGGAGGAGGAGGAGGAGGAGGAGGAGGAGGAGGAGGAGGAGGAGGAGGAGGAGGAGGAGGAGGAGGAGGAGGACGACAACAACAACAACAACAACAACAACAACAACAATAACAAAAGGAGACGATGATGATGATGATGTAATATTATAAAAGGAAAGAAGGGTATGAAAGGAGGAAGAGGAACACAAGTACAAGGAGGAGGAGGAGGAGGAGGAAAAAGGAAGAACCAGTAGTCTTTGAGATGGAAGTGAATAAACAAAGCGTAAGGAGAGAGAAAGAAAAGAAACGTATGAAAACACAATAAACGAAAACTTCCTCGCAAAATAAGCATAAAAAATGAACCAGTGACCTAACACGACCAGGAATAACCCCCCTCCATCCTCCCCTACACACACACACACACACACACACACACACACTCACAATATACACAACCTTCACCGTACTACCAGCACCACGACATGACCCTACGACCATTTTAACGGCCCACGACTCGATGACCCAAACTTTGAGGTCACAGGTCAAAAGTCTGCACCATTACGTCATGTACGGACCGCATACTGCAGAGGGGATAAGCAGAGGGGAAGAGGGGAACAGAAAATGGGTAAATGGAGGTGTGGCGTGTGTTGAGATGGGAGGAAAATGTGGAGAAATAGTGAAGAAAGTTAGGGATGGAAAGGGAGAAGGAAATTATGAGAAGGAAAGGAGAGTAAGAAAGAGTTAATTAAAGAAGGAAAATAATGAATAAATGAATGAATGAGTGAATGAATGTATGAATGAATGAATGAATGAATGATGAAGGGCAGTTAAATGAAAAAAAAGGAAGACAGAATAGGAAAGAAATAAAAGAAAGGGAGGAAGGTATCAGGGAAAGCAAAAAGGAATAGAGGAAGAATGGAATAATAGAAGGGAAGGATGAATGGAAGAAGTGAAAGAAAAGACAGGATGGAAGGAGGAAAAAAAGGAGTGGAGAAAAGAATAAGAGCAAGAAAAGAATGAGTAGCAGGAAGGTGCTGAATAAAAAATAAAGAATACGGAACAGAAGAAATGAAAAAAAGAAGAAAAAGAAACAAGAAAGGAGGACGAGAAAAAGATAGAAGGGAGGAAAGGGAGCTAGGAATTCTGGGAAGGGAGAGAGAAGAAAGGGGTGACAAATGATAGCAAGGAAGGGAGGGAAGGAAGAGAGGAAGTGAGAAAAGGGAGTGAGGAATGATAACAAAGAGGGGAAGACGGGAAGGGAGAAGGAAGGAAGGGAGAGAGGGAGGGAGGGAGAGCGGAGACTATTTGTTATTGGAAGCACGCACTAAATTCTTGCTTGGTATAATGTGGAAAGGCAATGAGCTTCTTTGTTGAACTTGCGAACTTGTAACTCACCCGTGGCTTGTCTGGGATCCACCCTCACACCAAAATTACTCGCGCCACCACAGGGACGCACCACCAAGGCTTCCCATCCACTACACCCAAGTTCTCCCACCTCTCCCCTTGGCTTCTCTCCCTCATTCATCGCACTGCTACCTGTCATCATCCACTATCACCCACCTGCTCATAAAGGTAAGGCCAGCTATCTCATTCATCTGCACTGCCCACCTATGACTTTTGTTTTGGTTGGTGCTGTTGTTACTACTACTACTACTACTACTACTACTACTACTACTACTACTACTACTATTACTGGCATCATTTAACTAGATTATATCAGCACCATCAACACCAGTCTTTACTTATATTACTGCCACCACTAACTACCACTATCTCCACCACCACTACCACCACATCAACAACGATCACCACCATCACAATCACCATCAAAACCACCACCAAAGATTACAGAGCAGCGGGTTAATTGCGGGATGTAACTGCGGCGATCATGGAAGGTGTGTGTGTGTGTGTGTGTGTGTGTGTGTGTGTGTGTGTGTGTGTGTGTGTGTGTGTGTGTGTGTGTGTGTGTGTGTGTGTGTGTGTGTGTGTGCGGTGGGTGGGGAGGATGTAAGGACAATCAAGCAGCCCCACCACCACCACCACCACCACCACCACCACCACCACCACCACCACCACAGCCATTACCATAAACACCATTCAAACTCCTTCACGGCTTCCATGGATTCCTCATTATAGGCGGTTTATGAGCAAAGAAACACTGAGAACTAAAATAAATAAATAAATAAATAAATAAAATAAATAGTATCTTATATCACTGTTTCCTTCTCTCCTTCCCCAATTCCATATATTTTTATTTTATTTCTAGTTCTTATTTTCTTTCATTCCATCATCATATTTCGGCTCCAACATTCCTCCCTAACGTCTACGCATTTCTTCTTTCATTTATTTTCTTTCTATGTATTCCTCTTTTTCATTCCCCAGCCTTCCTAACGACTTTTTTCTCATTCATTCCTTACCGTACCTTCTTTCTTTCCCAAATTCTTTTCTCTCCATCACTTCCTTACCTTTTACTCCCCTCTCCCCTCTCTTTCTCTCTCTCATGCCTTGCCCACCCCTACGCCCCTCAGAGGCAGAGAGCAACACCTTCATGTCGCGTTTCAAGACTAATGGCATGACTTGCGTCGATTTCACAGGTCGCCGAACACCACCGCCAGCCCCGCCGCCCCACCCTGCCAAGCGTCCCCCCAAACACCACCTTCAGGAGACATTGACATTCGCCGTGTACGTTTCGCCGCCAGTGCACTTATCACAGCTTGATGCGCTGCTCAATTTTCCCCTTTGATTAACTCCCTCTCCCTCTCTCTTTCCTTGGCTTCCCCGCTGGCCGTGCATGGTGGTGATGGTGGTGGTGGTGCTTGTTCATGGTCTCTTTCGTAGTGGTGGTCGAAGTGATGGTGGTGGTGGTGGTGGTGATTTTATCTCGATGTTGACATGACAAACACTGGTATCGCTGATGGTGAGTGCTGGGGTTGCGATGTGTGTGTGCGGCGAAGTGGTGGTGGTGGTGGTGGTGGTGGTGGTGGTGGTGGTGGAAGGAAGGCAGGATACGCTTGGACAAGGCCACGCTGAGGGAGGTTGAGGAGGGGCGGGCAAAAGGTACCATAAGGAGTTAACTGGTGGTGGTGGTGGTGGTGATAGTGATGGTGATGGTGGTAGTGGTGGTGGTGATGGTGGTGGTGGTGGTGGTGGTGGAAGGTGGAAGGGCGCAGACATTATGGAAGTGAGAGAAAGGAAACAGTAGTGTTAGAGAGAGAGAGAGAGAGAGAGAGAGAGAGAGAGAGAGAGAGAGAGAGAGAGAGAGAGAGAGAGAGAGAGAGAGAGAGAGAGAGAGAGAGAGAGAGAGAGAGAGAGAGAGAGAGAGAGAGAGAGAGAGAGAATGATAAAAAAAAAGAAAAGAACAAGGAGGGATAGAAAAGAAAGAGATATAGAATGAAAAATGGATGAAAGGAGAGAACAGAAATGACAGAGAATGGAGAAAGAACAGAGGAAGCAGGAACACAAAGTGACACAGAAGAAAAACACGCTGCGACAGCTGGGCCTAACAAGACTGTATGTGACTCTACTACCACTACATAACGTATGAGTCAGAGGCAGAAGAACAGCAAGGTCAAAGGAAAGAACATCACACAGCATAGAAAAAGTCATAGGATGTGATAGGAAAGCCCGAAGAAGAAAAAAATATTCATCTAATACCATCCCTTGAAAAAATAGGATAGAACTAACAGGGAGAATAAAGTATAGAGAAAGGGTAAAGAATTAAGAAAGGGAGAAGGAGAGAGGGCCAGGAGGAACGCAAGGATGTCGGAGCAGGGAAACAAGGAGAGGCAACAGGATTACAAGGCAGCGTAGCGTGTTTGTGGTGCAGTTACTGATGTGAAATGCAGTTAGCGGCGACCAGGAAGTGAAGGAGGAAGGGTGAAATATTCGCACCCTCACAGTACACACCCAGAAGTCACCCCAGGAGTCACCCGTGTCGCCTCCTTCACCCCATCACTCCTGTGCCTCTTCACCTCCTCATCAGCTGTCGCCAAGAAGTGCAGCCTTTTCAAGTCCCATTGTCACATTCAGATACAATAGATTAAGAGCAGGACGAGGAGGAGAATGTGGAGGAGGAGGAGGTGGAGGAGGAGGAGGAAGAAGTCTTATTTCAAGCAACTAAGGAATAAAACAAAGCCGCAACGTAGAATGACCCCTGATACAATTCGCCTTCTATTTCTGAATCTATTATCTGTGGATGCACCAAAATTCCCCCCCCCCCATTCTCTCTCTCTCTCTCTCTCTCTCTCTCTCTCTCTCTCTCTCTCTCTCTCTCTCTCTCTCTCTCTCTCTCTCTCTCTCTCTCTAACCAAAAACCCACGAGGAAAGCGGGAGAGGATGGATTTAAATATTTCGTCACTGCAGCAGGAGGATGAAGGAGAGAGAGGGGAAAAGGATGAGAGCATGGCCGGGGGAGTATTCTGTAGGAGGCGCAGGACCTTAGGGAGGGAGATGGACGGGGGGAGGTGGAGCGGAAACTGTATACAGGTGAAATGAAGTTCTCAGAAAGTGGAATCCAATTGATTTACTTACTTACTCTTGACACTGTTTGAGGAGGCGTGCTTTGGCTTGTTGCTTGCTTCGTCGCCTTTTCTTTTGAGCCTTCGTGATTGCGTGTGTGTGTGTGTGTGTGTGTGTGTGTGT
>NC_087155.1:30875055-30890055 GCF_035594125.1 Scylla paramamosain | reverse complement strand
ATAATTCCATTGACCACATTTACTTTTATTCATTTATTTTATCATTATTTTTATTATTACTATTTTTTTTTTTTTTTTTTTTAGCAATATTCCATCCCCTTCCTTCATCCCTTCCATTCACCTGCCACGCTCCCCTCTCCCTTACCACTCTCCTCTTCCACCACTCAACTCTCTCCCCTTCCACTCGATCCTCTCTTACTGCCACTCTCACCCTCCCTCTCTCTCCCCCTCTCTCTCTCTCTCTCTACCCTTCCTTCCTCCACTCAATACCCTCACCATACATACTTTTCCCCTTTTTTATTCACCGTACAACATTCCTCACTTATCATCCTCCTGTTCTCCTGCAGTTCACCTCTCCTCTCCTCAGCCTCACTCACAGTCGTCCCTGCCTCGCCACACACACATAGCCCAGGAACAAATCGTGATAAGCAGCTTTCCTCCACGCACTCCGCTATCGGCCCAGCATTTACCGCCTCGTTTTTCCCTCTCTGCCCCTCGCCCTTGATCCTTCTCCGTTTGCTTAGCCCTGCGTGGTCCACCCTCACCCTGCTTACTTTCTTCCCTTCGTCAGGTAGCCCCCCAGCAGGAAGGTTCTCCCATACTGCGTGTGGTTTGTCTGATGTTCCTCTTTCCTCTGCCTCTCTTAAGGATTATAGGGAAGGGGGAAGAGGGAGCTTAAAGTAAATGAAGGGAAGAAGTGATGGATTTTTGGGGATGACAGTGTGGGGTTGAGGGAGGGCGATGGAGAAATGGAAGGACAGAGGGAGGGGTTGGGTTTGAGAGGGAGAGGGGGAAGGTGAAGGGATTGTCAGGGGAAGAGGGGATGGAGTGGTTTTGTGAGATGAGGGGAGGGGAGGGGAGGGGAGGGGAGGAGAGGATAGACGGATGGGAGGGGAGGGGAGGAGAGAGAGAGAGAGAGAGAGAGAGAGAGAGAGAGAGAGAGAGAGAGAGAGAGAGAGAGAGAGAGAGAGAGAGAGAGAGAGAGAGAGAGAGAGAGAGAGAGAGAGAGAAAACACTCTCAGGACAGAGACAGAGAAGGAGGAAAGAAAGGCAGGAAATCAAGAAGAGAAACGAATGAAAAGAAAGGGGGCCGGATGATGGAGAGAAATGGAAGAGAAAGAAAGAGAGAGAGAGAAAGAAAAGAATGAATTTCCTGGAGAGACGGAACAGAAAATGGAAAGAATATGACCAACGGAGCACGCGAAACTATGGAAAACTTGCACAAAAATAGGAAAAGATTTGAAGTTTGAAGTTTTGAGACACTTAGCCTCTGTTATTGGATTATTCTATATGATGTTGCTTTGGGAATTGGCATTTCAGTAGGCCTTTTTTTTTCTAATTTTGTTGACCTTGGCCTGTGACCTTCTTACATAAAAAAAAAAAAATTGTATGTAACTGACTACACACACACACACACACACACACACACACACACACACACACACACACACACACACACATCCCTATCTACACACCCACAACCACACACAAACACACATGGCAATATATCCTGAAAACCTACACCCACAGAGCACACATGAGGGGCGTGGGCGTCTACACACACACACGGCCGTACATGGGTTGTATCTGGCGGCGTCTGGTCAGTGCCTCTCAAGGGTGTCCGCTTCTGCGTCTCCTCCACGCCGTCACCTAATATCCATGTGGCCACCAACTTTGCTGCAACTTTACGTATTTTCTTAACTTTTCCTTACTCTACAAACTTCCTAAAATAATTCAATTCAAAGACGTAGAGTAAGGAGTGACAAATTACGCATATTTTTCTTCAGTTAATTTCAAATAACAGTTCCTTTACATTCTCTTAATCGAATTTCCAGTAACATAATGGTCTATAATTATTTCCTTAACTACAAAGTTCATTTACCTTGGAAAGTCGTATAAGGTTTGAATTATGGTGAATAGTTCATAAGTCCTTTTTTCACACCTTTGAAATTATGTCTCCTTTGTTTTAACTTTTATAATTATTTTCCAAACTTCCCAGCCAGCGTGGTGGTTACGAAATGTTGACCAACACGTTTGCCAGGAGAACTTTAAATCACTAGCGAATTTTCAAGAACCAGAGAGCGTGAAGGGAACCAATCAACGCCGCAACTCGCCGCTAACAATTTTCCGGTGGGCGGCGCGCCCATTTACTGCGGCATGTCGCCACCTGCTCGTTAGCCATCCCCGACTCACAATCACGCGGCGGCCTGACGACCGGCAGCCTTGTACCACACGACCCCCAACCCCACAGTGAGGGCATGATGTGCTCTCTCTCTCTCTCTCTCTCTCTCTCTCTCTCTCTCTCTCTCTCTCTCTCTCTCTCTCTCTCTCTCATCTATATCAATGACGTCCCCGCACACTTCAACAACCACGCAACTGTGGAAAAGGGAGAATTTATAAACACACACACACACACACACACACACACACACACACACACACACACACACACACACACACACACACACACACACACAACAGAATAAAAATGCAATACAAACACAAATTAAAAAACTATACAAATATACTATCTAGAAGAACACTGACAAAGGACAATAATTTTCCGATCCATTCAGACGCTTCCCTCTGTAAGCAAGAGGAAAGAAAGAGTGAGAGGGAAGGAGTGGAATGAAAAGGAGAGACGAGAGGGGAATCGAGTGAGGAAGTGATTGGGAAGAATATCTCTGAGGAAGATTGGCTTTCGCAGACGCTATGCTGTTACTATCCCCCTCAATACAGTCTTGTTCAGAGGGTTTAAGTGGTAATTTCTTGAGTTGGGAGGAAGGAAGGACTCTCAACTCTCTATGGTCGTTCTTTGTTGACATTCAGAGCTTTGTTGATACCCTCAGACAAGTTGGAAAGCTTGAGAGTTCCCCTGAAGAAGCCAAAAGGGAAACTAGTCGAGAGTAAACTCACCTCATAACACCTTTGCCTCTCTCTCTTAACCTCCATTCACAACACTCTAAAAAGTATTAGTATGGACTTAGAAAAATGAGAGGTGGAAATTCAATCTGTAATTTTTAGGCTGCAGAACTAAGAGACTGTAGCACAAAAAATCTAAAAAAAAAAAAAATAAGTTGTATGTTATCAAGGGAGAATTCTTTAGCACTGAAAAAGTTGAGATTATGTAACTTCACGCCTTTCAATGCTACACCTTTTCTTCTGTTCACAATCTAAAGGGAATAGGGTTTGTGAATAGAAGCCGCAATATACTGGGCGCTTCAGGCAATGGCTTGTTTGATAATGAGGTCTTCGCCACTTCATCTTCCTGGTTCTCTATCTCCTTACCTTCCAAAGCTCATTTCCTTGTATTTTCCTTTTCTCCCTCTCCCTATCTGTGTATATTTACTCTCTCTCTCTCTCTCTCTCTCTCTCTCTCTCTCTCTCTCTCTCTCTCTCTCTCTCTCTCTCTCTCTCTCTCTCTCTCTCTCTCTCTCTCTCTCTCTCTCTCTCTCACACACACACACACACACACACACACACACACACACACACACACACACACATTTGCTTTTTTTGTGTTGCTCTTTACTTATTTATTTTCCCTCTTCATTTTTTCTTTTAATTTAAAAATTTCTCTCTTGCTTTACTCATCTCACCTTGATCTCCCTTGGTTTCACCCTTCCCTCCACACAACATACACATCTCTCTCTCTCTCTCTCTCTCTCTCTCTCTCTCTCTCTCTCTCTCTCTCTCTCTCTCTCTCTCTCTCTCTCTCTTTCTCTCTCTCTGAACATCCAATCACGCCGTCTCTTCTCGTTACAGTCATGATTCCCTAACGAGCAATTTTCCTCTCCTAAAAACACAGGTAACCATGGGACCCACTGACCTTCACCGGCGGGTCGATACACTATCAGACAACAAACTGAATGTAAGATAAGACCTATCGGTAACCTATTTCCATGATAACGAGATACGGAGGTTGCCGTGGTGGGAACAGCGGCAATAGTCACGACCGGTTAACCTGTTGATCTGTTTTTAAAGGTACTGGTTCCTGTATGTTGGTGTGGGAGGGAGTGATTATCTGTTGTTTTGTTTTGTTGTCTAAGTAAATCATGTGGCTATACAAATTAATGTCCATAGGTAAGAGATAAACAAATGATAATATACGTGTTAGTCATCAACTCAAAAGCCTCCTACAGGGACTGCCTCCTGTAGACCTGGTGGCTGTTTTTGCAACTTCCCCTATTTTTTCATGTCCTTACTATATACAAATTCCACCTACGAAGGAAATGTAACCTAAAATGATCCTCCCTTTTCTAATTTCCCTTACCGAACCTAAACAACGCTAAACCAACCAAATGTAATTTAATGTAATATGGTAGAATTATTTTGGAATAAATTTTGTGTGTGGAATGTTCGTGGGAGAAATTTACCTGGTGGAGGCTTACGGTAAACGATACAGTGACCTTGAATGCGTGAATGCTTTTAATATTTGTGAAATTTTATATAGAAAATTTTACGTTCATATGTGAAGTCCTTATGTAATATGGAGTATCCTTGTGCGAAATAAAAATATATACAGCATGCTCATCTAACTTTAGTGTAAGTATCAAGCACTTAATGGTGAGCGATCAAGGGACACGAGATTACACAAACTTTCACCATCACATTCTGAGGATCACAGACTCGGCACAAAGCAGGCAAGAGGCGCCTGGCGACAGCAATCACGCACCGTGCTTTCAGTGAAGTGGACTATTTTTTTAACTCACATCCTCCAAACTTTTAAAGTGGCAACGACAAAGCAGACTCTTTTCACAGTTTTTCTCAGAATTTATTATTTTTACTGTTTTTTTCCAGCCTCTAATAGATATGAAAAGAAAGAAAAAATAAGAGGAAAACGCACAGACATTACTAATAGGGTATACCAACATAAACATTTGACTTCCTTTTACACCATTTTTGCAACCTTTGGCCACTCTCCTATACAAAAAAAAAAAGAAAATAAATAAATAAATAAATAAATAAATAAATAAATAAATAAATACAATAATAAATAAATAAAAAAAGGTTAGAAAAGTAGAATCACCATCTTCCTAACACAGGGCAGTAACACAGGCGGAGGGGAAAGTGACACCGCTCAGTCAAGATCAGGTGGCACTAACTGGCCTCGTTGCTGTGAGTTCCCTTCTGCACTTCTCCCGAGAACGTCTGAACTTGAAAGGCTTTTGCTTCTATATTTGCTTCACTGCGTTTGTTGCTGCTTCCATTGTGAGTGATAACATCAGTAGTAACACAACAGCCAACACTACTACTATTACTGTATTACTACTGCTGTTGCTGTTCCTACTACTACTACTACTACTACTACTACTACTACTACTACTGCTACTACTACTACTGCTACTACTACTACTGCTACTACTACTACTGCTACTATTACTACTTACTACTACTACAACTGAAGAAGAAGAAGAAGAAGAAGAAGAAGAAGAAGAAGAAGAAAAAAAGAAGAGGAGGAAGCGAAGAAACAGGAACAACAAGAACAAAAACAACGAAAAAAACAAAAACCAACACAATATTCACCAAACACTGAAACATATCATAACTAGAAAACAACAACAACAACAACAAAAACAACAAAACTGAAACTATACTGAATTTCATCCAGTATTACGTTTCCTTTACCTGCGCTCATCCTACGTGCGTACATCTCTTATTCCGTAAATAACAAAAGACTGTGAAAGCGAAACACGAGCAACCAATAATACAGACTGTAGGAGAATACTGTTACGCTTTTTGAAGTCTTAACTATGTATCAAGGAGGAGGAGGAGGAGGAGGAGGAGGAGGAGGAGGAGGAGGAGGAGGAGGAGGAGGAGGAGGAGGGAGCATAACAATGAAATAACAGCAAATTCTCGTCCAGCCAGCCAGCATACATAAAAGTTCATCCCTATTCTGGCCTTTACGTCTCGTTAAGGATATTGCAAAACAGAACAGCAGGACAAAACACCCTCCTCTCTCTCTCTCTCTCTCTCTCTCTCTCTCTCTCTCTCTCTCTCTCTCTCTCTCTCTCTCGTTTTCCTTTGTGTTTCACTGTTCTCCGTCACTCGAAAACAAATTATTCTATTATACACAGAAAGATTACGTTTATGAATCTGCTGGTGAATGTGAAGGCTGACAGAGAGAGAGAGAGAGAGAGAGAGAGAGAGAGAGAGAGAGAGAGAGAGAGAGAGAGAGAGAGAGAGAGAGAGAGAGAGAGAGAGAGAGAGAGAGAGAGTTGAGTAAGAGTTGCTGAGAGGGTGAAAGTTTGGGGCTATGGGGCTGAGAAGCTTGGGAGTGACGGGAATGAAGGTGAAAGGTGGCGGGGACTGTAAGAGGGAAGAGACAACACTGATGGGATGGAAAGGGGGAGGAATAACGGAAGGGAAGAGGAGGGAAGGATAAAAAAAAAGGAACTGGGAAAAATGCAAGATAGAAGAAAAGTACGAGAAGGAGATGAGCGGAAAGAAATAAAGGAAAGGGAAAGAAAAGGGAGAGAAATTAATTAATCCATTTAGTGATCTGAAAAGAGGGTTTAATGTGACAGGATGGAGCGAAAATTTGAAGGAAAAGAAAGGAAAGGAAATGAGATGGAAAAAAAAAAAGAGGGAGGAAGTTGAGGACAGAGAGATGAGGAGATTGACTGATTTATCAATGAAATATTAAAAAAGGGTAAAGTAGGAGGGAAGGGAAGAGGGAGAGAGGGAAGGAGGTACAGGTAAAGGAAACAGATGGAAGGAGAAAGGATAGGATCGAAAATAAAATAAAAGAATAAAAGCGAAAGGATTGGATGGGAAAACAAGAGATGGAAGGAAGGTAAAAATGAATAAAACGGGAAGGAAAGGAGAGGAAGGAAAGAGACTAAGGGAGAAAATAGGAAGGGAAGAGATAGACAGATATTGAAGGAAGAGGAGAGATGAGGTGAAGTAGAGCCATATGTTGGAGTGAGAGGCGTGTGTGAGAACAACTTTGATTCCTTGGTCATACACCTCACTTTGCACACCATTCATCCATCCATCCATCCATCCATCCATCCATCTATCCATTCATACATACATACATACATACATACATACATCCATACATACATACCACATCACCGGCGTCACTCACCTCCCTACTCACTTAGCACATAAGACATATATCCATCAATCCATCCATCCATCCATCCATACATACATACATAATACATCACCAGCCTCACTTATCCCCTACTATGCTCACCGTAGACTCATCCATCCATCCATCCATACATCCATACATCCATCCATACATCCATCCTTCCATCCATACATCCATAAATACATTACCGGCCTATCAGTGCTCATCATTTAAGCCTCTCTAACACCCGTGAGTCTTTAAAAATGGCGGCGCAGACTGAGACACTCCTAACGCCTCGTTTCGTGTTACGGGTCTGGACTCCCGCCGCGGCTGAGCTCGTTAAGGCACCCACGAGGTGTGTGTCAGCAGGCCGGCGGCTCTTCCCCCTCGCCTGGGCTAACTCACGCATAATAACCACGTTTGTTTCTCGTCTGGTGCAGCTTGGCGGACCAGACAACTCCCCTGGCTTTGTAGTTGAACAATTTTAACCAGATTTTTGGTGGGGAAATTGTATTCTTGGTCACGGTGGTTTTAACTGTGTGTGTGTGTGTGTGTGTGTGTGTGTGTGTGTGTGTGTGTGTGTGTGTGTGTGTGTGTGTGTGTGTGTGTGTGTGTGTGTGTGTGTTAGCAGGAGTTGTGTGTTAAATATCAGTTGGTAGGGGTTTATGATAATAATGCTTGTAATTACAGTAATGATAGATACCATTCTATAACTCGATATAATTGTTTAATGAATTGTTGACGTACTAATTGTGGTTTAGTCTTTTACGATTGTTTTGGGGTAAAGCATATGTTGTTTGGACTACAACTCTTGTATTATTATATGGATACTGATGTGTATTGAGTATTCGTAGTCAATAAACTAAATGAACTGAACTGAACTGTGTGTCTGTGTGTGTGTGTGTGTGTGTGTGTGTGTGTGTGTGAGTAGACGGTGTGCTCGGTAAAGTTTTAGATGAAAATGCAGACTGTCAGTAATGTGTTGTGAGTGACATCCCAAACAAAGCCAGGTGTGCGCAGCTTGAGGACACCTGTGTGTTGTGTGGAGGACAATGCGTGTGTCTGACAACGTCCACCTGCCGCCTTCATCTTGCTCTTACTGCCTCGGTGCAGGTGTGTGGCGTCGCCTGTCAATCATTAAACGGGCACATATTCTGCAGACACGTACACACGCCCGCCCGCCCGCACACACACACACACACACACACACACACACACACACACACACACACACACACACACACACACACACACACACACACACACACACACACACACACACACACACACACACACACACACACACACACACACACACACACACACAGGAATCAAAACACGGCCGGAGAAAAATGAAAAAAATATTGATTTAGAAAAATTGTGCTGAGATACGAATTTCTTTCTGAATACCTGCCAAGCTCTGAACAAAACAGACGGGCACGTAGATTGCACACACAGGGAGAGAGAGAAAAAAAATGGAAGAAAAATATGTTACAGATGGAAAAAGCAAAAACTCAAAATTATTAAAGATTGCAATCCCGCGAGTGACGCACGCAGGGAGATAAATTTCAAGGCTGAAGGAGAGGAATATCTCTTGGGAGGGAGAGTTTGCGAAGCAGGATGGAAGTGGCGGGAGGGAGACGGGGAGAGGACGGGGAGAGGGAGGGGAGGGGATGGGGGAAAGGACTTTGATCTTAAGCCGCGACGCGACTGCCTGAAGAAGTGACGAACACACCATATTCAGACGCAGGGAGCGGCAGGCGGCGGGGCGATGAGCACGGGTAATTAAAGGCTGCGAGGAGCACGGCAACTCCCTTTGGCGTCTCAGTCAGGTGGACGTACTGTGCTGTGTGACGCTGTGTGGCGCGGTGTGCAGCAGTCGTGAGGATGCAGGTAGATACCTAAGGGGCGTGACGCACGGTTCCTGTGTCCTGAGGTGCCGGTGTGACCCCTGCCCCTGCGCCCCAGCGTGGTGGAGGAAGGAGTCACGGCCGCGGTGAAGCGAAGGGCATGGGAGAGAGGCGCCGTGATAGGTCAAGGTGAAATGGTGGTGCGTGAATGTGTAGGATGGGAGTACGCGCGCACACGCACACATGCACACGCACGCACGCAAGCACACACACACACACACACACACACACACACACACACACACACACACACACACGCACAAGAAGAGAGATACTGGAGAAAATACGCGAAAATCAAGTAAATAGAAACTACTCTGTAAAAGTCAAGTGTTTCCTGATGGAGGAGAAAAGGATGGTGGCGGCAGGTGTCCAGGCAAGCAGGAAAGGAGGGAACGGAGTGTGAGTGAGAAGGGAGAAAGGAAAGAGGGGATGGGAGGGAGGGAGAAGGGAGCAAGAGAGAGAGAGAGAGAGAGAGAGAGAGAGAGAGAGAGAGAGAGAGAGAGAGAGAGAGAGAGAGAGAGAGAGAGAGAGGAGGGAGTGCTGCAATCTCAGTATGATGCTAATGAAACCTTTTAACCCGCTGTAAAATGCAAGCCTATGTATAAGCGTGCGTCGGTGGTGCTGAAAAAGAGCAAGTCCCCGCTGGCTTTGATCATCCCGGCAGCCTCGACAATGACGCCTTGATTACGCGTATCACATCGCGGCGCCCGCCACCATCAAAGTCACGTGGGTGGGTGGGTGGAGTGGGTGGGGCCGTAGCTTAGCGCGTATTATGAAAACCACTACGATCTTTCTTTCTTTTTTTTTTTTTTTTTTGCACCAATACTTTTGTTCAGCACATCGAGTATATCGTTGTATGGGAACTATGCATATTACTGTCATCTTGTTTTCTGTATCAGTATTTTTCTTTAAGTACATATTAATTTTGTTTTGCTATAAAGTTTTCACGCTATGTAACAATTCCTCACTTTTTTTCTCCCCCACGCATCAGTCACATCACAGAAGGTCACCTATCCTCTCAAAGCAGCTGTATGTATTAAATGTGTGTGTGTTCCTCTCGATATGTATGTAAATGATGGATGTGAATGTACGTATGGCAGGAGTTATATATACATGCACTGATGAATGCAAAGACACAGGTGCTCATGTACAGAAATAAGACGTACAGTACTATGGGAGCGATGTCAATATAAGGCAGCACGCACCAGTTGTGATTCTTCAGGACGAACATGTCAAAGTTCCACGTTTATGTGTGTGTGTGTGTGTGTGTGTGTGTGTGTGTGTGTGTGTGTGTGTGTGTGTGTGTGTGTGTGTGTGTGTGTAGATAGATGCGGTGCCCTCAACGCTTCGTCTCACCCCAATGCGCCCAAACATCACATCCTCCACATCCCGGTTCAGCTTCACTCACGCCCCTCAAGACATCCACTTCGCTCCCTCCACACCAAGCAAGCTAATGTGGGTCTTCCTTGCTCCACACCTACCCAGCCCCGTGTCCAGACCTGCCCCGACCCACACTTACTCCTCTAGTCCACCCCAACCTCTCCACCCTCCGCCTCGCCCAGGGAAGGAGGAACAGGATACATTGCGGGGGCCTGAAGTGTGAGCCCCGCTTGGCGCCGGATGAAGGAGGGATGAGGACGAGATGAGAGAGGACTTGGGAGGCTGGAAAAGTAGACTAAGAATAAAGAGGAGGAGGAGGAGGAGGAGGAGGAGGAGGAGGAGGAGAAGGATGAGGAGGAGGAAGAGGAAGAGGAAGAGGAAGAGGAAGAGGAAGAGGAAGAGGAGGCGGTGGTGGCAGAGAGACAACAAAGAAAAGAAGTAAAACACACGAACGAAAAGATAAAATGAAAAAAAGAAAAGAAAAAAGATTACGGGGGAAGAGAGAGAGAGAGAGAGAGAGAGAGAGAGAGAGAGAGAGAGAGAGAGAGAGAGAGAGAGAGAGAGAGAGAATCAAGATCAAAGAAAATAATACTACTAACCGTGACGAAGAGTGAGCGAAAGAGAGACGAAAAAAGATGAGAGACGAAGGTAGGCTAAAGAAAATGGAAGGAGGGAAAAAAATAAGGTAGGGGAGAACCACCTTGTTTGAAGTGAGACCCCGTTACAGAAAAATTAGCCACGCGTTGAGGAGAGAGAGAAGAAGCCAGTAATGAGGTGAGGGAAAGGAGAAGGAAGGAAAGAAGGAAAGAGGGAGAGGGAGAAAGAGGGAGAGGGAGAGAGGGAGTAGGAAAGGGAAAGCAGGAGCGATGGTCTCTTGCGGGGAAGGACTCCATTTAAAGAAGGGGAAACAAAGATGGGGAAAAAAGACTACACAAAAAAGTCTATAAACCGCAAAAATACCACTCACAGGTGTTCATGGTTACCTGGCTGGGGAGGCAATGAGGAGGGAGCAGGTGAGGGACAGAAAAATAAAGGGAGAGGGAATGGGAGGGAGAAGGAAATGAGGGAAGGGAAGGAAAGGGAAATGAATGGAAGGCAGGAAGGAAAAAATCAGCGAAGGTAAGAGGGGGTTCGAGAGAGAGAGAGAGAGAGAGAGAGAGAGAGAGAGAGAGAGAGAGAGAGAGAGAGAGAGAGAGAGAGAGAGAGAGAGAGAGAGAGAGAGAGCGCAAGTCGGTCGTAAGGAGAGAATTTACATATCGTAATGAAATTTTATACGAAACTCTCTCTCTCTCTCTCTCTCTCTGTGTGTGTGTGTGTGTGTGTGTGTGTGTGTGTGTGTGTGAGAGAGAGAGAGAGAGAGAGAGAGAGAGAGAGAGAGAGAGAGAGAGAGAGAGAGAGAGAGAGAGAGAGAGAGAGAGAGAGAGAGAGAGAGAGAGCGAGCCTGCCTGCATTCGTTTCTTTCTCTCTCTCTCTCTCTCTCTCTCTCTCTCTCTCTCTCTCTCTCTCTCTCTCTCTCTCATTTCCTCCCTTACAATCTACTTTCAGTCCTTTCCCCTTTCTCCCTCCATTCCTCCCGCCCCACCACTCCCACCACCCACGTGACTGCATCCCCTCCCTCTCCCCCTCGCCAGCCCACATCTGATCTCCCGCCTCACGCCACCCATTGCTCTGTTTCCGGCCGATCGGGGGAACGGTAGATGGCGGGTGGGGGGAGAAGCGTGAGGAGGAGCGTGACTGGGGGGAAGAGTGAGGGGGGAACGTGAGGGGGGAGCGTGAGGGGAGTGTCCTTTAATGCGGAACCAAAGCCTCTCCCTTCATCTCCTCTCCTCATCCTTTCCCTCTTCTTTGATCTTTTCTCTCTCTCTCTCTCTCTCTCTCTCTCTCTCTCTCTCTCTCTCTCTCTCTCTCTCTCTCTCTCTCTCTCTCTCTACATGTTTTTTTTTCTTTTTTTTTGTTTTGTTGTCTAAGTTTTATGCTTTTTGTAGTGTAATTACTGTTTTTTCTTCTTTTTGATGTTATTATTTAATTTTTTAAATTTAATTCTCTCTAAACGTTTATTTATCTTCAGTTTTCTTTTTTCTCTTTTTATCTCACGTATTTTTTTTTTCCTTTATTGTCTCTTCTTTCTATCTCTGTTCATTTCCTTCCAACCGTCTCTCCTCTACTTTCCTCCCTATCCCTTGCATGTATTTTTCTCTAAACATCTCTTCTTTTTTTTATATTCTGTTTTCTCTTCAGTAATTTCTCCTTTCTATCTCTCCAGTCATGTTTCTTTCCCTCCAACAGCTTCTCTATCTTCTCTATGTCCCCCCTATCCCTTACATCTGTTTTTCACTAAATATCTCCTAATTCTAACTTTCCATTTTTTCTTTTCACTTCATGTAATTTCTCCTTTCCACTCGTATCTCTACAGTCATGATAATTTCCCTCGAACCGCCTCTCCATTTCTTCTACGTTCCCTCTCTACCCCTTTAATTTATTTTTTTCTTTAAACATCTTTTCACCTTCCTTTTTTTTTTCATTTTTTCTTCTCACCTCACGTAATTTCTCTACTATTCTATCTCTCCAGTCATGTTCCCTTCCCTCCAACCGCCTCTCCATCTCCTCTGCCTTCCTCCCTATCCCTTCCTAACAGTTTAAATCCTTTCCCCTCGACCTCCTCCTTCCTCACCTTAACTACCCTCTCTCTGTCTTAATCCTTCCCTCACTTCTCCCCATCCTCTCAAGCCTGTCCACTCAATCCACACCGATCCTTCCCAAGCCTTCCCTCGCCTCTCACTCCTCTCACTTCTCCCTCTCCCTTGCTTACTGCTTCTGCCACCCTCTTCCCTCTTCCTACACTCTCATCCCTTCTTCCTCTTCGCTTACGTCGTATCGGAGTCCATTGCCCTTTTCTTTTTTTCTTTTTTTTTCAACTTCTTTTTTCGTTTCTCATTCCTTTCTCCCGACTCCATCCTCCTTCTTTCCACTTTTCTTTCTTTCTCTCTCAGTCTCTTCTTTCGTAATCCGCTGCTGGTCCTCTTCCTCTTCGTCCACGTTTATTTCTCCTTTTTTTTCTTTTTTTTATATCCCTTGCTTCGTTTCTTGTATTTTTCCTTTCCCCCTCATCTCAACTTCTCTGCATTTTTCTTCTTTTCCTCGCTTCTTCACTTCTTCCACTAATAACCTAGTGATCCTCCTCTTCCTTTATTCGTTTCTCATATCAAACTCCTCTCCATTTTTCCCCTTTTCCAGTCTCGTCTCTTCAATCTTTCCTCCTTTCCCACGTTTCCTTCAGTTATCTCCAAGTCCTCCCTCGTTCCTCTTTTTATCCAAGTTTGCCCTTCTAGTTCATCCGGCAGATGTCGCTGGATAATTTAAGTTCAGCGAGTTCCAGAGCGTCTGTTTCTTATTAAGAGAGGCTGCGACAAGAGCGTGGCGGGTCTCACTGCGCCGCTGAAGAAAATTTGCAGCCGCCGACGAAGCTTTTTGTTTCCATAGCAACGTGAGGGCTAGTGGAAACAGGTCAGTTCCGGTGTTTCTTCCCATAAGTTGGTGTCTGTGTGTGTGTGTGTGTGTGTGTGTGTGTGTGTGTGTGTGTGTGTGTGTGTGTGTGTGTGTGTGTGTGTGTGTGTGTGTGTGTGTGTGTGTGTGTGTGTGTGTGTGTGTAACTGTTTGATCATATGTGCTTTGAAGTGCGGCAAAGGATGAAGCGTCTTACAAGATTCGTCTGTATGGCTTTGTTTAGTCTCTCTCTCTCTCTCTCTCTCTCTCTCTCTCTCTCTCTCTCTCTCTCTCTCTCTCTCTCTCTCTCTCTCTCTTCCTCCTTTACTTTCACTGACCAAAGTTAAGACCGAAACTTCTTGAGTCCCAATCGTTACGGTTCTCCACACACTCAAGCCTTCATTTCACACCCAGAGGCACTGTGGGCCATTTGCTGTGGAGGGAGAAAGGAAAAGAAAACGTAAGGGTAGATTTCGATACCAAAACGTAATCTAACCAACTTCGCCACCAATCGCATCAATTCAGAAAGCTAACCTTATCTAACTTAACCAATAATTTTCGTTACTAAACTCATAATTTTAACTTATCCAACTGACCTCGTTACTGGTCGCATCAATTTGCCATAGAAAAAAAGAAGAAAAACTTGTATATGACTATCTGATTCGTTCATTTCATGACGCCGCAACGACGGTGGTGGGATATAAAGAACAAAAAAAGTGACTAGCATATTTTTGTCTTTAAAGCTGAGAAGAAAATGAAGGAGGATTAAGGTTAGTTAGAACATTCAACTCGCCACTCTATGGTAAAACAAACACTTGTACTGTCACATTTCACGAGGACACAAACACCACCTCGCCGCACCAACACGAGGAAGGAGCACCACCAACAATTTCCGAGTAAATCCTTAGTTGTGTGCGGATGGGCAGACGGGCGGTGGAGGAGGAGGATGGGGGAGCCGTAGTTGGATGGCGGAAAAAGCTGCGGAGAAACACCCTTACGTCACGGAGCTTTATGGCCGTTAACCGTTGTGTAACCACGAAATTGCCGGCGCATCTTTCACTCCACACAACAGTCTGACAGGGTGTGCTGCGGCAGCCTGTGGCCCAATTTTGTGTTGTGGGAGTAGGAGTGACTGGTAGCGGCGTC
>NC_087155.1:30855055-30870055 GCF_035594125.1 Scylla paramamosain | reverse complement strand
TCAGTAGGGAGCAGGAAGGAGGACGCTGAATAATAATGATGAGCCCAGGAAACACACCCAGACGGCAGCAGGTGTTTCATTTAAACTTCCATGGATTACTTTTACGTTTCCGCTGAACGATGAATATTAACGCCGCAGGTAGTAAAGTTTTCTTATGTGTTTGTTCGCTAAGAAAATGGTATGGAAAGGAGAGAGAGAGAGAGAGAGAGAGAGAGAGAGAGAGAGAGAGAGAGAGAGAGAGAGAGAGAGAGAGAGAGAGAGAGAGAGAGAGAGAGAGAGAGAGAGAGAGAGAGAGAGAGAGAGATCAGGTAAGACAGATAACAAATTGCAATATTCTCTAAGCTCAGTGAAAGAAATGTTTATCTCTTCGTCTTCCTTTCTCCTCCACCTCCATCTCTTCCTCCACAACCGCAATCGTGTAAGTCAGTGTTGAAGCCACCTCGCTACACACCACTGCCTCAGCTGACGAGCGTGAGGCGAACAGTTTGCTTAGGGAAGGTAGGAAGGATACGTGTTGGCGAAGGAGGGATGGACGGGTGAAATGGAGGCTTCAGTACATTTCTTCTTTTCTGCCTATGTACACTTTGGTTCCTCCTTCTGTTCGGTATTCGTATTCTAGTTCTCGATTCTAGTTTCTGTTTCCGTATTCCGTCTTGATATTCTCTACTTGCTATTCTTCTTCCATTTTCTCTTCTACTTTCTATTTTGTCCTGTATTGTTTATTCTCTCATTTTTCTCCTCTTTACTTGCCTCTATTTTCTTCCTTATCCTTACCTTTCACTCTTCATTTTTTTTCTATGTTTTTTTTTTTTTTACTCTGTCACTTAACTTCCTCCCACTCACACTCACACTTACTCTCCTATCCACGCACACTCTCCCTCGCTCACTCCCTCACACACGTCAAGAATTCTCCTTCCCAGCACACACCAAAAAAAATATGTAGAATGTCACGAAGCCTCACGAAACTTTGCATGTGTTCCTGAGTGTGATTTTTGCTAATATTCTCTCTCTCTCTCTCTCTCTCTCTCTCTCTCTCTCTCTCTCTCTCTCTCTCTCTCTCTCTCTCTGGGGCAGTGATACGTGACAGGTGACGGAAGGTTCAATTAATAAGTACAGGTGAAAAGTGACGGAGGAGAGGAAGAGAGTTCATTGTTACGTGTTGTTAAAGTGTTACATGTAGATTTAACTGATATGCAGTAATTTTTCTTTATATGCAGTCTATTTTTCTTTATTGTTTGTGTTATGAATGTGTGTGTGTGTGTGTGTGTGTGTGTGTGTGTGTGTGTGTGTGTGTGTGTGTGTGTGTGTGTGTGTGTGTGTGTGTGTGTGTGTGTGTGTGTGTGTGTGTGTGTGTGTGTGATGTGTGTGTGTGTGATTAGTTAATATTGTCAGTATCACCAGTGTCAACAGAGAGAGGACCAAACACACACACACACACACACACACACACACACACACACACACACACTATTACTCCCAAACACCACCACCACCATCACCACCATCACCACACCATCTGTCACCCGCTGCCATAAATATCACCCTCTTCACCCAACTTGGGGCAATTAAGCCTAATGTGAAGCTGAGTCATTGTATGGGTGAGACGGAGATGCTGTGTGTGTGTGTGTGTGTGTGTGTGTGTGTGTGTGTGTGTGTGTGTGTGTGTGTGTGTGTGTGTGTGTGTGTGTGTGTGTGTGTGTGTGTTTTGGTTTAATTTTCTTGCTTTCTAGTAATTATTCATGTTTTATTTTGTTCTTTTCCTTCTTCTTCCTCCACCTCCACCTACACTTCCACATGTATCCTTCCAACCAGTTCTTTCTAGCCATCTTACTTTTCCTCCTACATTACCACCACCAACACTGCCTTCTCCTCGACATCTTCCTCCAAATTCTCCTCTTCCTCCTCCGAAAGTTATATTGAAAACTCGGAAACTCGTCAAAACGGAAACGGCAGTCGCGAGATTGCCTTCCTCCCGTCATTGTCATCGCAGTTCCCGTTATTATTACGCATCACTGTTATTACTGGCAATGGACCCGCCGCCCTGCCTATACGTAAATGAAGCAACACTGAATCCGCACCCTGGCTTTCCTGATTGCTGACTTGTAAAACGCTAATAAATTTCAGTGCAGGATCATCGAATTAATATCAACGCATGAAACGAAGACTGCCTCTGAGGTATAATATTATGTTTTATCGCCTCAGGTGTTTGTCTTCCCTTGGTACCTGTTCTTTAAAGCCAGAGAAAACTACCGGCGTGCGTTCATATTCTGTGGTTCATAAAGACTGAGTGATTTTGAGTGACCAAATGAAGCACTTGCAAGATTTCCTTCACATTTCTGTCAAAGGCGTCCAACGTGCCATTTACTGCAATGTTAATAATGTTCTTTGAAATGTGATGAATAATGCTATGCTTCTGGAAAACGTGGGGAATGAGTAAGCACTAAGCAAATATAACAAGCCCCAATCCCCCGCACAGCATCACCACCACCACCACAGCTACAGTCTCTACAACTTGCATCACCACTACACCGTCCTCCGCCGCTACCTTTTGACGTCCACAAGCCATATATCCACGTCAAAGGCAGGCCCATCGGGAGCCATGTTATAAGGCAGGACGCGGGGTGCCAGATGGGTCGTTGAGTTGCCTACAGAACCCATAACCGCACGGGAGCCCATCGCCTCATTCACTTCCAGAGCACACTGTTTCTCGTATCGTGTTTTCCTCCTTTGACTCCTGGGATTTGAAGAAAGAAGAAACAGTTCTTTGACTCTTGAGGAACTCTTCTGAACTCCTTATGAAGTTTCCTTTTTTTTCCTTTAGCTTTTAAAAATATAAACCAAAAGCTTCCTATAAAGTGAAGAATCACCCAAGTCTTGAAAGGATGAACGTTCCTGCTAATCTTGCAATTGTTCTTGTGATTATTTAAGAAACTGCCAGTGAGACGCTAGAGTAAACACTATACACGCACACAGGTATTCTGTTGCAGCAGTGATAAAGAACCTTCCCCGTGGCTTATGACGCGGCCACTCGCGACCTGTCAGAACGACTGGTGTAATTACTAACTGTCGCAGGAATCAGGTACAAATGTTGATGACATTCTTCATATTATTGCAGACGGAGAGGAGGGACCGTTCAGAAAGTACCGCCGCCCGAGTCACTGTCAGCGGCCTGGTGCTGCGCCGAGAAGCACCACATGGGCCGGGCGGCATTAGTGGTGAGGAGTCGCCAGCGAGGGAAAGGAAACCATCGCTCTCCGTTCCCAGAAATGTCCTGTCTCAACTTTTCTTTCTTCCGATAATTAGTCCGATAAGCGTAATTTACCACAAACTTCCCAAACTTTGGTTAAGATCCAAACAAAAAGGTCTGAGGGTGCTATTTTTGCGTCACATACGACACGATGTTTCACATTTTAGCTGATCAACTCAATTTGGTGAGACTGGAACCGGAGAGGAGGTGGAGGCGGCAGAAACTGAAGACGACATCAAAAGAAAAATAAGGTTGGAAGAATTAAGAGCGGAAGGAGTTGGAGGAAGGAAGAATTTGAAAATGGAGGAAAAACGAAAAGGAAAGGGTATGAAGTGACGAACTGATGACGTAAAAACTAAAGCTAGATGTGCTACAAGCGGGAAGAACTGGAGAGACGGAGAGAAAACTAAAAGACGGGGAGAATTAAAGCCAGGAGTTGAAAATAAAACTTGGAAACTGGAGGAACGAAAAAGAAAAAAAGTATGGATGACTAGCTGATGACGTAAGTACTAAAGATAGGAGATAGAGGAGGCGGGAAGAATTGGAGAGGCAATGAGTGAAAACTGGAAGACGGGAAGAATTAAAGCCAAGAGTTAAAAATAAAAAAATGGAAATTGAAAGAGAAAAGGAGTATAGCATGACTACCTGATGACGTAAGAACTAAAGGTAAGAGGTAGGGAAGGCGGGAGGAGCTGGAGACTGGAGGAATGGAAGCGGGAAGACGAGAGACTGAGCAGCAGACTGTCACGTGTGTTCCTTGAGACTCACAAAGTTGGTGACAGGTAGTGTAAGGTGGCGGCCTGATATCACCATCTTACTCTTTCGTAACTTTGATTTACTGACGCAGAGACCACCACCACCACCACCACTTCGTTATCAAGGAGGTGGTGGTGGTGGTGGGGAGGAGTGGAACCGGTGGGCACTATAATACACACACGGGTTACTGGTGGACGAGTTGAAATGGACCTGTGCGCGCCTCGTCCCCTTCCTCCTTCCATTCAGGCTTAATTTTCATATTAATTGGAAGCTAAATACACATATTGACAGTTCATACTAACAGTGCCTGAGATAAATTCTCTCTCTCTCTCTCTCTCTCTCTCTCTCTCTCTCTCTCTCTCTCTCTCTCTCTCTCTCTCTCTCTCTCTCTCTCTCTCTCTCTCTCTCTCTCTCTATTATATATTCCGCCCCATCACTTACTTCTATTTATACTTCACCGAGGTCAAGCACCCTGCAGAAACCCCACAAACTTAACGAAATAAATATCCCATAATTTGCCTTCCTCTCCCTCCTTAATCCCTGACCTTGCCTCCCGCCCTGCCTGCCTTGCCTGCCCTGCCCTCCCAGCCTTCCTTCGCTTCCGCCTTCCTCACCCTAGTCCAGCGAGCACCGCCATCCGCCAGGGACCTGACCTGAGGCACCAAATGGAACGAGACACCCCAGCGGCATAAAAATAAGGTCCTACAGTCTTGCGTCACCATTCTAAGCTACCACTTTGCGCTATCACCATGCGTCACAATACAGCGTCACCACTCTCCACCACCACTCTACTCCAGTAGCCTACGTCACCACTCTGTGCCACTGTCCCTACGCAACGACCACGCATCACGCACAACAAGTAAGCACCGGTGGCTGAGGGACTCAACGCCACTACGCCAGGGTACAGCAAGTGACGGTATACTAACACGCGGTGACGCAGATTTCTGATAACGCTTGGGGAAAGAAAGAAAAAATAAAAGAAATTATTATTGTCCACATACACAAAAGATGACGTTCCTGTGCACATGACTCCCGATTTAGAAATATCGTAGAGAGAAGAAAGAAAAGACGGAAAAGAGCGTGATCCACATCCTGGTAATCTGATATTCTCAGAACCGTGAATAATTCGCTTAGGAATATAAATGTGTGAATACTGTAAACAATGAGTGTTTCTCCTAGATTCCCATAAACAGTCGCTATCAGGGCTCTCAGAATGATGAATGCCTCGCAGCTCATACCCCTGCATGCCCACCACGCTGCACGAAACCACTCAGCCAAGACTGTCACAAGTACCCAATCTTGCAGAAATGCCCATAAAAAAACAAAAACATTGAGTACACAGCTCCACGTGCGACCTGTTCTACGCTTTTGGTGTACGTATATATATATATATATATATATATATATATATATATATATATATATATATATATATATATATATATATATATATATATATATATATATATATATATATATATATATATATATATATATATATATACACACACAAATAAACTATAGGAAGTCACTGATGATATTTACCAGAATCGGAAATAATTTAACGTATGTTTGAAAAGTATCATAGGTCTTTCTCTTTATGCTTCACAAAAATCAGCAGATAATGAAATGTTGTGATGAAGTGTCTCTTCCCTCTGCTCTCTGCTGCACTATTTTTCAATGCGACGGCATTGCTGCTTTTCGTTAGAGGAGCTGACAGCCAGGTGACCACTGCCTCACTGCGTTATGCGACTTTTGTATGTCACCGGCGATTGGTGCTTTGGTATTATTTCACTTGGTTTATTTGCTGAGATTATAATGCTTTGATCTCATGGGAATATGTAACCAAGACGATGGCGTGTAGGGACTGGCCAGCTACTTATCACTGTAACGATCTGGAATTTCCTGATAAATCTTCACTATCAAAAGGTACTCTTTCGTATTTTCCTAATACATATATATATATATATATATATATATATATATATATATATATATATATATATATATATATATATATATATATATATATATATATATATATATATATATATATATATATATATATATATATATATATATATATATATATATATATATATATATATATATATATATATATATATATATATATATATATATATATATATATATATATATATATATATATATATATATATATATATATATATATATATATATATAAGTATTTTAAATTACCATTATAAATTCTATAAGGTGTATCAATTTGCAGGGCGAGGCACCAATAAAAAAGAATGAATAAGCATGTGGATATTTATGGATGTTGAGGTGCAGATAGAAGGTTGGCTGGTTAATGGAGTTTTACTGTAATGTGCTATTCCTGAGAACGACAGCAACACATCACAATACAACCATCAAGGTGGTGCGCGTCTACACGAAATCTGGCAACATCTTGTATTTGGCGGACGCTTCCCTTGATCCGATTACGCAAGTGTGGGTATCGATTCCACGCCCTCCTCGTTACCTGCGCCGGTGAGGAGATGGCCTGCTGATGAGTTTAACTTTGTTAATTCTTTACTACAATATTAAATGAGGCTTCACGCTAATAAAGGCGCTGACGCCACGCACTGAGGTTATTTCTACTTGCATTTCGCAGTCATGAGCAAGTTTGGTGTTCTAATTTATGAAACAATCCAATAGTCAGTGTTCTGTTATCTGGCTTGGCAATACTATACTAACTAATACAAGTATCACCTTTTTTTTTCTCAGTAACAACAACAACAACAACAACAACAAACAAGAACAGCAACAACAACAACAACACGACAGCAATACATGACAAATTTAATCCGTTCAGTCTTTCCAGCGTGACGTGCGCGAGGCATCACCTGTATGGTGCTAAATCATATTAGGGGGTGGGGGAGGGAGGAAGAGCACAAGAAGAGGGGTTCGGGAGAGGAAGGGAAGGAGAGTCGAAAAGGAAACCTGCAATGGGAACACTGGAGGTTCTCCTCGGCATGTCACGACCTTCTGGGCCTCGAGGGGGCGTGGGGCGGCGTGGCGGCAGGGCGGCGTTCGATATGGCCCGCCACACCCGGCTGCCCATTGGTGCTCCGGTCACCGCTGACGTCAGCCAGAGGCACTATGCTGAGTGGTCGGAAACAGAACGCCTAATGACGCAGTGTTTTGGAGCGCCTTGTAATCATTTAATATATGGACAACGGCGGCCTGTAATTGACTTAGCGGTGCTGGATTATGACGCAGGCAGACCAACGGCTTCGTGTGAAAAAATCCTGACTCAAGGAAGCAGGTTCGATGTAAGTGAACCCGGAACACGGCAATGACCGCCACCTTGACGCATGGGGCTCGCCAGACGGCCTGGCGGTGCCCCTCGCCAAGCCGTGAGTCAAACGAGAAACACTGATGCCCATCGAGCCCCCGCTAGGCAGTGTGTCCCGTGACGCAACTTTGACCTGGAAACGATCAGAAACCCACCAAGTGTGACAAAGGTGCTTGCGTAAACTTCTCTTTTATTTGTCTGCCTGTTTGTCTTCGTGTCTCCCACTTTACCTATTGGATTATATATTTGAAAGGATAAAAACTGGTTACATTTAGGCATAAATAAAAATATAAAGACGGATCAAAAATGCACACTGAGTCACCCAACAAAATAGACAGCCAACGAGACAAACAAACAAATGTAAACGTGCAGGCATATATATATATATATATATATATATATATATATATATATATATATATATATATATATATATATATATATATATATATATATATATATATATATATATATATATATATATATATATATATATATATATATATAGATAGATAGATAGATAGATAGATAGATAGATAGATAGATAGATAGATAGATAGATAGATAGATAGATAAATAGATAGACAGACAGATATAGATAGATAGATAGATAAATGGACTGACAGATAGACAAATAGATAGATATTCTGCCAGACACACACAGCAGCTCTGCAGGCGCGTCATTCATCCGCGCACCGTCGAACAATTTCACGCGTACTGTACATCACATGAAAAATGCGACGAACTTGTCAAACAAAGTGAGGTCAACATGAATTTGTGCGGAAGAAGGGCTCGGCAGTTCCTGGAAGACTGAGCAGGAGGCAGCGGCGGGAAAGGTTTAGCGGTCTCCAATGTATCCCCCAAGAACGACCACCGCGGCCCCGCAATCACTCTCCTGAGGCTGTGAGGCAGAATATATTCTCTCCTCACATAGTCCGCACAACATTAATTTCCAGACAGCCACCGCCCACACGTATCTGTCATCTGAACAATGTGTGACCCTTTCGTGTGGCGCTTTACATCAATCAGTCAATTCACCAATCACCTTCAACCTAAGGGCTCCGCAACACACCACAACGGGATCTAAAGGGAATGAGTTTCAATTGGTCTCCACGCTTCCCAGTCTTATCACATGAGTACAATGAGATTTAACAAGTGAGGTATAATTCATCTGTTTAAAACTATCATCTTTTCATTCTCTGTTTTACCTGCTTTGTATTGCCGATCGTGACGTGGAGGAGTGGCAGGTAGGAAGAAATGGCTTCTGCAGCGCTCTCTCTCTCTCTCTCTCTCTCTCTCTCTCTCTCTCTCTCTCTCTCTCTCTCTCTCTCTCTCTCTCTCTCTCTCTCTCTCTCTCTCTCTCTCTCTCTCTCACAAGCACTAGGTCATCTCCTCCTCCTCCTCCTCCTTCCCCAAGAGGTACACTCAGCACGGGGTGGACGAATGGTTTACAGAAGCTCGATAGAAGAACGTGAATCAAGTTATAAGAACAGAATGGACACTTGGCCTGATTGAATCCTTGCTGAGTGCAAAGTTTTCTACTGATAATGCATGACATATATTCCACGTGTGTCTGTGTGTGCCTGTGTATGTGGATGGGTGGGTGGATTGTTGTGTATATGTGTTATGAATTTTTTTTTCACACTTTTTTTTACAAGATTAGTATTTATTCTAATGATGTACTGTACTTATAATCAATAAACTATCTATCTGTGTGTGTGTGTGTGTGTGTGTGTGTGTGTGTGTGTGTGTGTGTGTGTGTGTGTGTGTGTGTGTGTGTGTGTGTGTGTGTGTGTGTGTGTGTGTGTGTGTGTGTGTGTGTGTGTGTGTGCTCTTTTTATTCAAGACGTGAAACGAAAGATCAAAAGTGTGAGGATCTATAGCCACCTTACTGCGCACTTATGGTTCAGCTGGGGAGAGTGTTGGTGGGGCGTGGGTGCGGGGAGTGTGTAGGGGAGCCAGGCGAGTCATAAGTAAAGAGGTTACCCCGATGGGAATGGAGGAGGGCAGCTAAACAGATCATGGATAATGAATCAAAGAGGAAGGCATGACGGGAGGGAGCCTCTTGATCCGCTTTGCCAGGAGTGGAGGAGACGGCGTGTGCTGGCTGGGATCAGAAGGTAAGGGAACACACACACACACACACACACACACACACACACACACACACACACACACACACACACACACACACACACACACACACACACACACACACACACACACACACACACACACACACACACACACACACACACACACACACACACACACACACACACACACGTGTTCAAATGGTAGCAAAGCATGATTGCAGGGTGTGCCAATCTCTATAAAAGAGCTATAAATCCAGAGTTTCGAGAAATATTTCCAGATGGTGAGTACGATTCCTTTAAATTTATTGTCAGTTTCAGAAAGGGAAGTTCTCATCCTTTTAAACATTTCTCACCATCATTACTATCATAGTAGCAGCAGCAGCAGCAGCAGCAGCAGCAGTAGTAGTAGTAGTAGTAGTAGTAGTAGTAGTAGTAGTAGTAGTAGTAGTAGTAGTAGTAGTAGTAGTAGTAGTAGTAGTAGTAGTAGTAGTAGTGGTTATAAGTAGTAATAATAGTATTGTTGTCATTTTCTGTAAGAGTGACAGGCTTTATTGCACTTCCACGCTCCCAATCTCCTGCGTGGATGGCGCGGCAACAAAGATGAACTAACGCTTTATGGCTTCATGATTGAGAAAAGCATGACACACGCCTCCCTGCAGCACTCTCTCCGGTACAAGCGTGGCTTGCGGCGCTGCACAGCCATTCTTGCTTGGCCTCGATGCTTCCTCGTCAGCAGCGCCTCTTTATAACGCTGCTCCACTCGCCGCCCAATACGGAGGCTCCGGTGAGCGTTCAAACAATAAATCCCATATGATATGTTGCAGGTCGTGGTAGCAGCGCCCCCCACGCCTCCCATCATTACCGGCACAACAACCCCGCGTGTGGACGGATTCAGGAGCAGAGCATCGCCCTCTGGAGCAGGATTACAGGGTGCAATAAGCCTACGGCGGCAGACATCCTGCGGGTGAGGAATTTACTACTGGGCTCTGCTTCCGCATATATTTCACGGAATGTTCTTTTAAGATACAACAGTGGAGCTTTGGGGCCACAGGCGATATTTCAGACCTAATGGGGATGCTTCCAATTTAATGGTGCCGCTTCGTAACGAATTACCGTCTGGGAAATTCTACACACGCAGCGTTTTGCGGGTTACTGAGTTCACGGGAGTCACTCTGAAGCTCTCCAGGCGCCTGGAGTGTTGGGGACCTTTTCAAATCATTTTGAAAAAGAAAACTGCAACTTCTCTCGCAAGTGTGCTTTGAAAAGCGTGTAGCGTGTCCTCTTGTCGCCCTCGCTGGTACTTGGGAAGGAAGGAGGCACGTTTTGGAAGAAGGGAGGCACGTGCATGTGATGGAAGCAGGAGGTGGGGAGGGGAAGTGAGGGGGAGGATGGAAGCGCGCGGGATGAACATGGGCGAAGAGTGGTAGAGAGGCCTGGCTAGTGTAGCAAGATTAGAACACGAAATTGAAATACTAGCCGTGTTAGTTGGGGGTGATCGTACGCGGGCTGCTCGGGCTCAACGCAACACTCGGGCCACTCCCACACCGACTTATCTCGCGAGCAAACCGTGTGCATGACCGGCTTAAGCCCCGGTGATCGCTAAGCCTCCCTTGCTCCGGAGGGCAACGCGCAAAACTTACTGACAAAGGCAAAGGGCGCAGGTTATCCAAACACCGCCTCTTCCTCCTCCTCTCGTTTCCCCTTCACTGCCTCCCTTTCGTTCTTCTTTTTCTTCTTCGTCTTCTTCCCCTTGATTCTCCTCCTCCTCTTATTCCTTCCATTTCTCCCGTTTCGATAGTTTCTTTCTGCTTTTTCTCTTCTTCCAAGTGTTTCTCCTCCCATTTCTCCTCCGTTGCCTCCCCTTACCTTCTCCTCCTCTTCCTGCTGTTTCTATTCCTCCTCCCACTTCTCCTCCGGTGCCTGCCTCCCCTCCTGGACAATGACGTCAGAAGGCTTATGTATCATCGATTGGTCATGGTGCTGTCAGCCGCCATGTGTTCCCCGGTGCCTGACGCGGCGCCATAAACCCTGTGTAAACCTGTGCCACACGAGTTGCAAGAAGGTGACAGGTGCGGCCGGGGGATGTAGTGCGTAATTAAACGTTTGTCTGCTATGGCTTCTCAAGTTTAATAGTCTGGTAGATGTTTTGAATACAATTTCGGAAGATATAAGAACATAAGAAAATAAGGGTAGCTGCTCACCCACCTATTTCCACCCATCATCCTCACAACAAAAGAAGTGATCAAACAGTTCACATCTTTCAGAGACTAGTTTTATTTTGGTTCAGTAGTACTATCTAGTTTCTCCTAGAGGGTAAGCAATGTCACAGCGTCATTAGTTAAAGATTAAGCTTGTACAGGTGAAGGGATTTACGTGATGAGGGGAAGGTTTAAAGTTTCCTGCAGGTATTAATTAAATTTGTGTGATCATCGGCAGTGATGTGACGGTGAAGGTTGTAAGAGAAGGACGCTTGACCCCTCGATTTAATTTCCTTTAAGTTGTGGAAGCATTCGTTGTTACACCTCTCTCTTACTGCTCTTGCTATCTTCTACCGCTATTTCCATCTTTACTGCTCTTCTAAATATGACTCTACTCCCTCAGTGGTCTCGCTGTACAAGACTTTCCACGTGCTCTCACCCACATTCTGTTCATCACACTAATGCAAGAGTTAAACAGTCTTTTCACCCTTTCATTCATTTTACTAGTAACTATGGAATTCTTCTCTTGTTTCTGCATTTACCCCTGCCTATGATTTGAACTGTTAAAAGAGAGGAGTATCAAGATTCACACGCATACACACAAAATAAATAAATAAATAAATAAATAAATAAATAAATAGGATTTTCTTCTGGTTCTTCCACTTCTGCTTCTTTTCTGGGATATGCATGGTGTGTGCGGTCTTTTTCCTTCCTTAGTCTCTCTGACATACAAAAAAAAAAAAAAAACTATTGTAGAGTTGTAACATGATATGAATGGATAGATAGAGCAAGAACGATGATAAATGAGGAGGGCAAGGAGAAAAGGAGATGATGTAGAGCGAAGGCGGCTGAGTGGATGATTGATGCATAAAAATTCTGGAGAAAGACGAAGATGAAGACGTGGAGGCAAATGGCTGAGAAAGAGGGATGATGAGAGTGGAATCAGAGGGGCTGGAGGATGAGGAAGAGAAGAGAGGTGGAGAAGGATGTAGAAGGTACGCTATAAGAATAAAAATGATGGGAGTAATAACAGGGCGTGTCACTGCTCCTTTTCCCTCAGTGACCCAAAGAGCCCAAAGCCCTGCACCACCACCACCACTACCACTACTACCACCCGCCGCCGCCACCACTACCACCTCCTCCTCCTCCTCCTCCTCCACCTCTTTCGTCATTACCCGAACAGAGACATCCTTTTTCTGTGATCCTGTGTCTCCGGGTTTCGTCTTTTTGGAGGGGATGAATGGTGAGGAGGCGGAGGAGGAGGAGGAGGAGGAGGAGGAGGAGGAGGAGGAGGAGGAGGAGGAGGAGGAGGAGGAGAGGCATCTTCACATACACATGCAACTTCTTTCTCTCCTTCCCTCCTTTTCATAGCGAATGAGGAAAATGGAAATATGAAAAAGAAAGAAGAGGAAGAGGAGCAGAAATCGGCATTTTGAGACATGCAATCTCTCTCTCTCTCTCTCTCTCTCTCTCTCTCTCTCTCTCTCTCTCTCTCTCTCTCTCTCTCTCTCTCTCTCTCTCTCATCGCCACCTCATTCCTATATATCATCGTTCCTATTTTTCTCTCTCCTTCCCAATAAACTATCTTCTCCGTCTCACCGAATTCGCTCTCTCTCTCTCTCTCTCTCTCTCTCTCTCTCTCTCTCTCTCTCTCTCTCTCTCTCTCTCTCTCTCTCTCTCTCTCTCTCTCTCTCTCTCTCTCTCTCTCACACACACACACACACACACACACACACACACACACACACACCTGCGTTCCTTCAACCCGGTAAAGAAAATATTGTATATGGGGAAAACAGCTAAATATCCTTTTTTACCCCCTCTTTTTTTCTCTCACGTATATTTTTTTCCTAGTATGTTGTATGTTTTCCCTCTAATTATGCCTTTTTCCCCTCTCTTCCAATATATGTCCATTTTTTCCGATATGAATAGGTTTTTTCCTTCGCAATGTGCATTTTTTCTGTCTCTTTTTAAATAACCTTCTTTTCCCTAAATGCATAGCTATTTCCCTCTGATCCACATTTATTTCCCCTTTACGAATTGCTTTCCCGACTGATTTACAATTTTCCTCCATTACTTTCCTTTCACCTTGCTCCTTTAATGTTAATCTTTTTTTTTTTTTATGAATTTGTTTCCTTATTACCAACTATTCTTTCCTTCCATAAACACGTACCATTTTCTCTAATTTCTAGTTGTTTCCTTCGTCTTCTTGACATTAACATTTCATTTCTTCAGACTTATGTAATTAAGTTCCCTCTAAGACTATAAGACTAAACAAACTACCATTTTTTTTCATTATTCAAGCACTACCTTCCTTCCATCTTTCTTTCCTATGTATTCCTTTCCTCTTCACAAACAACTATTTTTTCTCAATATGCAAATACTACCTTTCTTTCTTTCCTGTGCATTTCATTCGTCTAAGAGTCTAAACAAACTACTATTTTTTCTCAATATACAAATGCTACCTTTATCCCATCTTTCTTTCCTATGTATTTCTTTTCCTCTTAACAAACTATTATTTTTTTCTCAATATACAAGTACTTTTCTACCATCTTTCCCTCGTTTCCTTTACGTTCACCTTTTCTCCCCTAAAGTACACGATTCACTCACATCAAATCACCTCTCCTTCCCTTACTTACTCCTAAACAAATCATCCTTTTTCTTTTCCCAAACATACACCCTTTCCTCCAATATTCTCTTTTCCCTGACATAAACCATTTTCGTTCCCCTTCAGCCCAAGTCCCTCTCAACAGTCACCCCTTAAAACTTCCCTCTCCACACCTTGCCCAACACTTCCCTGGTCAATAACCCGGAAATAATTAATACTGAAGCCTCATAAGCAACCAGTCAAACAGCGGACCGACCTTGCCAAAGATTAGAGCCCGTATGAGTTGAAGTAGAGAAAAGAGACGAGGCGGGAAGAGGAGGCGTGAAGTGAAATGACCGAAAACTCCCTAATTTGTTAATGTGGCAATGGGAAGAGTGTGGAGGAGGGGAGAGTGCTGAGGAGGAAAGTGGGATAGAGGTGGAGAGAGAGGAGGGAGTAGGTATGTGTTTGTGGAGGAGGAAAGGGAGAGAGGCAGGGTACGTATGCAACAGTGAGTGGAGAAGAGGAAGGAAATGGAAGGAAAGGGAAGGGAAAGAAAGGAGGTGGGTGGAAAAGTGGAGAAGAGAAGGATTATATAGTGAAAGAGAGAGGGGAAGTACGTATGGAAAAATTGAGTGAATAGGAAGAGTAAGAAAAGGAAAGAGAAGAGAAGGGAGAAGAGGTGGATGGGAAGGAAAGTGGTAAGTAACAGTGTTGGTGTGTCTGTTTGTGGAGGGAGAGGATGGGGCGGGGAAGCTTAAGGAGATAGTGAATAAAATGCGAAAGAGACGGTG
>NC_087155.1:30837555-30847555 GCF_035594125.1 Scylla paramamosain | reverse complement strand
AAAATTTCAAGCTTTCTTTAATTTGCCAAAGAAATTAACAACAACAACAACAACAACAAGAATGTCACCATACCCTCAGCTACAATTGCTTTCTTCTTGATCCATTGCCTTGCTTTATTCTCTTTGTTTATTACTTTCTCACACATTCCATAATTACACTCTTTGCTACGTCATTCATTCTGTGCACTTAAACACACCGACCAGTCAAGCTCCTCTTCCCTTCCTTTCCCTTCCCTTCCTTTCTTCTCTTCATTATGTTTCACTTAATATTCTCACCTTTCACGACCTTGTTTTTTTACTCGCTTTTCTAATCTAAAACTAATATATCCTGGCTTCCCTCCCTTCCTCAATGCCGTGTCCTCGTTCTCGCCCATCCCGTCTGCGTCCTCGTCCCGCCTGCGTCCTTCTCCTCCTCTTTTTCCTCCTCCTGCTCGTCCCAGTGAATCCCTCAGGAATGTGTGTGACGTTTTCTTGATTCAAATTAATATTAACTGTCTTATTTCTGCTGTAGATGGTTATTCGCGTGGTTGACACACAAATGCTGGCGCACACGCACGCATGCACTCGCGCACGCACACACACGAGCACACACACACACACACACACACACACACACACACACACACACACACACACACACACACACACACACACACACACACACACACACACACACACCTGTCACCACTTTGATCACTCAGGTAAGTCACACTTGCATAACCGGCCAACCTAACGACACCCTCTCCTGCATCAATTTCTCTCTCTCTCTCTCTCTCTCTCTCTCTCTCTCTCTCTCTCTCTCTCTCTCTCTCTCTCTCTCTCTGGTAACACTGCAGGTGACAGTGTTGATGAACACTGACGTATATTGATATTTGGTTCTCGAGTTCCTGTTTATTCTTTCTGCGATACAATCTTCCTTTCGATTACGCATTTTTTTTTAGCACTTCGTGTATATTGTTACATTGTCCATTCGAACGTATATTGCATGCAAAGACACGAAAGCAATACTTTTATGGTCCATGTATGAAAGAGTCTCTCCTCCTCCTCTTCCTCACAACACTCCTCTGGTCCATTGTTTTATTCTCAAAGTAATCATCAGCAAAGAAACATTTACAGTCCACAGTGGAAACAGTCATTCCTTCTCGTACTCTTCTTCTTCCCACTTCTCTAGCTCAGGGTAGCACTGCACAAGTACCACATACCACCAGGTAATACTGGAGCAGATATAATTAAGACAATATCACACCAAAAGAGAACGTTTGTAGGTGAAGCAACACGCAATATTGCAATCCCTCTTACAAGTATTTGTCTTCAAGCATTTAATATTTATCAATTTCCAAGCGCCATGCCAATTCCATTGGAAATGTTATCTGATTCAATACGTCTTTCGTGTCTAAGTTTTTTTCTTTATCTATTTTTCAACACTCAACCATATTCATATAATCTATTATGGAATTCAATCTATTTCCCCTTTTTCTAGGTATTTCCTAACGACAATTACTAAATTCATCAGGTGCACCTGTTTCCTTTTCATTTATTACCAAACACTTGTACAATTCCAAGTAATCTGAGATCAAATTTAATCTATTTTCCCTTTCATTAAGTATTTCCTGACGACGTATAATACATTCATCAAGTTGACGCACTTCCCTCTCATCTATTTCCAACAGTCAGTTCTATTTGAAGTGTCATCAAATTCAATCCATTTCCTCTGGTGCGGACTAACTCAATTCAGCCCATCAATTCCGTTATGCAGTTTGGACAATTTCCTTCGCATCAGTCCGTTCCAAGTATTTCCATTCATTTCACCAGCATTTCCATCATCATCCCCAACCACCGCCACATCCGCCCCGTCTACACATCCCGCGGGAGATGGATCAGTCATTTCAAAGCACTACCATTCTGTCCATTTCGCTCGCCTTCCCCTAACACTTATTCGCCTCACGTCTGTATGAACCACAAGCGGTCAGTCAATACACGTGTTGTGGGAGAGTCAGTCAGCCAGTTAAGTCAGTCAGGCAGAGGAAGGGAAGGGCCGATCATCAATAACCAATCAGTGGCCGGGATGCTGTACGGGTGAGCGACGGAGAGAGGGAGAGAGAGAGAGAGAGAAGCTCAGGAAAAGAAGTCCTGTCAAGTCTATGCCCATATATCATTATCACCACCACCTCAGCCTCTGAACTTTGGTGCTCTGGAGATGAGGGACGGCGGCTCTGATGAGATTTGAGGACGGACGATGAGATGGTGAAGGGACAGATGGGGTGGTTAGCGTGATGCGAGGTGATGTGAGTTTAGAAGTAGGTGGATGGATGGGAGAAGCGTCACTTAAATAATGTTGTTTACAAAGGGTGGGCAATACGTCACGTGGAGAATGGCTGGACTCTGCAGCAACATAATTTTCGTGTTGCGTGTCCCTCGAGTGTTACGGGAGAGTTATAGCGTGGGGCATTTTCAAACTCGCTGGAAACAGCAGTGCGTATGTAAAAGGAAGGGCAGACTGCAGCAAACTAGCGTCGATAGCAGCCTGTGCACTACTGTTGCCCGCCAGGAATTGAAAAAATACCCCACATCAGAACTTTAGAGCGACGCACGACACGAAAACCGTGTTGCTGCAAAGAGTCCAGCCACTCGTCACGCCACGTGATGCCCTGAGTGGACGGGACTTTAGATTAGGTTAGGTTACGTTACACAGCACTGGGATGTGAAGGATGAGACGTTGGAAGGAGAATGGATGGAAATTAGTGTGAATTAGGTTAGGATGGATGAGAGAAAGGTTACTTGGCAGGGAGTCGCCTGTATGTGAAAGAGGGTTCATTATGGAATGTTACAAAGCAATAAGATGGTGAAGGAATTGACGAAATGGTTAGGAGGGCGGGCGAGAGTTGGCATGAGTTCTGGAGTGACTGGATGGGATGGAGGCTACTTAAGAGGTGGCTTGCCTACGAATGAAGGTTCCACATGAAATGTTATACATAATTAATCTTCACGTTACGTATTAGCCTCCCAAGATAGTCCTTTAGTCTATGCTGAAAGCTTTGAAAAGGAAATTAGCTCTTCTCTAATCCTCCTCCTTCCTTCCGTCACTCTCTCCCTCCATTCCTTTCTCACTAAGGCCATTCATTCAAACCATCCCCCCTCCTCACCTTCACGCGTACAAGAAGACAAATAAAGGGTGCAGACAGTGATAGAAACATACACGGACAGACAGGGAGACAGAAAGAAATACATATCTAAAGCCAGACAGGTGGGTAATAGACAGGCACAGATAAACAAAAATAAATCAATACAGACATACAGGCCAAGCAGATGCAGACGCACACCTATACTCACCAGACAATGAACTCACCAACGATGCAGACAGACAGACGGACAGACAGAGAGACAGACAGAGACTGGCAGGACAAGCACATGCATACAAAGCTGGAACACATGGACCAGGTACATATATGCAAGCAGGTGTGGAGCGTGTGCAGATCTGCCCCCCCCTCCCCGCACCTTCCTTCCCTCCCAATTAAGGCCAGGGCTGCTATCGGGCGCGCCAGGACCGGAGTGTTTGCCATCCAGTCTTATCAAGGCCCAGTGACGCCTCTGCCCGCGCCGCCCAGGCCTGCCAGCGCCCAAGTGAGGGACCGCCGGGCTGAGCGACCAAGACCATACCAGAGATAACGCTTTAATAATATTCCATCTCTCTCTCTCTCTCTCTCTCTCTCTCTCTCTCTCTCTCTCTCTCTCTCTCTCTCATCTCTCTCTCTCTCTCTCTCTCTCTCCATAATTATAATCTTGTGGTTATGGTGTTATATATCAATCAATTAATGAAATAACCAATCAATTAATCAATTAAGTAACCAACCAATTAATTATTCAATCAAGTCAATCAGTCAAGCAATCCCCCCTTTCTCTCTCTCTCTCTCTCTCTCTCTCTCTCTCTCTCTCGTCTCTCTCTCTCTCTCTCTCTCTCTCTCTCTCTCTCTCTCTCTCTCTCTCTCTCTCGGAAGCACAGCAAATATAGTATCGATAAAACGAAATATAAATCTTCCACCCCCACTTTCACTAATGATAACGGGGTAGAGAAGCAAGTCATTCCCTGTCGCACAATTAAGAAAAAGCAAAAACTTCACCTGACTCATTACATGGGGCGGCGCAGGTAATTATAGGAAATGTCGCGGCTTAATAAATGGAAGAGAACGTCGCAGACCGAGGTGCTCCTCAGGGAAAGTCTGAAAGTTGGTTCCTCCTCTGTAGATGACCTTGACATGGGCGGTGGTGGAGGATGGGGGAAGAAATGAACATTGGAAAAGGTCAGGTGGGACAGATCAACTGGATTAAGGCTTAGTTTTGAGGTGCATTAACCAATCACAGGAAAGACAACAGCCTTCATCAGGAAGGTGACACACGTCGCTAGTAAACATAAAGAGCAGGGCTGGCAGTACGACAGTACACTCACTAAAACGTTACCGGACCCCTTGCCACGATGGATGTCAAAATTGTTCGTTGGTGACAGATCTGCTGGGAATGGCTGGTGTGTCTGGTGCTGACTGTCGCACTTCAAAGCCACGCTGCTGGAATGTGGTGCATGCCGTCACACTAATCATTTTCGCTTCAATAAATGGTGCTCAAACGTGGAACTCAGGCCGCGAGGGAGGGTAGTTTTGGGGAAATCTTCCTTCGTACATCTGAGAATGCAAGGCGCTTACAGAGTCTGATGGGATACGTGATGAATATGTTAGTCTCATTAGAAAGGCAATAGGAAGAGGTATTAAGTATAGATTATTAGTAGGACTTCTCATATATGTTTCCTCTGAATGGAAGGTGATTACAGAGTTTGATTAATTACTGGTGAGTGTAGGCTGAGACGATACACAGCGAACATGTTGGGCAAATAGGAAGGGATCTGGAGGAGGTATTATGTGAAGGTACAAAAAAGCACTTCTAATACACATTTCAATGAGTTGTTATCATCTTCAATCATGTAAAACAGTTACAAATGTCACATGCTGCATAGCTAACACAGATCAAATTTGTGAATATTGGAATTACTTCGTCATGGCAAGACTATGAGCGCATTGCTGCTCAAAGATGCCGCTCACGATGTGTTACCAGCTGTATTTCTCTTTTCTTTTTGATGTGAAAGCGCCGTACTAAGGAAGCTAAGGTTTCAACAATATTATAATTTCAAATGTCACCCTTTCGAAGCATTCTATTAGCATTATGATCTACATCGAACTTCCAATTTCCGTCAAGTCAGCGAGTCGATCGATCAACGCATCATTCACGTGAAGCGCTACAAGACAAACTGTTGGCAAGGAATCCATTACTATGATGGCCGGTTGCAACTATTAAGAGCCTCTACACGGCCCAAAAATTTAGAGAACATTACGGAAATTGCTATAGCGAAAGAAACCTAAGAAGCTATAAAAGATCAAGCACAGAAAAGATAGCTTGCTTAAACAGAGATTAAAATGATCCCGATAACAATCAAATCAGTATAATTCTGGATTCGCCATGATGCTCCTCCGACACACTCCTCCTTAAGAGTCACGCCATGAATGTTTCCTCCAACTTCAAGCCTATCACCTGACTCTTTGCTTTTTATATTTGTACCCTTTGTACCTTGTCTCACGTTACTCGTACTCAAAACATCGAAAAAGTCGAAAAATAGATGACATTTTATTTATTTATTTTTATTTACACCTTCCGTAATTTGCCTCATGTTACTCGTACTCAAAATATGAGGAAATAAAAAAAGTCGTAGGAGAGAGAGAGAGAGAGGAGAGAGAGAGAGAGAGAGAGAGAGAGAGAGAGAGAGAGAGAGAGAGGAGAGAGAGAGAGAGAGAGAGAGAGACTGCTATAGGCACATAACTCAGCCTCCCAGGACAGCGGGTGGAGTGATGCACGGCGCCCCTGGGGAACATACAGCAGGTAGGGGCGTGTTAGGGCGGGCTGGAGTCCACACAGAGGTACGGAGGGGGCCAAGGCAACCCGTGACGTATTGCCTTGATTTCCTAGTTTTCTGCTGCCGTAATATTTTCCACGGTTTAAGATTTTTCTTTGTATATTTAATGGATTTGATGTTTGTAATTTAGCAGTATATATTAGTTGTTTTCACGCATTTTTCTGTTCTTTTTATGTTTTTTTTTTTTTACCTTTTAGAGAGAGAGAGGAGAGAGAGAGAGGAGAGAGGAGAGAGAGAGAGAGAGAGAGAGAGAGAGAGAGAGAGAGAGGAGAGAGAGAGAGAGAGAGAGGAGAGAGGAGAGAGAGGAGAGAGAGAGATTGGGATGAAAAAGCGTAGCAAAGAAAAAAAAAAACTGGGCAAAAAAGGAAAGGAACTATGAAAGCTGAAGAAAGAAATAAAGAAAAAAAAGACAGAAAGAAAATAAGAAAAAAACTAAATAACAAAGACGAAAGAAAAGACATGACTGTAAAGAAAACGAGAATTAAAGAAAAAAATAAATAAAATGAAAAGAATAAGGGACAATATGTAATGAATAACAGAAAGAGATATAAAAGGAAATAACAAGCCAGGAAGGTGAACAAAGAAAGGGCGGAGAGACTGAAGAGGGGAAAATGTGACAAAGTGAGATAAGAATAAAAACAATACGAAAAAACTAAAAGAAAAAGGAAAAGAAAAAAAAAAGAAGAAAAAGAAGAAGAAAAGAAACACTATGATGGATGTTGCAGGAAAACAAAGCCACTGAGATGATGAAAGAGAAACGTGATTAATAAAAAAAAACAAAAGAAAAAAAAAAGGAAACTTAGCATAGATAAAAACTGAAGAAGAGAAACAGATAACGAAACAAGGAATGGGAGAAAATGTAAAGAATATTGATACGGAAAAGAAGAGAACAGAGAAAAGAAGGATGGAAGGAAAGAACATGAGTAACGAAAGAAGGGAAAGGTCTAAATGGGAAAGTGGAAAAGGAAGAAAGCAATAAGAGGGAAGGTAACAAATAGAAGAAGGGAAGGAAGGAAAAGATAGTTTGAAGTGAGGGGAAAGAGAAAATGAATGAAATAAAGGAAAGAGAGGAGGAATGAATAACGGTGAGAGAGAGAGAGAGAGAGAGAGAGAGAGAGAGAGAGAGAGAGAGAGAGAGAGAGAGAGAGAGAGAGAGAGAGAGAGAGAGAGAGAGAGAGAGAGAGAGAGAGAGAGAGAGAGAGAGAGAGAGAATTTTGGAAGAAAGGAAGGGAGGTGGAAGAACAGAACAGAATGAATTAACGAAAGAAAACACAGGAAGGAAAGGAAATAAACGGGAAGGAGAGAAACCGGAAGGACTAATTTGGAGGAAGAGGAAGAGAGGTGGAAAGAGAAAATGTAATGAAAGAAGTGAAAGAAGGGAAGAAATGGAAGGAGGGAAGATGTAAGAGGATGAAGAAGACATACTCGTACTGATTGGCTTGCATGAAGGAACAAAGGATTGGAAGTATGGAGAAAACAAGAAGAGGGAAGAAAGGAGGAAAATAGGAGGTAGAGAGAGAGAGAGAGAGAGAAAAAAAAAAACTCTGATAGGCTTTTACGTGAGAACAGATTGGAAACCATGGATTAAGGAGGAGGGGAGACATGAAGACAGGAAGACAGGAAGAGGTTAGTGTTTAGCAATAAAAGAAGGAACAGGGATAGAGTACAAAAAAAAAATAATGGTTTTGTGCTAAGGGAGGAAAAAGGGAAGAAAAAAGGGAGAGAAAATTCCTTCTGCTGAAGAACGGAGGAAAAAGGAAGAGCGAAGAAAAACGAATACTAATTTGTCCTGAAAGGGAGGAAAAAGGAAGAGGATGGAGGGAAAAAAATGCTTTGTGCTGGGGAATGGGAGGAAAATAAAGAGGAAAGAAAGGGAAAATTGCTTTGTGCTGAGGAAGGGAGGGAACAGGAACAGGGAGAGAGAGGAGGAACATGAGTTTGTGCTGGGGAAGGGAAGAAAAGGAAGAAGAAAGAAAGAGAAAAATTTCTTTATGATGAGGAACGGAGGGTAAAGAAAGAGGAAAGAAAGAGGAACACGGCTCTGTGCTCAGGTAAGGAAGAGGAAGGTGAAGGGGGAACTGAGGAAGAGTTAGGTTGTTGGGTGCTGAGGGAGAACAGAGGAGGAGGAGGAGGAGGAGGAGGAGGAGGAGGAGGAGGAGGAAGGTGGTGTGGTGGAGGTAATTAGGCCAATAATTACAGGTGTGTGGAGGCGGACCACTCGCTGAGCACCGCAACGAGGACGACCGCTGGAAGTGATTTATCCTTCTCTTTAACTAGCCAGTGATTCAGTATGTTTAAAAGCTAAGACCTTCTTGTTCATCATCATCATCATCATCATTATCATCATCATCGTTGTCATCATCACCTTATTCGTCTTCCTCTTCTTTTTTCCTGATGTTGTTGTAGTTGTTGTTGTTGTTGTTATCCTTCTTCTTTTTCTTCTTCTTCCTCAACTACGACAATTCCACGGCAGGACACAGATCCTCCCCACCGCTGTCTACTGCCATTATATTCCAGGTTGTCCCAGTAACACCTATCCCTTCAAGACCAAGATCGCACCCATCCTTCTCCTCCCTGAAACAATCATTGTCGATCATCCCCGTCATTTCTAGTGGCATCAATCTCATCACCCTCATAAAAGATATGCCAAGTACGTATTCATCAAGTATTCTGATATCTCTGGTACTCGCTTTCCGCCCTACAGGTTCCAGGTTCGATCCTACCCCGATGCAGTTTTCAGTGGGGTTCTTGTATATCTTTTTCCTAACTGAATAATATAAGATTTTTACTTCCTCCCGCATCAACTCCTCGTCTAATGAGGTATGGACATATAGGAAGGACAGTGCTCTCTTGTAACTCTCGCCTTTGTTCTTGCGGTGCCATAACTCAATATTCAACAGGCACACACACACACACACACACACACACACACACACACACACACACACACACACACACACACACACACACACACACACACACACACACACATGGACCGCCTCGCCACTGAGCGTCGGGGTAAAGCAGCATCTGTATTTAAGGATCGCGGCGGCCAGACAGACACCTTCCTTGCCCACACAATGGTGTTATGGCCCCCCTCAACCAAAAGACATTGACCCAGGTTGCCCGGTGCCAGGCGACACGGCGGGTTCATTACCTTTATGGCACCTCCTCTCATTAATTACACGCAGACCAGCACGTGCCCGAGGAGCGTGAGTGTTCTGCAGCAAGGTTTAAATGCCACGCTGCTCTTTTTCCAGAGAGTAAATTCGAGGTATTATTTCTAAGCATTAGGAGCGCTTAGAATGCAAGTGACTTATCTGTTTACGTCCTCGTCCTGCTTCATTTTATTGCCGTTTGGTCTTTCCGGTGAAGATTAAAACATCAGAATATTTTTCCAAATTATTCCCCATTCCAACTTGAAGGGTCACACACGCCTGCAATACACCGAGTGATTGTTACACGCTTCACTTCCTCGTTTTGATTCGTTCACGTGTCTTCTGTTCCATTTCGATGACATTTAAACGCTACACGACACTCGACTCTTTAAAACATTCCCGATATTAATTTTCGAGGCTCACATGCGCTTACAATTATAAAATAACCTTTATACACGTTTCACTTCCTCGTTCTGCTTAATTCTCGTGTCTTTTATTCCTTTCCGGACGATCTGAATGTCACGCACTCTTCTACATGCCAAATTCCTGGTACAGTTTTAAAGAATTACGGACGCTTAGAATAAAATAAGCGACTCTTACATTCTAAACTTTCTCGTCTTGCTTCGTTCTCGCGTCTTGTAGTTGCTTTTCCACGACGATTTGAATACCACACGACTCTTGTAAATTATTCTCCGCACCGCTTTTAAAGAATTACACACACAATAACATGAACGATATTTACACGCTAAACTTCCGGTTCTTTCTCGAGTCTTGTAGTTGCTTACGACTCTTTTGAATTATTCACAACACCATGTATAAAGAATGATCAACCCTTATAATGGAAACGAGTGACTTTTACATGTCAGACTTCCTCGTTCTATTTCATCTG
>NC_087155.1:30810055-30835055 GCF_035594125.1 Scylla paramamosain | reverse complement strand
AGAAAGACAGAAAGAAAAGAAAAGAAAAAGAAAGAAAAGAAAGAATGAATGATAAAGTTAAAATCGAGAAAAATGAACCAATGATCGCTCTAACACACCACAACAGACACAAAACAATTCATTCTCTTCAATAACTTTTACAAAAACTCAATTATTATACAGTTAGGATTACAGCCTGATATTGTCGCTCTTTAGCTTAATTAATATTTTTCATCATATACTCCTTTGTTTGCTGGTGTTATAATTACTTTACGTATTTGAATATGAAACTGTTCTTTTTTCTGTGCTTTCATGTGTGTTCCGTGTGTCCAGATTTAGTGTTAGGCTGGCTGCACTTCCGGATATGTGAATAAACCGTGGCTTTTTTGTGTGTGTATCATTCAACACACACACACACACACACACACACACATACACAAACATTCAGAAAATTAAAAGGTTCCATGTGCACCCAAACACATCCTTGCGCCCTCCAGCACGTGCCACTTCACCTCAACACACCCAAGGCTTTTCCCATCCTATGCAACGCAATCACAAAGGTACACAAAGGACGAACAAATATCAGTAGATTTTCCAACCAGTATGAAGGTGTTTGTGATAAGCTCAGAGGAATAGATGTTATATTTTGTGAATGCCTATAATAATAAACTCTCTTTCTGCGTTAGATAGATATTGTTTAATACACACACACACACACACACACACACACACACACACACACACACACACACACACACACACACACACACACACACACACACACACACACTAAAGGAGAAGGTAGTATCAGTAGCAACGAAGAGAGCACACAAATGAAAGGCTAGATAAATACAGAAATGCACACACCACCATGCACATGCAGATCACGCCCTGTCAAACACATACACACACACACACACACACACACACACACACACACACACACACACACACACTGGAAGACTCCCCATCAAGCATTTCCAGCCCTCGTCAAGTTACCCCCCACTCGGCACTTCCCCCTCCCTCCCTTTGCTCCTACCCCCCCCCGGCCCCAATCCCCCCGCGCCACGCTGCCCCCCAGTCAACAGGTGCGGCAGTGAGGTGGATATTCAAGCACGATGTAACACGGCCGCCGCGTGCCTGCTTCTCAACGTCATGAGCCGCCAGCAGCCACTCACTCACTACACCCTCTTTCGAAATGGGTCAATATTTAATCAGTCGGGAAGATTAAAATACTTCCCTGCTCCCTCTTTTTGCACTCTCGTTTTTTTTTTCTCTCTCTCTCTTTTTCTTTTAGTATTGTCTTTTTTTTTTTCTTCTGTCCGTACACTTCTCTTCTGTTCTTTCCTCTTTATCAGCGAAGTTTTGATCAGTATTTTTTCCTCCTCTGAGCTTGCGTTTGTTTCACTTTCCCCCCCTCCTCTCTCTCTCTCTCTCTCTCTCTCTCTCTCTCTCTCTCTCTCTCTCTCTCTCTCTCTCTCTCTCTCTCTCTCTCTCCCCCAGTTTCCCTCGTGTCTTGTTTCCCAGCACCTGCTCCCGCTCACCTGCCTGCACACACCTGATCCATATTCCATACCAACAGCATACACCTGCCACCTATCTATCTATTCCCTTCCATTTTTCCCCTTCACCTTCCCTCCCCGTGTAGTGTGTCATCCTGCATCGTGGCGTCACATCACCTGTCCCACCTGCTGCTTGCGTTGCCCAGTATCCCTCCGCACCTCTATCTGCTACCTGTGTATTGTAGATGGTCGTTTTCTTCCTTGCTTGTATGTCCTTCTCTTCTCTCATACTTATAGACATGTTACTTAAATTCTTTCTTATTATTATTTGAATCTGAATTGCTTACTCCTTTGACCTTCTTTTAAATTCATTCACAATTAATTCTTTTCCTTCCTCACTTGTATTACTTGTAGTTCAGTGTTCTCATTCTCATATTTACTCACACTCATATTCATACGCATTCACTTATGTAAATGAACTTTTTTTCCCTCCTTGTTAAACTTTTTCTTTCCCTCATATACTCATTCACATTTATTTATATCATAATCATACCCATCTACTCTTAAATGCATGCACAAACTCATTCATAATTACTCATACATATTCATTATCATACTAACCAATACTCAGTCACACTCATACTCACTCACTAAAACTTAAATTCTCATTGATATTCCTATTCATATTAATTCTTTCTTTCCTTGCTTTCCATCTCATTCTCTCTCTCTTACACTTAAACCTTACTTTACACACACATACACACACACACACACACACACACACACACACACACACACACACACACACACACATTTGGACTGCCTAAGTATGATACCCTTCCTGTTCCCCTCACATCTTCATGTCTGTTCCCCTTCCACTGCACATCTTCCCTCGTGACTATCTCTCATCGCTGGCTTGTTTTCCCCCTCCTTATCTCCCCTCACAGTTGCACCTCATCTCCGACCTCTCATTTCAGTTCCCTTGCCCTGCCCTCCGTATCTCTTCGCGACGTAGCTCTCACAATCTTCATTCTCCCTCGCCTCTCCCAGTTCTCATAAACACATTCACTAGAACACTTAAAAAAACAAAATGTGCATCTTTGCTTCCTAATGTCCTGCACTTAAAATGAAAATTAAATATATGAACGCATAAACACGTATATTTTCTCCATTCTCTGATAAAATTTCACTGTCTCCGCTTCAATAACATGTTCGAAGAAAAGAGGAAGGAAAAAATATTACGTCTTGTTTTCGACGATGAGAGAAAGAAAAGTCTCTGCTCATTTTTTTTTTCTTTTCTCTCTTTATTCCTCGATCTCTAATGAGCGAACATCAATACCCGGGTTCATGGAAGCGTAATGTTCATCAAAGACAGTAATAAGGACGCCAGGAAAAATTACATAATAAAAAATAAAAATTAAATGAAATAGCTAGGTAATTTTCTTTTCTGGTGAGTCTGTGAACGAACACTGCCTCCTCCCACCCATCACACACACACACACACACCAGGCAGACAGACAGGTGCACCAGATCTTTCTCATCAGCCTGAATGAAGCGCTAGCAGGTAAGGAAGTTCCAACCTCCCACCTGCTGAAACATAAAGGCGTGAGGGGGGGCGGGCTAGGATAAAGGAGGGGAGGCAAATCACCTTCACCACTCAGGATATGATAACCTCCTCCATCACAGTCATGCCATCATAATTACGCTCAATTATCGCCTTAATGCGTTAATTATAATGTGCATAAAACGCCAGTTACAATTTAAATAATGAACGGGACAGGGGACGACTTACACACACACACACACACACACACACACACACACACACACACACACACACACACACACACACACACACACACACACACACACAGTGATTAATAATTTTCGTTAACCAGTGTTTTATCGCCTTACAAATTGTCAAGTCATGAAAAAGCCAAACCATTAATAGGAATCTACGGTGACGCGGTGTTCCCTGCCATCTTTCCGAGGGACACCACTAGCCAGGTCCTGCAGGGAGTGGCCGTCAAAGTAAAGCCTCGGTAACCAGGTGTTTGTGAATGGCCAGGGGTTGGTCATTCACGTCACTAGAGGGAAGTGAACTGTCAATGCGCCTCACGTCACATCTTTATTATGACGCTGCTGGCATATAACAGAAGGCAGGCATGCACCGCGGCAGGCTGACGGAGGTGACGCCGCCCTGCTGGTGCCGTGACGGGAGGCAGCTGGCGGGGCTGACACACGAGCACCACCAGGGACAGGAATAACCGAGGCTGCGCCCAATGAAATGTTGCTTAAAACTCACGTAAAAAAAAAAAAAAAAAAAAAAAACAGCACATAAATCACGTCCTTCAGCCTCGTGTAGGGAAGCTTTGACGTGCACTGAGTCTTTTTGAAAGCACGCCATTGCACGCCCCGGACACCTCCCATGTAGCACAGCGGCGGCCTCACCACGCCTCTGTCACCACGCCTCGGCTCATAAAATGCTTCACTGCACTTCGGAATTCCCAATCGCAAATAATTTACTCCAACATTCAATTACAGACTTCGAATTCCATCACAGCTTTTGCACAAACACGCTGTCACCTGCCAAACAGCGCGGGGAAATCTCATAATATAGGCGTCAATGAAAACCAAAGTCACCACCCTACCCACACAACACCACCTCACCCAACCTCCCCTCCCCTCCCCATCGCCCCGCCGGCCACCCCTCCACCACACAGCCGCCTAGATTCAGCTCGACAGCAGCCTGGCAGCCAAACCTTCCGGACCTCCGTTTTAATTTTTAATGTATATGTGTGTAGGCTGCAGCGCCTTTGCTGTTCATTCAGAGACTATGAAATTAATGCAAGTTTGAAACTCAACAAATTCAACACAAATTATTCAGGAACTCCATTTCAAGGACTACTCCCCTTGAACATATGCAAATGACATTATTAAAATTTTATCGCCACGAAGTAAAGCTCGTAATTTCACTGAGAGCGTTTACAATTTGTGTATTCTTGTTTTTTATGCTTAATGCGTACACCCAGGGACATGATGAGAAAATAATTTAGAAAGTCTGAAAAAGAGAAAAATCTATATCAAGAATAAGTAAATGAATTAATTCTACCCAATAAAATCTACATTCCTCCTATACTTACAAACGGTTATTTTCTGCATCAGTATTGATTTCATATTTCACAGAACCAACACATCGCCCTCTTGTGAGACTATTCCTGCTGAAACACACACACACACACACACACACACACACACACACACACACACACTCGTCACCACGTCCTTATTTTTCTCCCGGCACTCGAAACACTCCCACGGACGTAAACACAAAACAAAGCCGTCAAGAGGAGTATTTATAAAGGTGAGCACACTGCGGCCCCGACAACTGTATTCCGGCGGCGGGAACTTGGGTTCAATTATTCCAACTTCTTTTTAAAGACAACACATACATTTTCAGAAGAGTAATACAACACAGCGGCGCCCCCGAGACCCTCCTACGTATAAAGGATTCCACAGCTTGGCCATCAGGCATATGATCTTTAACTCCTTGCTTGGCTGTTTGGGACCCAACAAATTAACTAACGAACAAACTAACCAACCACCGAGCAAAACAACTAACCAACAACAACCGACTAACTAATCAATTTAGTAATTAGCTAACTAGATAACCAATTGGTCACCAAACCAATAATCTAACAAACAGACAAAACTAAATAAATAGCGAACTAATTGATTAACTAACAATCAGCATGGCTCAATTAATTACTCCTCGACTATCGCTCCGCCCCTCAAGTTATTCCAGGTGAGACGTGAGACATTACAGTTGTTCAGGTGTGCCCAAGCAACTGTCCTCGCCGTACGTGAAGCCACACAGAAAAGAATACCAGCGTGCTAATCCCTCGACACTAAATCCATCTCCTGACTTCCTCCTAAACGCTGCCCGATATGTGCCAGCCGATTCTTCGTTTGGCGAGCCTTTGCTGAGCTGTGCAGGGTCAACGGGACACCTGTTGCCCTGGAATGACCCTCTGAACTCCCCCGGCCCCAGCTACTCACACATGCACCGACAACTTAAAGTCCTACACGATTCCACTTATAACCACTATGTACCTGCAAGAGATCATCCACATCGACAGATACATCCATACCCACAATCTGCTGCAGGGTTTCCCACAGCCACAATTACAACTTAAACTCCATCCATACCCACATCCACAACATAAATAATTCCATCTACACTCCCACCCACAACCTACAGAATCTCACGCGCCGCACCACAGAAATTCGCCCACGACCCCACAGAAAATCCCATCCACACCAGAGAAACACACCTACATACACAACTAACACAACTCCACCCACACCCAATAGTCTAACAACCTACCCAACTCACCCATAACACAGACACACACCCACACCCACACCTAACAACCTACACAACTCTAGCCAAACCACACACCTGCATCCACACCCGAGCCAACACCAGAGGAATACAAGGCGACACCCGAGACAATTTTTGACAGCATGCTGATCCGCCGGTAGAGGGAAAGGACACGGCAGTCGCTTGAGGCCACCCGAGGAGCGACACACAGGGCGGCGGGCGTCACTAAGGAGTCCCGCGGGTGATTACTGTGAAAATAAGCTGCAGTTTTCCAATGTAGACCGTAACACAATTCCAGCCGCTGTCAAAATAGGAGCGAGTGAGCGAGTGCCGGGCAAAGAAGGAAGCAAGATGATACCAGGAAAGAATTGGGAGAAAGAGGAGGAGGAGGAGGAGGAGGAGGAGGAGGAGGAGGAGGAGGAGGAGGAGGAGGAGGAGGAGGAGGAGGAGGGTGGGGGGAAACGAGCAATAGTAAATAAAAGCGGAAAAGAAAACGAGAAATTGAAGACAGGAAAGGAGTGATGAATGAGATCAATGGATGGAGGAGGAGGAGGAGGAGGAGGAGGAGGAAGAGGAGGAGGAGGAACATGATAGCCAGTGATCATCTTCAAATGGATCTGGGAAGCTGTTTGATCCGGGAAGGATTAGTATTGCATCAAAGACTCATTTAATTCTGGCCTGATTCTGAGGCAGCAGGAAAGAGACTAAGAGGGACATGCCTTACGTCACGGCAACGGGAGAGAGAGAGAGAGAGAGAGAGAGAGAGAGAGAGAGAGAGAGAGAGAGAGAGAGAGAGAGAGAGAGAGAGAGAGAGAGAGAGAGAGAGAGAGAGAGAGGACTAACTATATTGGAAAATGAACATTGGAATTACTGAGCGAGACTTGCAAAAGAGGAAGAAGGAGACTGAAGTGTGTGTGTGTGTGTGTGTGTGTGTGTGTGTGTGTGTGTGTGTGTGTGTGTGTGTGTGTGTGTGTGTGTGTGTGTGTGTGTGTGTGTGTGTGTGTGTGGGTGTGTGTGTGTGTGTGTGTGTGTGTGTGTGTGTGTGTGTGTGTGTGTGTGTGTGTGTGGACTTGAGCAACAGGAGGTAGAGCAGAGGGCATAAGTAGTAAGGCATACATAATGAGACGAAGGAAGGAGAGAAGGAAGTGAAGGTGCCTATCTCTTCACGTTTCCACCCCAGACACACCTGCGTTAATCCAATCCTCATTCTTCGCCAGGTGAGCTTCCGGTAAATTCAGGTGTGAAATGAGACTTTTGTGAGGGAGGTGATGGTGAAGGAAATGAAAGTGTGGGAAATGAAGTGTAGATATCACACACACACACACACACACACACACTCACACACACACACAACACACACCCACACACACACACACACACGAGGGCTGGTGGCAGGGTGGGGAGGTGGTGGGGGGGTGGGGCGGTGACCTGCTGCACACCGCTGCTCCTGCCTCTGCTGCTTTGTGTGGGAAATGTCAACATACAACCTGAACCAGACGCACCCCTGACGTCACTGGTCAACAAACAAACAACCAATACCACCACCACCACCACCACCACCACCTCCTCCTCCTCCTCCTCCTCCTCCTCCTCCTCCTCCTTCTTCTCTCCGCCTCCTTCTCCATCTCATCTTCCTACTCTACCATCTTTTCCACCTCCTCCTCCTCCATCTCCATTCGCCATCTCCTCCTCCTCCTCCTCCTCCGCTTTCTCCACCACCACCACCACCACTACCTCCTTCTCCTTCTCTTCCTCCATCTCTCCCTTCTCCTCCACTACCTCCTCCTCCTCCTCCACTGCGCAACATTCGATCTATTCTTTTCTTTTATTCACGTTTGTCTATTCCTCCTTTCTCTCCTCTCTATTTCTCTTCTTCATCTTTATGTCTTTAAATTTCGTTTATTCTTCCTCTCTTCTCTCTTTCCTCTCTATTTCTCTTGCACCAATTAACACATTTCAGTTGTTTCCTTTCTCTCCTCTTCCTTCATTCTCTTCAGTTCTCTTTCTTCTCCTCCTCACATCATTAATTTCTCGCCTTCTTTTTAGCATATTCACTCTAGTTCTCTCCTTCTTCTCTTCTCCCACACCATTATTCTCGTCTTCCTTAATATTCTTCTTTTTCCTTCACGTCATCTCCATCTCCTCAAATCCCTAGTAAATCTTTCTTTCCCCTTGTTTCCTCTTTCTTTCCACTTCCCTCATTCCACATTATTTTCCTGTCATCTTACATCTATCCATCCTTCTCCTTCTCTTTCTCTTCTTACTCCTTTTTATTTTTTTCTTTATTTTTGTTCCTCTTTGGTATATATTTACTTAATAACACATCACCCAGTTTGTCTAGAGTCTGTTCCGCCTTGCTTTTTTTTTCTCTCTCTTCGTCTTTCTTTACTTTTTCTTCTTTTTTTCTTTATTTTCTTAAGTTCATGCTCTCTTCCATTTCCTCTTCCTCCCTTCCTTTTCTCGTTCATCATTCCCCTCTCCTCATTTTCGTGCTATTTTGTGACTCTCTCTCTCTCTCTCTCTCTCTCTCTCTCTCTCTCTCTCTCTCTCTCTCTCTCTCTCTCCCCGTTTCGTCTCTTCTTTTTAATCTATTCTCGCTCTCTCCCTCTGATCCCTCCCTCCCCCCTCCCTCACTCCCTCCTTCCTCCTCTTCAACTTCCTCATCCTCTTTCTCCTCTTTACTGCCGCATCTCCTCTTTCTCTTTACTTGTTTTTTTTCCATCTTCTTTTTCCTCCTCCTCCTCCTCCTCCTCCTCCTCCTCCTCCTCCTCCTCCTCTTCCTCTTCCTCTTCCTCTCCCTCCGCCTCTTTCTTCTTGAGTGTGGGCCAAAAAAAGAAGAAAGAAAGAACAAAAGAAGAAGCCTGAAGTTTGGAAACAGGAAAAGAAACAAAAAATAAAATAAAATGAGGATGAGAAAAAAATGTAAAAGATAAAAGTTAATGAAGGTGGAGAAGAAGAAGTGGAAGAAGAAGAAGAAGAAGAAGAAGAAGAAGAAGAAGAAGAAGAAGAAGAAGAAGAAGAAGAAGAAGAAGAAGAAGAAGAAGAAGAAGAAAAGAAAAGAAGAAAAAGAAGAAAAAGAAGAAGAAGAAGAAAACAAGAAAGAAGAGAACAAAGAATCGAGTAAAGGACACACGAAGGAATAAACGAAAGGACGACGGAAGAAAGAAGGGAAGAACAAAGGAATGAAAGAGAATATAAAGAAAATTTTGAGATAGTTCGTTAAAAGGAGACAAATGGTAAGAAAGTTGAAAGCTAAGAAATAAAGGAAAAGAAGGGAAAAGAAAGAAAGTAAGATAAATAGATACACAGACAGATAGATAGATATAAGGAAAAGGAAAGAAAGAAAAATAGGGAAAGAACGAGAAAGGAATGATAAAAAAGGAAGAAAGAAAGAAAGAAAGAAAGAAAGAAAGAAAGAAAGAAAGAAAGAAAGAAGCTTATACTGTTTGTTTACTGCATCTCCTTTCATCTCCCGTCATCTTCCACCTCTCCTCCCCCTCCATCCATCCACCTCCTCCATATCTCCTTCCACTCATGTCTCCTCCATCTTGTATCCTCTTCCACCTCTCCTCCATTTATGCTTTCACTCCTACCTCTTCTCCTACCTTCCTCTTATGTCTCCTTCCTTTCCTCCACCTTCTCCACCACCTCTCCATCCACGCTCTTTCTTCCACTTCCTCTTCATCATCTGATTCCTCATCCATCTCCTTCCCTACCGCTTTTCCTTCACTCTCCATCGCCACCTCTCTCCTCGCTACCCTTCCTCCTCCTTCTCTTCCATCTGCCTCTCACGTTTCATCTCTCCTCCTTGATATCTTTTTAGCCTCTCAGCTGTCCCCCAACATCTCTCAACCTCCCCTCTCTCACCTCTCCCTGCCTCCCTTTCACTCAACACATATATCACCACCACAATCAGTGTTCGCCTCTCATTATCTCAACACCACCTCGCTCACCTGAATTCCTCATAACTCACTGCCTCTCTTGGCTTGTCTTACGTGCAGCCTCGTGTCGGCCTTCCCCCGTGCCGCTCAGATAGGGGTAGGTACAGGTGTGTTTCCCCTTACCTATGGAGGAGATAGGGAAGGTGTAAAAGGTGTGTTCCTTGTGGAGTGTGACGGTAGGTTTGTTAAATGTGTTTTTATAGTGTTGTGTGTTAATGTAGGAGAAATATGTGAGAAAGCAGCGTTATATATTTTCTTTTTCTTTTTGCATGGTAGATACTTAATACTACCAGCTTTTATCACTAACCTAACCTAACTAACCTAATCACGAGACCAAACAATCAATCATACATAGAGATAAAAAATGACCAGGGAGAGAGAGAGAGAGAGAGAGAGAGAGAGAGAGAGAGAGAGAGAGAGAGAGAGAGAGAGAGAGAGAGAGAGAGAGAGAGAGAGAGAGAGAGAGAGAGAGAGAGAGAGAGAGAGAGAGAGAGAGAGAGAGAGAGAGAGAGAGAGAGATTGAGTTCAAGATTGTTTACCATTATCCACCAAAGTGGTTCTTACACATTTTACAAGTAGTCAGGTATACAAATATGATTAAATACCGGTGATATGTAATAATATGAATACAATAAAGTTGTGGAACACTCGTCTATAATAGATGCAGCACAAAAAGGCTAAGTTAACGTACATATACAGATACACTTAAAATAAAAACATGGAGAGAGAGAGAGAGAGAGAGAGAGAGAGAGAGAGAGAGAGAGAGAGAGAGAGAGAGAGAGAGAGAGAGAGAGAATGTGTACAGGTGGGTATTTATATAATCTGAACCCTCACCTTTGGCTAAGCTTTCACGCAATGAGGTGAACCAGACTGACTCTACCGTGATCCCGTGAGTGGTCCCAAGCGGAGAGAGAGAGAGAGAGAGAGAGAGAGAGAGAGAGAGAGAGAGAGAGAGAGAGAGAGAGAGAGAGAGAGAGAGAGAGAGAGAGAGAGAGAGAGAGAGAGAGAGAGAGAGAGAGAGAGAGAGAGAGAGAGAGAGAGAACACACCACAGACTCAAGACAAGAAGGAGAAAGACATAGAAAACGGAAGAACCAAAAGGTGAAGGAGGGAAGGAAGCGAGGGCGTGCTAAGTTCATGAAATCAGGAAGTGTGTGCGCGTGGCGGCGTGGTGTGAGGGCAAGATGGACCAAATGAGGTGGCCGGGGGTTTCCTCTCATGCTCTTAATTGGCCATCTCGTCCACGCTAATGATCTCCCGAGGGTGTGTGAGAGAGAGAGAGAGAGAGAGAGAGAGAGAGAGAGAGAGAGAGAGAGAGAGAGAGAGAGAGAGAGAGAGATGAAGCCATAGACAGACAAAGGTAGAGAAACAGAAAGACAACAACATACAGAAGCAGAAAACAGATATACAGTTTGACAGAGATAGACAAACACACACACACACACACACACACACACACACACACACACACACACACACACACACTGAGCCACGTCCCCCAGCATCTACCAGCATCGGGGTTTCAGCGGCGGAGCAAAGGCCTTATACATCACACTCGGGGGATCCTCAAGCCTCAGCAGCAGGTGAAGTGCCGCCTCGGAACAACTCACACCCTTTGACTGACACCTCATCATAAATCAAACGCCTCTTCATCATCCTCTCCTCCTCCTCCTCTTCCTCCTCCTCCTCCTCTTCCCGGATATCTGCATACCATTCAGAATCTCGTCACACATAGTCCTTCTGTTTTTTTTTCCTCCTTCTTCTTCCCTTCTTTCCTCTTCTTCCTCTTCCTCCTCCTTTTCTTGTGTCAGCCCTCGTTCTTTACCTTAAATTAAGCTACATACATCTCTTAACTATATATTAAATGGCGTAGTTTATTGCAATTCGCCCCATAATGATTTAAATATATGTTGGTTTGCTTGTCCTTTTGTGTTCCTCTTCTTTTTCCTCCCCTTCCTCCTCCTCCTCCTTCTCATTCTCGTCTTCCATTTTTCCCTCTCTCTTCTTCCTTCTCATCAAAAGTAACGCCAGGCATCGAATCAAATCACATTAAATCTTCGCAAAACTATATACCTGCTTTTTCTTTTGTTCCTCCGTGCTGAGAACTGACAGCCGGCGAGGAAAGCGTTGAGTGATTCGCGAAATCGAAATAAATTACTGGAGTTCTCTTCTGAGCCTCGTCCTGGAGGGGAAAAACGAGGCTCTTGAATCTTTTACATGATTGTTCCTAACCTCCAGAATTAAATGATTGCGAGGGAGAAAAAAGCGAATAAAAAGTTTAAAAAGCGCTGAGAGTCATTTGCACATGAGAGAGAGAGAGAGAGAGAGAGAGAGAGAGAGAGAGAGAGAGAGAGAGAGAGAGAGAGAGAGAGAGAGAGAGAGAGAGAGAGTAAATAAATCACAATATAACTGCGAAGGGGATAAATATGTAAACAAGACCTGCACTTCCAACAAAACCTGAACAACAGCCACTTCACTGCTCTGCCACGGAATGAAAGACACACACACACACACACACACACACACACACACACACACACACACACACACACACACACACACACACACACACACACACACGGAAATAGCTGACCTAACCTTGACACAACACAGGACGATTGAGTCATTACCACCAGATTGAAACTCTTCTCTTTGGCTCTTATTGAAGCAGAGGAGGAGGAGGAGGAGGAGGAGGAGGAGGAGGAGGAGGAGGAGGAGGAGGAGGAGGAGGACGAGGAGGAGGAGGAGGAGGACGAGGAGGAGGAGGAGGAGGAGGGCGATGATGAAAAACCAGCAGAGGCCAAGGAGGAATGAAGGGAAGGGCTTTTAAGGGAAAGAAGGGATGAGAGAGAGAGAGAGAGAGAGAGAGAGAGAGAGAGAGAGAGAGAGAGAGAGAGAGAGAGAGAGAGAGAGAGAGAGAGAGAGAGAGAGAGAGAGAGAGAGAGAGAGAGAGAGAGAGAGAGAGGTAGAGAAAATCATAAGGAAAAATATAAATGAGAAGAGGAAAAGGAAAAAAATGAGATGGAACAGTGAAGGAAAATAAAGGATGAGATGAAAAAAAATGGAAAACAGCTGTCGAGAAAATAGAAAAAGAGGAGGAGGAGGAGGAAAAAAATGAGGAAGAAGAAGAAGAAGAAGGAAGGAAGGAAGGAAGGAAGGAAGGAAGGAAGGAAGGAAGGAAGGAAGGAAGGAAGGAAGGAAGGAAGGAAGGAAGGAAGGAAGGAAGGAAGGAAGGAAGGAAGGAAGGAACGAACGAACGAACGAACGAACGAACGAACGAACGAACGAAGGAAGGAAGAAAGAAAGAAAAAGAAAGAAAGAAAAAAAGAAAAAGAAGAAGGAACAATAGATAAAGGGACATATAAAGAAAATGAATGAGGAGGAAAGAGATGATGAAAAGGAATTAAAAAAAAACAGGTATAAGAGAGGAAGAGGAAAAACTGGGAGAGGAAAAAAAACAGGAAAGGGAGAAAAGGGTGAAGAGGAAATGAGGAAAAGTAGATAATCGGATCACCGGTTGTGGCCATGAACGAAATAGTCTCTCTCTCTCTCTCTCTCTCTCTCTCTCTCTCTCTCTCTCTCTCTCTCTCTCTCTCTCTCTCTCTCTCTCTCTCATGAAAATCGCTTTCATAGAACCTTCATCCCCAATTAACAAGCCAATCTCTCTCTCTCTCTCTCTCTCTCTCTCTCTCTCTCTCTCTCTCTCTCTCTCTCTCTCTCTCTCTCTCTCTCTCACACACACACACACACACACACACACACACCTGTTGCTCGTTTTCTTTTGTTTGGTGGCGTTGATGAATAAGGGAGCGGGGCACTGCAGTAAATTTGTAAACACGACACCGGAGACTGCAGGAGGAGGACGCTGTGACGAAATACACTCCCCGGCTTTTAAATAGATAAAAGAGAGAGAGAGAGAGAGAGAGAGAGAGAGAGAGAGAGAGAGAGAGAGAGAGAGAGAGAGAGAGAGAGAGAGAGAGAGAGAGAGAGAGAGAGAGAGAGAGAGAGAGAGATTACATGAAGTGATAGGAGTGACTAAGACGAAGGAATAAGCAGGGACGAAGAAGGGAGGGAAAGAAAGAGGAGAAATAGGAACGGAAGAAAAGGGAATAGGAAACGGATGGAGGAAGAGGATTATGAGGAAGATAAGGAGGAGGAGGAGGAGGAGGAGGAGGAGGAGGAGGAGAGTAGGGGAGTGCATAGAAGTGTGAAAACCTCAAATGCAGTCACGACCTCATTAACACGCACCATTCAATTTGCAAATGAGGAGGAGGAGGAGGAGGAGGGGGAGGGGGGAGGTGTTAAACTTATTCAATTAACAGCGTGAGATCAAGAGGTGGAGCCATTCCTTCCCCTTCACTTGTACCACTAATTCTTCCCTCTCCCCCTCTCTCTTTCTCTCTCTCTCTCTCTCGATCACTCATCCCTCTCCCAACTTGATGCCATTCTGTTCTTACTCCCTCCTCCTCTTCCTTCTTCCCTCAACTCACTCCCCGCTTCCACTAATTTACGTTTATCTCTTCATCTCCATTCATTTCCTCTTCTGTCCTTCTTGTTTTCATTACTTTCACTTCCCCACTGTTACTCATGTTACTAATCATCTACCTCTTTCACCTTTTATTACCTCTTCTCCTCCTCTTTCTCTTTTCCCTTCTTCTTAACATTTTTCTTTTCATCTCTCCTCTTATTCTTCACTTCTAAATCCTCAACTTCCTTTTTCTTTTACTACCTTTTCTTTTTTGGTTTCTCTCTTCCTACTCCTTCTTTTTCCTCTTTCCCCCTCTTCATGCTTTCTTCCTCTTTCCTTTCCTTTATCCTCCACTCCACTCCTTCCACGACTCTTTCTCTTTTTGCTCTTCCTCTTTCATCTTGTAAGCCTCCTTCACCTCCTCTCTTTCCTTGCGTGATTCTCCTTTACTTTCTCCTCTTTTCTATCTCGTCCACTTACACCTCTTCCTTTTATCAGTTCTCCGTATCTTCCTCCCCTTCTTCCCCCTCCCTCTCCTCTAGATATTTTCAGGTATTCATTTCATTCTTCTTTTAACTCCTTCTATATCTCGAGTCCCTTCCAATTTCTCTCTCTTCTTCCCTTTTGTCCTCCTCTTCCTCTTCCTCGTATGTTGGCTTCCCTTTCCTTCGTCTTTTGCAGTTTCTCCTTCCTCTTCCTTTCTGTCCTCCTCCTCTTCCTGTGTGGCTTCGCTTTCCTTCGCGTTTTCCTATTTTCCTCCCTACTTCCCTTTTCTCCACCTCTTCTTCTCTTCCTTCCTTTTTGTTCTCCTCCTCTTCCTCTTCTTATCGGCGTGTGTTGGCTTTCCTTTCTTCGCTTTTCCTTCCTCTTCCCTCTGTGACCAACACGAATAAACCTTTACTCAGTTTAAGTTCAATTGACGTAGTGTGGGAAAGAGGGAAAGGAGGACTTAAAAATGGCAACCTTGTTCTGTGTTTAAAATCCAGTAATTATTCTCTCTCTCTCTCTCTCTCTCTCTCTCTCTCTCTCTCTCTCTCTCTCTCTCTCTCTCTCTCTCTCTCTCTCTCTCTCTCTCAACCCCAAGCCAAGGTCGTCCATTAAAATACCACTGAAGTTCCACTCTGCCCACATCCCCTTCAAGGAGGAGGAGGAGGAGGAGGAGGAGGAGGAGGAGGAGGAGGAGGAGGAGTAGGCGGGAGAAGATTATCAGGAAAGGAAGAAAGAAAAATAATCACGAAACAGAAGAAGAATGAAAAGAAAACAAAAATTATATGCTGAGTTAATAGAAAAAAGAACACAAAGGAAAAGAGAATAAGAACGTGAAAATAAAGAAAAAAAAACTATGATAAAATGGAAGAGAGAAAAGAACACGAAAATTGTAAAGAGTTGAAGGAGGACGCGAAAGAGGAAAACGAAGAAAGGGAGGAAGAGGAGAAGAAGGAGGAAGAAAAAGAAGAAGAAAAAGAAGAAGAAGAAGAAGAAGAAGAAGAAGAAGAAGAAGAAGAAGAAGAAGAAGAAGAAGAAGAAGAAGAAGAAGAAGAAGAAGAATTAAAAGGAGGAAGAAGAGGAAAAAGAAAATGGATAACTGGGGAGAAGAAGGAAGAAGAGAAGAATGAATAACAGGAGCAAGACGAGGAAGAGGAAGAAGAGAATGAATAAGCGAAGAAAAACAAAGAAAAAACGAATGAATAACGGGAGAAAAAAAAACAGGAGGAAGAAGAAGAGAATGAATAACAAGAGAAAGCGGAAGATGAGAAAAAGAAGAGATAACAGGAGAAAGATGAGGAAGAAAAGAATGAATAAGAGAAAAAAAATAATGGATGACTGAAGGAAGAGGAAGAAAAAGAAAACATATACAGCGAGGAAGGGGAGGCAGAAGATACTGGATAAGGAGAGGAGGAAGAAGAGAATGCATAACAGGAGAAGGATGATGAGGAAGAAGAGGAGGACGGGTAGCAGGAGGGCTGGGCGAGGTCACCTAATAGGAAGTGCCGCCAGAGGGCTGAGTGGCGGAAGCATTGTGGTAGGTCATCATGAATAAAGTATTGCACACGTTAACAGTTAATATCCTGAGCCGTCCCGCGGTGGAGAGGAGGAGGAGGAGGAGGAGGAGGAGGAGGAGGAGGAGGAGGAGGAGGAGGAGGAGGAGAACATGAACAAGAACAAGAACATGAGCAATAACAAGAACAAGAACTGAATAACAAGAACATGAACAAGAAGAACAAGAACAAGAAGAAAAAAAGAGGAAGAAGAGAAGAATAAGGAGGAGGAAGGAGATGATCATGAACAACAACAACAATAACAACAGCAAAGAAGAAAAGAAGAAGAAACAATAACAACAGCAGCAACAACAACAACAAAAAAACAAACTACAACAACAACAACAACAACAACAACAACTAAGAGGAATACAAAGGAATACAAAGGAAAGAACAGACAGCAACAGCCCTACTGGGCCTAACGAGGCTGTCTGTGTGTCTATTTTACCACTACCACTACAGATTCTAAGAGCTAGAGGATGGAGGACACTAGAGATCAAGGAAGGAAAAACAGGAGAGTATAGGGAGGAGGAAAGGCTAAGATGTGATAGGAAAGGATGAAAGAGAAATTATACTATTCACTACAGTAACTAAAAAAAATAAATAAATAAAAAAAATAAAAAATTCATGTAGGCGCAAAGTACGTTATATGAGGGGTTGCTGCGAGGTGATTGTCCAACCTTTGTTTAAAAGTTTCTATTGTAGGAGGAGGAGGAGGAGGAGGAGGAGAGAAACGGTTGAACACAGACAGGTATCTCTCAAAAAGGACTATACATACAAGTCACCTGTTGCTTTACACACACACACACACACACACACACACACACACACACACGCAGTAGCAGGTGAGCTCATGTACAGTGATTGATGGATTGAAGGATAAACGGATGGCAATGTTCATTCATCCATCAAAATGTGATTCATTCACTTGTGTGTGTGTGTGTGTGTGTGTGTGTGTGTGTGTGTGTGTGTGTGTGTGTGTGTGTGTGTGTGTGTGTGTGTGTGTGTGTGTGTGTGTGTGTGTGATAGATGACCAGACAAGGAAACACACACACACACACACACACACACAAGTTTATACAGTAACACGAGCGGGAAGAGGAATGCTATATACGTGAGACATTCTGATAAGCGCAGGAAAAAGGAGAGGATGAAAGAAGAGAGGATAGGAAAGGAGAGGAGAGAAAGGGAGAGGAGAGGAGAGGAGAGGAGAGGAGAGGAGAGGAGAGTAGAGGAAAGGAAAGGGGAGGAGAGAGGAGAGGAGAGGAGAGGAGAGGAGAGGAGAGGAGAGGAGAGGAGAGGAGAGCAGAGGAGAGGAGAGGAAAGAAGAAAAGAGAAGAGAAGAGAAGAGAAGAGAAGAGGAGAGGAGAGGAGAGGAGAGGAGATGAGAGGAGAAGAGAGCACGGGGAGAAAAAACACAGGTAAGGAATAGAGAGAGAGAGAGAGAGAGAGAGAGAGAGAGAGAGAGAGAGAGAGAGAGAGAGAGAGAGAGAGAGAGAGAGAGAGAGAGAGAGAGAGAGAGAGAGAGAGAGAGAGAGACGAAACACACCATTAATATAAGTGCTAAGATTGAGCTATGCAGGAAGGGAAGATACTGGGGATGGAATATGTAGATTTATGCACTGCAGGTGATTTGTGAGGCTGGCCAGGTGTGGGGGAGGCGCGTGGGCACGTAAGCGGAAGGGAGCGGGGTGTAGAAGGATAGAATATCAGTGTGACTGTATAAGCAAGGAAGGAATTGAGGAGGACGGGATATGACAAAGAGAGGCTAGGGGAAAATGGGAAACTGAAAAATAAAGAAGAGATAGAGCATGGAAAGAGAGAGGGAGAGATAGAGAGATGCAGAGGAGAGAGGCAGAAACGGGGAAGGAGATTGGCAGGTAGGAGTAGAAAAGAATACAGAAAGATGGATGGAGAGAAAGAAGCGTGAAAAGCAAGGATGATGGAGGAGAGGGAGAGTGAAGGAGGGTGAGAAAGAAAAGTATGAGAGAGAGAGAGAGAGAGAGAGAGAGAGAGAGAGAGAGAGAGAGAGAGAGAGAGAGAGAGAGAGAGAGAGAGAGAGAGAGAGAGAGAGAGAGAGAGAGAGAGAGAGAGAGAGAGAGAGAGAGAGAGAGAGAGAGAGATGATGATGATGATGATGATGATGATGAAGGAAGTGTTGAAGGACCGACTGACTTGCAAGTTGTTTTCTGTATTCATGAAGCACCAACAGATAGACAAGCGGCGAGGAGAGGTAGCGGCGGCCACACACGCGTCGATTTAGCGGTGCAAAGCGGCTTAGCAAACCTTGACTGTTTGTGCAAGGCAAGCCAATTTACATGATGATTATACACAGGAAAGGTTGGGACGAGGGTGAGGTTGCGACGGGCGGGCGGGATAGCGTGGAGACAGCGCGGAACAGAAACTACGTGGGAATAAGAGGCTGTGACTTATCTGCTGCACGACAGTTTGTTGGGAAATGACAGCAAATGGCGCGAGAATGAATTATTGATTTTAATGTACCACAAAAACCAGGTCATTATGGCGCTGCACGTCGGAAACAAAGCAACTTAGATTAAAATAATTTCTAATTTCTAATAGGAAGGGAAAAGGCTTGGTTGGAAATGAAGGGAAAAAATGGTGGTTGAGGAGCTGGAGGTGACAGATGGTGATTGAAATATGAGTTAAGTAGAGATATCACTGAAATGAGAAGGTCAGTGAGTGGGGAATTAAAGAAACAGAGGCAAGAGAAAGCTGTTTATTATGCTCATATTTGTAATCTGGATGTACAATACCTCGCAATCCACACACACACACACACACACACACACACACACACACACACACACACACACACACAGATACACACATAGCCACTCTACCTTCCCTCCTTCACCCTTCATCCCTATCCTTCCTTTCTTCCCCATCCTTCCCTATTACATGAGTGAGACGGAGCAGAAGGCAGGGCGCTGCGTCACCGAAATCTCAGGTGGGAGGAGGCCACGAGGTCGCAGAAAGGTCATCTAGGGGGCCACACAATTACCTCCAGCAACCTCTAGGGGCGTGAGTTGCCGTGGCGACGCGCACACGCACATCACGACACACAGAGGAAAGGAAAGAGGCGACTTCCGCCAGTAAACTGACAAGTGATAAGGTGTGACTGAGATAAATGGCTAAAATTGACACGCTAACGTAAGAAAAATAGATAAAAAATACACATGTAGGGACTAAAACGTATGTGGTGATAAATATATATTGATGAAAAAACGCACATATATATATATATACTGTAAAGGTAAAATGGCGCACTGACTAAAGGAAAAAAACAATGAATAAATAAATAAATACATAAAAACGCCTGTCTTGACAATAAAGCTTAACTACACACACTAAATTAAACACAGCACCCAAAGATGATAGAAAAGAATAAGCACACATGTTGATACACACACACACACACACACACACACACACACACACGTAAGGATGGATACGCACAGTCTTACATATATACTAACGAGCATAATAAAAAATATGTTCTACTTCTGTGCAATTAAGTCGAATGAAGGAAGTGATATCGGGAGGCATCTTTGGCTTCCGGCACGCCACGCTTTTCGAGGAGGAGGAGGAGGAGGAGGAGGAGGAGGAGGAGGAGGAGGAGGAGGAGGAGGAGGAGGAAGAAGAAGAATGGTGCCGTGTTGTCTGTAACCTCATTTGAGTAGAATCACTAACACGAAAGAGGGAGAGTGTTAACTAGTTCACCTCCAAACACACACACACACACACACACACACACACACACACACACACACACACACACACACACACACACACACACACACACACACTCATACACACAGGTGGCAGGATCACAGCACACACTTGACACATCCGCTAATGGACGCACTTCAGGACAACAGGATCATTTAGGATGGCACTCAGCGTTAATGCCACCAGGTATCCATTACAAGCTCACCTGATGATGATATGTAGTGTTTATTGGTGCTAACTAACGCGAATTCGTGTCACTTGATAGGCAGGTGAATAAATGTGTAGGTAGATGGGTGGATGGATATACAGGTACAGTTAAAAAGATAGGTAGATTGTTAAGTAGGTAGGTAGGTAGGTACGTTGGTTGATAGATAGGTGATGTAAGAAGGTGGATAGATAAGTAAGCCAGGAAGGGAGGCAGGCAGAGAGGGAGGGAGAAAATAGAATAAAGAAAGAAAAGAAAGGAAGAAAGAAAGGAGAGAAGAGAAAGGAAGCAAAAAAGGAAAGAAGGAAGAAGGAAGTAGAAACACAGGTAGGTAGGCAGACAGACATAAACAACCATACATAAATACATGTATGCATACATTTACCTGTACAGGAAGACAATTACATTACACAGTCATGCGAGTGCACGTAAAGAAACAAAACCCACGTGTGTGTGTGTGTGTGTGTGTGTGTGTGTGTGTGTGTGTGTGTGTGTGTGTGTGTGTGTGTGTGTGTGTGTGTGTGTGTGTGTGTGTGTGTGTGTGTGTATGTGTCGGTATTATCCTCCGCGTAAGCAGCAAGACGTGTCCTTCGCATTAACATACCCGCGACAGGTGATGGTGGTGGTGGTGGTGGTGGTGGTGATGCCGCGCTGAGCGATAAGCGGTGATAAAGGTGAAGTGTGAATATGGAAATTGCTCAACTTCATGCCGAGGGACGCGGCGCCCGAGTTATTACGCACACGACGAGAAGCGGCGGCTGTGTGTGTGTGTGTGTGTGTGTGTGTGTGTGTGTGTGTGTGTGTGTGTGTGTGTGTGTGTGTGTGTGTGTGTGTGTGTGTGTGTGTGTGTGTGTGCGTGATGCTTAATACTTTTCTTAGCCTCTTAAAATACTTTCATAAAACTAAGAATACTGTAGTTGATTCAGGAGAGAGAGAGAGAGAGAGAGAGAGAGAGAGAGAGAGAGAGAGAGAGAGAGAGAGAGAGAGAGAGAGAGAGAGAGAGAGAGAGAGAGAGAGAGAGAGAGAGAGAGAGAGAGAGAGAGCAAGTAAGGTCATAAACATAAGCTTCACTAAGAGCTCCTACTTCCGGCACCACCACCACCACCACCACCATTGCAATGACGCCACACACACACACACACACACACACACACACACACACACACACACACACACACACACACACACACACACACACACACACACACACACACACACACACACACACACCGGAAACATCGACAAATCTACATGATCCCAGAATTAGGCAACAAACAAGCATGGAAAAATAAGGCAGGTCCCTTTCCCCAACACGAGAGAAATTTGACATATACATTACTTTTCCGTGCATTGCTCCACTTTTATTTATCCTCCACAAAAGAGTAAAAAAAAATAAATAAATCACACGTACATTCACACATTCATTAAGGTCACATATATCACGCGTACAAGGTCGTGGGAGTGACCTTGAACCAGCACACCTGTCCATGCAGGGTTGCACTAGTGGCAGGTGAGTCAGTCTGGTATTGAGAGGCTTCATCTCTCCACAAGAAACGCCTAAGCGTCATCTAAACGTCGCCTCGTCACCCTGGCATCTGGCGGGCGTCTCCAGGGCGTGCCACGGCTTTCGGGAGCGCAGGATTTAGGAGCCACATTCACAGCTTCAATTAAACTAAACTCAAACTAAATTGAACTAGACTCGCAAGTTTCCAGCGATGCATGCCTCTACCAAGCTGGTGCGGGGGTTCATCTGAATGACAATGTGTATGCGCTCTTATCCTTAAGTTAGTGGACGCGTCAGATGCTCTCTCTCTCTCTCTCTCTCTCTCTCTCTCTCTCTCTCTCTCTCTCTCTCTCTCTCTCTCTCTCTCTCTCTCTCTCTCTCTCACCTAAGGCCTCGGGGATGCCAACTTAATGGTGGTCAGCTGGACTGGACGTCCACCCCGCCATACCAGATACTGCTTTCCTCCACCTCGGCGGCATCCCAGATATCCTTCCACCTCCACACTAAACGGATTCGAAATTGAATACGAAATGGCTTCGCGTGGCGTGGGTGTCTGGCGTGACCACAATATTCAATTCTCCTTCGCGACGGTGAGCCTCGCTGCAATCTAATGTGTAATGAATACCTGTATGTAGGTGACGCTCCCACATGTGACTGCCCGGGCCTCTCGCCGCACTCCCTCGGCAAAGTGCAACCTTTGCCTTGATAAGCTATGAGCCGGATGTTAAGACGCGTTTGAAAAAGGTACCAGTGACTTTCTCTCTCTCTCTCTCTCTCTCTCTCTCTCTCTCTCTCTCTCTCTCTCTCTCTCTCTCTCTCTCTCTCTCTCTCTCTCTCTCTCTCTCTCTCTTTCTCTCTTCTGATTGGGGAAGGTCAGCAAACACGGTGGTTATCATTCATGATTTTTATGGATGAAAGGAAGCTGTCTTGAGTCTGTCAGTCCCTTGTCACTCCCCTGCACCTCCAAGGTATTTGCATTCAATGTGTCTCACTTTTAAGACAAGCAACCAGCTACAATAACCAAAGAAGACAATGTACAAATACTTTTCGTCTCTCCAGTATCTCCCGTGCCTCAATGTTTCATGCTGTGATATGTCTGCTTGCACTTACTTGATGACTCTTACTTCTCGTGCCACAGTTTTACAGTTTTGTTCTTAACTTGCGGAGCACAAAGCAAGGCTGCCGTCCCCGGTGTGCCGCTCAAGTCCATTTTCTTGATTGGCCTCGTAAGTCTATCTGTTATTTTTCTGTCGACGTGGATTGCTGCATTCTGAGGAAAGTCTCCCATCAACAATTATTCCTTCTTTCTGTTCGGGTCTTTTTCTCTGTTTCTGTAAATCCTGTCAGCTGAGATCTCTGCATTGTGCTGTCAGATTCTTCACGGCTTTTGTCTGTAGGTTTCTCGCTCATTTATTGTCTTATCTTTTTCGTCTAACTAATGCCCTGCTGACATCCATATAACAATGCCTCGATCAGTCAAGTAAGTCTTCGTTTCGTAAGTGCCACGGAGCAGCATCCTACCGAGGCCTGACACTAATCACCATCAGGCATGAGTGGTGGTGGTGGTGGTGGTGGTGGTTCTCTGGCTGCCGGCATGCGTCAGCTCAACAACTCGGATTCGAATGCTATTTTATTTTATTTTTTTATTTACTTTTTTTGTAGCATGCACCACCTGTAATATTTCCCACACAGAAAAACGCAACACATAAACGACTGGAAGTGTCCGTCGCGTGTTGGGTGCGTGTGGCAATCTGACCTAATCTTTTTAAATCCCTTCAGTTGGACTAAGGCATCTTTCAATCTTTATTCTTGTGACTATTAAGTGATTAGGTTTAATTGAACGTATCCTGGAACATATACAGCGGAGAGGGCAGATGTTCGCTCCACTTCATCTTCTCTTTATTCTTGTTTGTTCTTCATTCTGTTCCTTTATACCGTTGTTGTTTCTCTTATTCCTCTTTCTGACCAGGACGCATTTTGTTGTTGTTGTTGTTGTTGTTGTTGTTGTTGCTTTTGTTGTTTCTTTTTATTATCATATTCATGCTTCTTTCCCTTTTATTTTGCTTTGTTCTTCCGTTTATCATCGTATTTATTCTTCTCCCCCTTCTTTTATGTTCATTTTTTTTTCGTCACAATTACTTTCCCTCTGTTCTTTCTATTTGGTTTTGTTGTTCTTTGCGTCATCATCAGTGTTCTTGTTGTTCTTGGTTCCTGTTCTTTATCTTGCATTATTTTCTCCCATCTCTTTATTTTATTCACCTTTGTTCACCGTCTCTCCAACATTTTTTTTTCCTTGTTCTTGCTCACGTTCTTTAACTCAACATTATTGGTATCCTCTTCCTCCTCCATTTGTTGTTATTGTCGTTGTTGTTATTGTTGTTGTTGTTGTTGTTGTTGTTGTTGTTGTTGTTGTTCTCCTTCTTCTTTTCTTCTTCTTCTTTTCTCCTCCCCCTCCTCCTCCTCCACCTCTTCCTTCTCCTGTTGTTGTTGTTGCTGTTGTTGTTGTTGTTGCTGTTGTTGTTGTTGTTGTTGTTGTTGTTGTTTCTCCTTTTCTATTTCTTTCTTTCTGCTTTTTCTTCTTCTTCTTCTTCTTATTATTATTATTATTATCATTCTTCTTCTTATTATTATTATTATTATTATTATTATTATTATTATTATTATTATTATTATTACTATCACTATTATCATTATTATTATTATTACTATTATTATTATCATCCTCCTCCTCCTCCTCCTCCTCCTCTAGGCGAGCTGCACGAGAGCCTCACAAAGCCCCTACCCCCCCCCTAAGCGTGTTTACTCAGTTCTAAATCACGTTGATGGCTTTTAGTACTTTCATTTTTGTACACGAAACAGAAACACGGCAATATACCTAATTATGTACCAGCCTTTTAGCGTGAAATATTCCCCTCTCTCTCTCTCTCTCTCTCTCTCTCTCTCTCTCTCTCTCTCTCTCTCTCTCTCTCTCTCTCTCTCTCTCTCTCTCTCTCTCTCTCTCTCTCTCTCTCTCTCTCTCTCTGTTCTTGTTATTGGTGTTATTGTTGTTTGCTGTTAATAAAGAGGGTAATGAGAAAATATAGGATGGTTGCAGAGAGAGAGAGAGAGAGAGAGAGAGAGAGAGAGAGAGAGAGAGAGAGAGAGAGAGAGAGAGAGAGAGAGAGAGAGAGAGAGAGAGAGAGAGAGAGACCATGGTGTGTAAATTTTGTATATGATGAATATTTTGTGG
>NC_087155.1:30785055-30805055 GCF_035594125.1 Scylla paramamosain | reverse complement strand
GAAAGAATAGTATTTTTAAGGGACTCATGACTAAAGGTTTGGACAAGCTGTGAGGGCTGCGGTTCGTTTGCAACGTGTGGAGACTATACGTTGAATTCGCCACTAAGATTAGAGTAAGGAGAATGATGGCGGTATTTCAACAAGACTGTATTTCTGTCTACACAAACATTAACCTTTTGACAGTTGCTGACATTACGACATTTTTTACTTCCTCTGAGCACCACGTGACAAATTTACTAAGCAAAAATAAAACTACGTGCAATAAAAGCTTTTAACTATTCGATCAAACCTTTGCTGACAGCTGAGCCTTTGAGAATGAAGAACATAACAACATAACAAAATAAGAGAAGCTGCAAGAAGCCACCAGGCCAACACGTGGCAGTCTCTGTATGAAACATTCCTACCTATTTCCAGCCATCACCCCATCCATAAATCTGTCTAATTTTTTTTAAAAGCCTCCCAATGACTCAGCACTAACAACTTGATTGCTAAGTCTATTCCATTCATCTACCACTCTATTTGAGAACTAATCCCTTCCTATCTCTTTGTTGAACCTAAATTATACTCTAAACATCCACCACATCATTAAATTAAACCTCACGAGAAACAGAGTCGCTGAACGGGCCGATATTTTCTTATCTAAGCCTATAACACTGACGCACGCTATCGAAAGTGACAAGAAACTAATCGCAGCTCGGGTCTCATTTCTAAAGCCTTCACCCTTATGCACACAAAAAAAAAAAAATACAATCGTGCTCTTTATCATCGTCCCTCGTAACACCCAGGTCCTCAAGGCGCCGCGGGGGACACAGACGGCATTGTTCCGCGTCCTTAGTAAATTCAATAACCTGTGACTCCCTCTGGTTGACTCCTGTGACCCGAACCCCGCAGCAAAAAAAGTGAAGAAAGAAGAAGAAGAAGAAGAAGAAGAAGAAGAAGAAGAAGAAGAAGAAGAAGAAGAAGAAGAAGAAGAAGAAGAAGAAGAAGAAGAAAAAGAAGGGGAGAAGAGGAGAGAGAGAGAGAGAGAGAGAGAGAGAGAGAGAGAGAGAGAGAGAGAGAGAGAGAGAGAGAGAGAGAGAGAGAGAGAAAGAAAAATACCACAAAAAAGAAGAAAAAGGAGGGAAAGGGAGAGAGAAAGCAAGCGAAAAAATAAATAAAAAAGAGGAGAGGCAGCGTTTACTGATAAGACGGGGTATAGTGGAATATAGTGGAATGTATAGTAAGGCTTAGAGGGACGAAGGCATGGAGGGACGGGGAGGAGGAGGGACAGGGATGGCTGGGACCGAGACGCGAAGACGAGGAGGCAAAAACGAGGCGGCAGAATGGAGCGGAGTGTGAAGCGAGGGGGGACCAGGCGGGTATCAAAGGTTTAGAAGGAATGAAGTGCAGGAAAGGATACGTGAGCATAAGATTTGTTGAGAGGAGGAGCGAGAGAAAGAGAGAGTTGGGGGGGATGAGGGAGAGAGAAGAGCGTATTCAGGATAGAAAAAAATATGACGTGGAAGAAGAATAAGGGAGCGGAATGGTGAAGAAATTGGGGGAGTGAAGTATTTTAGTGGAGGCAGGAGGTTATGGAAGCCACGTAAGATAAAGGATGGAGAGGAAAGATACAACTTCGAGGAAAAAAAAAAGAAAGAGAGAGAAAGAAAAGAAAACTCTCTCAAACTCCTCTCAAAAAAAATAAATAAATAAATATAAATAAATAAATAAGCAAATAAATAAAAAGCGAGACGTTGTAAAGGAATGAATGGCAGTAGGAAAAGATAAATTTCAAGAGTACGTAAGAGAAAAAGAGAGACAGGAAAAAAAAAGTATGACAAGAAGTTCGTAAACACGCAAACATAAATCACAAGGAAAAGACTGCAAGAACAGGTCAAAGGTGAACCAAAGCCACTCTCTCTCTCTCTCTCTCTCTCTCTCTCTCTCTCTCTCTCTCTCTCTCTCTCTCTCTCTCTGTAATGACTTAACATGGAAGAAAATGGACGTACAGTGAAAAGAAAAAAAGCTCACTGGTCACACACACACACACACACACACACACACACACACACACACACACACACACACACAGTTCAGTGCCTCTATACGGTGACACTTACCCACAATTCCTTCACCACTCACGCTCTTATCACCTCCATTCCCCCAAGCACTAAAAAACAAGCCTCCTCTTCGCATAAGGCCCAGATAGACCTGTGCCCCGATCCCATAATCCCGCCAAGAGTCGCCTCCCTCGCCCCTGCCCCTAATGAAACGCTCAGCTACATCGCCCTTCATTCCCCGCCGTGCGCAGAAAGGAACAAAAGAAAAAACACCCGCTCACTATATTCGATTTGGAGGAGAATACCGTTTACAATACTCGTTGGGGAAAAGGAGGGCGCTTACTTCTCTTCAAAATAAAAGGAAGGAAAAAAAGGGATAGGAAAGAAAGGGAAAAGGAGTCGCTTACCATACTCTCTTGGAAATAAAAGAAGGAAGGAAAAGGTAAGGAAAGAAATGGAAAAGGTCACTTACTAAACTCTCTTCAAAATAAAAGGAAGGAAATGGAAATGAAGGAAAGGGAAAAGGCATCGCTTACTTAATTTCAATTCTCTTGAAAATAAAAAGAAGGAAAGAGAAGAAAGGGAAAAGAGGTTGCTTATTAAACTCTCTGGGAAGTAAAAGAAGGAAAGAAAAGAAAAAGAAAGGAAAGAAGAAGGAGTCGCTTGCTACACTGTACTCGTACTTGCTGTTTAGAAAATCGCGCTATATACACATACTAGGAAACAAAGAAAAGAGTAAGGAGAAAAATTTCCGTGTATATCTTCAATTCTTTCACCCGTTCTTAAATGCCAATCACTCATAATTTGTAGTGACATCATTAACGAACATCTGAATGCTTGCCACAAAATACAGAGGTGAAAAAACTTTGCTACAAACATCACAAACAAAATAAATAAATAAATAAATAAAAATAACTAAATGTTTATTATACTAAAACACTGACAACGACCAAACTTCTTGTCCTATCCACTCCTATGCTGATGATACCACCCTGCACTTTTCCACGTCTTTTCATAGACGTCCAACCCTTCAGGAGGTAAACATATCACGCAGGGAAGCCACAGAACGCCTGACTTCTGATCTTTCTAAAATTTCTGATTGGGGCAGAGCAAACTTGGTATTGTTCAATGCCTCAAAAACTCAATTCCTCCATCTATCAACTCGACACAACCTTCCAGACAACTATCCCCTCTTCTTCAATGACACTCAACTGTCCCCCTCTTCTACACTGAACATCCTCGGTCTGTCCTTTACTTATAATCTGAACTGGAAACTTCACATCTCATCTCTAGCTAAAACAGCTTCTATGAAGTTAGGTGTTCTGAGACGTCTCCGCCAGTTTTTCTCACGCCCCCAGCTGCTAACTCTGTACAAGGTCCTTATCCGTCCATGTATGGAGTATGCTTCACATGTCTGGGGGGTTCCACTCATACTGCTCTTCTAGACAGGGTGGAATCAAGAGCTTTTCGTCTCATCAACTCCTCTCCTCTAACTGACTGTCTTCAGCCCCTCTCTCACCGCCGCAATGTTGCATATCTAGCTGTCTTCTACCGCTATTTTCATGCCAACTGCTCTTCTGATCTTGCTAACTGCATGCCTCCCCTCCTTCCGCGGCCTCGCTGCACAAGACTTTCTTCTTTCTCTCACCCCTATTCTGTCCACCTCTCTAACGCAAGAGTTAACCAGTATTCTCAATCATTCATCCCTTTCTCTGGTAAACTCTGGAACTCCCTGCCTGCTTCTGTATTTCCACCTTCCTATGACTTGAATTCCTTCAAGAGGGAGGTTTCAAGACACTTATCCACCAATTTTTGACCACTGCTTTGACCCTTTTATGGGACTGGCATTTCAGTGGGCATTTTTTTATTAGATTTTTGTTGCTCTTGGCCAGTATCCTTCCTACATAAAAAAAAAAATAAATAAAAAGACGATAAATCTCTCAATTCTCAAGTGCACGATGAGATTCCACTTCTAAAGGTCATTTCACGGAATCTGTCATCTATTCTGAGGCGGCGAACATAATGAAGGGACAAGGAGAGGTGAGAGGGTGGCGCGGCGCTGGATGGCTAGGCAGAAGAGGCACCTAGTTATGTGGGTAATGTGAAAAGAGAGAAGAACGGAGAGCTAGATTAGGTTAGGTGAGGTGAGGTTAGGTTAAATAGGAAAGCTAGATTAGGTTAAAGTTAAATTAGGCTAGAAAGGAGAGTTAGGTCATGTTAGGTTCGGTTGGGTTAGAAAGCTGGGCCATGTTAGGTTAAGTTACGAGGGAGAGATATATTAGGTTAGGTTAGGTTAAATTAGTTTACAAGGGAAAGATGTATTAGGTTAGGTTAGGTTAGGTTAGGTTATGAAGGAGAGATAGGTTAGGTTAGGTTAGGTTAGGTTACGAGGGAGAGATATATTAGGTTAGGTTAGGTTAAATTAGCTTACGAGGGAAAGATGTATTAGGTTAGGTTAGGTTAGGTTACGAAGGAGAGATAGGTTAGGTTAGGTTAGGTTTAGGTTAAGTTAAGAAAGGTACGTATGTCACTGCATGTTAGGTTAGTAATAACAGGAAGGAGCAGCTGCTGTACTGGGATACGACACTGGGAGGATGGGCTGATACAGTTTAATAATGGCGTTAATCTTCTTTGGAATACAATACAATACATGGTCACTGGCATCTATATAACGTCCACTTATCCCAAATATTTATACACCAAAGCCCAGTGAATCACATGTCTGTAAATCGAGTAGAAATTAATATATGCGGAAATGAACTGCTTTACATTAAGAGATCCGCAGAAAAACAAAAGCAATGGATGCGAAAGGTGGAGGTAATGTCAGATACCGCTGTGTCTGAAACATTTTGCGCAATATAGCATTTCTTTGGAATAGAGGGAATAGAGTGGAGGGGAGGAGAAAAAGAAGGAAAAAGAAGAGGAAGGGAAGGGAAGGGAAGGGAAGGGAAGGGAAGGGAAGGGAAGGGAATTGCAAATGAACAGTGTACATGAACAGTGTTTAACGTGAACAATAAGCGTTAAAGCACAAACCCACGGACCAAACAATTACCTGTCTACTTATCAGTCAGTCTACATGTCTGCCTGTCTGTGTCTAACTACCTATTTCTTAATGTATGGCAGTGTATGCATGTATGTACGTATGCATCTTTATATTTATCCATCTATCTATCTATACTTACACATCCATCTATCTACTTATCTATTTACTATTTATCTATCTATCCATGCACTTATATAATACCGTTGAGAATAAAGGAGAAACAGAGAAAAAACAAAGGTACAAGTGAATAGGTACTCAACAAAGGATAAGGGGCAGCAGGCAGGTGGTAAGGAGAGGGAAGGAGAGGAGGGCGCAAAGTAGGGGTGTTACGTAATGCTTCAAGTGATGGTATGAATGGACCACAATATTTAAAAGTCAGAATAGAGAGCAACATCTACGTAGTAAGTGGAGAGGAGAGGTACTGAAGTGGCTGGGGAGGGAACACAAATACTTAATGGAAAACAGACGAATAAAAAAATAGGAAGTCAAATGAAGCTGACGAGAGAGAGAGAGAGAGAGAGAGAGAGAGAGAGAGAGAGAGAGAGAGAGAGAGAGAGAGAGAGAGAGAGAGAGAGAGAGATAATGTACTAACCCCATTTCCAGTCCCTTGTCTCTCTTCTTTCATCTTCTCCTTCCTTCATCACCCTCTCAATAATCCATGTTTCTTTCTTTTCTTTTCTCCTTCCTTCTTAATTTATTCCTTTATCCTTCTTCCCTCCCTTATCCATCTTTCCTCATTACCTCAACACATCTCACTTTCATTCCTGTATCCTCACTATTCCCTCTATCCTTCCTCTCTCCTTCTCTCCGTCATTCATCTTTCTTTTCCTTCCTATGAATTATCACCTCTCTCTCTCTCTCTCTCTCTCTCTCTCTCTCTCTCTCTCTCTCTCTCTCTTTCTCTCTCATAGACACAGGAGGGCCACGCTGCTGTCAAGGTGTGCGTAACTTGGCTCGGCGCCACTTACCGCCCATAAAAGGCAATGCGAATAATACTCCAGTTTTATTTCTCTCTCTCTCTCTCTCTCTCTCTCTCTCTCTCTCTCTCTCTCTCTCTCTCTCTCTTGGTAACAATGAACTTAAAAATTCTCTTACGGGAGGAAATAGGAAATTTAATCATATTTCGCACTCTGAGGAAGGTAAAAAAGCAGGATTTCTCTCTCTCTCTCTCTCTCTCTCTCTCTCTCTCTCTCTCTCTCTCTCTCTCTCTCTCTCTGTCTATCTGTCTTCTTTTCCTCCTTTTCTTTCTTTTCTTCTTCTTCATCTTCTCCTTCATCCTCTTTTATTTCTTCTTTTTTCAATTTCTTTTTTCTTATTGTCGTCTTCCTTCCTTCCTTCCTTCTCTCTCTCTCTCTCTCTCTCTCTCTCTCTCTCTCTCTCTCTCTCTCTCTCTCTCTCTCTCTCTCTCTCTTGAATTACGTCAAACCATACAAAAAACAAACAAACTGGAATACCACCCAAGAAAACCACACACACACACACACACACACACACACACACACACACACACACACACACACACACACATTTTTTTCCTCCATCATTTCTCCCAGGTGAGTGACACGTAATGTGACGCAATGAATCAGGTGAGACAAGGCCGCCTCACAATCGCGCTCATTACCACACGCTCGCCAGGTACAATGGTGGAAAGCTGTGTGGTGTTGGGAAACTGTGTGCGTCGATTTGATTTGGTATTATGAAGTGGTGTTTAGTGGTTAATGAAATGATGGGTATTTTTTTTTTTTTTTTTCATTAGCATTGTTATCGAGTGTAATAATCAGGTTTCTCTCTCTCTCTCTCTCTCTCTCTCTCTCTCTCTCTCTCTCTCTCTCTCTCTCTCTCTCTCTCTCTCTCTCTCTCTCTCTCTTGAATTCCTATTTCCGTCACTACGAACGCACGAAGTCTTCATCTGCTCCGCTATTATGCAGACAACAAAATATTCTATCGAGTAAAAACTGAGAACTGAAGCCCACTACATGACGAGGGAAACTAGATAACCGTGCTCCGAGACTGACATGAAACCTTTGTGCCCTGTGTGAAGAATGCTTTGTGTGTGAGCTGAAAGGCGATGTTTGTCTCTTGATCTCTGCTTTAATCTATCTGCTGCCTTCCTCTCTATTTGTCTCACTGTTCGCATGTGTCTGTCTGTCTGTCAGTGCGTGGATACGTGTTTCTTTTCTCTGTATTTGCATGTGTTGTCTGTGTTTTCCTGTCTGTCTGTCTGTAGAAAGGTGATCAGTCTCTCCTTGTCTGCTTGTATATAAGTGTTTGTGTTTGTTTGTATGTCTGTCTGTTGAAAGGTGCATGTTGTTTGTCTCTGTTTCTTTGTGTCTGTTAATCTGTCATTTTGTGCATCTGTTGAAAAGTGAATCTCTCTCTCTCTCTCTCTCTCTCTCTCTCTCTCTCTCTCTCTCTCTCTCTCTCTCTCTCTCTCTCTCTCTCTCTCTCTCTCTCTCTCTCTCTCTCTCAAGGTGTCTAAAACTATGCAAAGAATAAAACAACAACACATTATAGATTCAGGTAAGATAATCAGGTGACTCCCGCCAGTAGGTAAATGATCTGGAGTCTGCAGCCTGGCAATCATCTCTTCAGTCAGTAATATCTAAATTCAGTGACGTAGAAACCTGAATATTTTCGTCGAATATAAACGTAATTTCACACCACGATTCTTTTTTTTTCCCCCGCATCTGAGAAACCACCAATAAATATTTTTTCGTGGAAGGGAGCGCCAGAAATTCTCCAGAAAATGCTTTTAAAATCATGACTCCACTTATGATGAGTTTTTTTTTATGAATCTGCTAATGACAAATAAAAAAAGTAGTGATATTTCAATCGGAGCATCGTTCAGTCCATAAAGAGGAATACGAGCACTTATCAAAAACAAACACCAGCATACTCGTACATGTCTCGTTTTTTATGTCAGAGGGGCAAGAAAACGACAAAAAAAAAAAGTCCACTGAAGATGCCAGCTGCGAAAGAATGTCCCTGATAAGCTGCAGTATTCAAATAAAGGGACGTAAGATAGTTAAAGGCAAAACGCTCGTAAATATTTTGTCTCTTTAACCCATATCACTGCTCAATGCGTAGATCAGTGTGAAAATTGTCTCTTACAAGGTAGTAAAGCGAAGATAGAGGCTGACGGGAAGGACAGAGATGTATTGGTGAAAAATAAATGGACCTAAAAGGAGACAGAACGGAGAAGAGATGGAAGGACAGAGAGCTGAGATAAGATACAACAGCGAGGAAATTATACACTGGAAAAAACTGAGAGGAGACATTACAGAGAAACTAGAGTTAGATGAAACTGACAGATGATGGCAGCAGACAGAATGGAGAGAAATTCTGATGAGAAGAAACAGCGATGAACTGAGAGGAGATTAAATGGTAAGAAACTGAGGGAGGAAGAAAGAAGAGAAACTGGGTTAAGATTAAACGGAGAGGATCTGGGAGAGACAGAACGCTGAGGAACAAACAAGGCAGAACAGAGACGAGAGGAGTAAAAGAGGGAAGAATAGGGGCAAGGTGGTGCATCAGGTGAAGGGATACAGGTAAAGAGGAACAGCTGCCTCCTCAGTGAGCATCAATGGACAGACGGGCGTTAATGCGACAGGAGGAGTTGGAGCACTGAAGCAGAGAGCGTGTCCTGTCTGATGTCTGACGTCTGTGTTCAGGGGTATCACAGACTATACTACATGCATTCACACACACACACACACACACACACACACACACACACACACAGAGAGAGAGAGAGAGAGAGAGAGAGAGAGAGAGAGAGAGAGAGAGAGAGAGAGAGAGAGAGAGAGAGAGAGAGAGAGAGAGAGAGAGAGAGAGAGAGAGAGAGAGAGAGAGAGAGAGAGAGAGAGAGAGAGAGAGAGAGAGAGAGAGAGAGAGAGAGAGAGAGAGAGAGAGAGAGAGAGAGAGAGAGAGAGAGAGAGAGAGAGAGAGAGCATACACAATCATAGCTTTTCATAATTTTCATAATGTGTGAATATGCTGGACACCACGAGAGAGAGAGAGAGAGAGAGAGAGAGAGAGAGAGAGAGAGAGAGAGAGAGAGAGAGAGAGAGAGAGAGAGAGAGAGAGAGAGAGAGAGAGAGAGAGAGAGAGAGAGAGAGAGAGAGAGAGAGAGAGAGAGAGAGAGAGAGAGAGAGAGCTCTTTCAGGAACGAACAAATATTAATTGATTATCATTATTATATTTAGAGCTGCTTGCAACACGGGGCGGCTCGCTCAGTTTTTACACTCTGCAGCAACAAACCAGTTACGATAAATTCTATTTTGTTTCCAGTTGACCTGAAGTTGACAACAAATTGCTGAATCATAAATGAAACTTGCATGAACAGAGTTAACCCAATAATTTTGTTAATGAAGTTTCATTTTTACACGAGGCACCACACCAGTACCCATCAGTGTTCCTACTGTCACTCGCACATCGGTGTTGGTATCGGCGAGGCTTTAATATTATTATCATCGGCGTGATTCTTGACATCGGTACATCACCTACGAATATTCTCAAATATTAAAGTTCTCACATTCATTCGTATGTCGTAGTACTGGTATTGATGGTGACTTGAATACTACTGCCTCGGTGTGCTTCTTGATATCGTACATCAGCTGCGAGTGTTCTCAGCGTAATATTAATTAATTCGCATGTCGGAGCATCGGTACCAGTAGTGACTTTTAAAATGTATGTATAATCAGCGTAATCCTTGGTAAATAGGAGTTAATGGCCTTTCACAAGGGCTTTTCACACATTGACCTACAGAAAAAAAAATTGTCCACGCCAGTTGTTCTGCACAAAGTCATTCATGCAATAACAATTATCGAGTGTGGCAGCCCTTTACATGCCTATTACATGCTGTCAGGATTACGTTCATCACGGGTTCCGTCAGGATCGCAGCGCACCACAGGTTACGCAACGCCTCTCCCTCCTGACGTGCAAGAAAGGTACCTGCTCCTCCGTCTGTGTAGGTTGGTGGCGCCGGAGTCCCCATTTACCTTCAATTGTTGACAGAAATACCGCGAAGGAAGCTCCGGGTGACGTAAACACCACGAAGGGCGAGTTTACATTCTCCGGTGGTTATGAGCGACCTGAAGGCTGAGCAGGAAGTGTCTCCTTCACCACGATGCGAGCACTCCAGTATTATCAAACCCTAATATGCTTGCAAGTCTAGCACCCGAAGCATTAAAACCTGAAAAAAAAAAAAAAATGCTATAACCTTTTCGATCAAAACGCTATTAAAACTTATACTTAAACGCCTTGAAGATTAACCTAATGCCAAGTGTCCGGATATTTATATTTATATTACACAGAGAATACGTGTATAAAAAATAAAAAAATACTGCCCAACAAGCAGTCCAGGCACAGTTGCATATCTAACTTCCCTGAGAGCTCTTCACGTACTGTTATAAAGGACTTTACCTCCTTCTGGGGGTGAACATTCTCTATGAAAGGCAATGTAATTAATAAGACCACAATTAAACAAGAAGCCTACAGTATATCTTTACACTTGTACACAATTTAAGGTGTAACTTTCCAACCAACGCTAATGATGAGCCAAGATTAGACTCAAGTAACAGCGCACCTAACATGCAAACTCACGCCCCGCACACAATACAACATATAGATTTCCTCATCAAAGGTAATCAATCAAGCCACGAGTAAACAGAAGACGATGTAGCCAATAAACTCAAGCTCTCAGCACACAACGTAACGGAATATTTAAAGCGTACTACCAACTCTACCAAATTCATTGTTACCATGTTAAGCTTGTTATTGGGAACTCAACATATTCATCCCTCCTGATACGCAAAAGAAAACCAACAATAATAACAACATTCAAGGGAAACTGGTAAAGTATAAAATGAGGACTCGAGAAATCCCCACCAAGTCCTGTTTCAGTGCACGCTTAATGCAAGGAAAAAAAGAGATACTTCCTTTGCACAGTCATGGCGGGCATTAGTTTAGAGCGCAGCAGGAACTGAAGAGGGAAAAAGAGAGCAACATTTAATCTGCAGTGGAAAAGAAGGTGCGGAAAACTGCCTCACGATGCCTGCAGTCACTGTTATTGTGTTGGTGTAATCAGGGTGGCGAAGATTACACTATGCATCTCTTTCTCTCTTCTCTCTCTCACTCTCTCACACTCTCTTTCTCTCACATACACAGAAACCTCTCCTTACACACAGAGATAATTGCCTAATGTTTTTTTCTTCCTCACCGCAGAATCCTGGATATTCTAAACACGACCTCAGCAAACCACCACTTTTTTTGAAACCCGGGGTGGCAGCTGCGGGGGACAGCAGGCAGGCAGGCAGGCCGGCAGACAGGCAAGGGCTGGCGGAGCAAAAACTTGAAGCAAACTTTAGCCTTAACCTACAACGTGAGTCAGTATTCATAACCACCTGCAGCGCGGTCATAGTCTTGACTTTTATGCAGTTAGCAGTTATCTGTCTTATTACACTTATATGGTTATTCTTCATTTAACATTATCGACCACTGGAGGAAAAAAGACGGAAAATAATTCGAAGTACAGCATTTTGAAATCTTCGACTTGCTCCTCTCACAATTCTGTCTCTCTCTCTCTCTCTCTCTCTCTCTCTCTCTCTCTCTCTCTCTCTCTCTCTCTCTCTCTCTCTCTCTCTCTCTCTCTCTCTCTCTCTCTCTCTCTCTCTCTCACGATCATCTCCGACAGGATCAGCTCCCTGCTCCAGCCATCCACGCCCGGGCGCCGCCCTTTGCCCTCATTACCACGCTTCACTGACTGGCTGACTTGCTCCAATACGCAACAAGGAGATCATAAAGCACAGCAATTAATACTAAAACAACAACGAATTTTAAAAGATAAGGGATTGTTTGGCTGGGTAAAACGAATACTTCGCAATAACGTGGTGATGCGGCGCCATACGTCAAGCAATTACGAGAAGTACAAAAGTTAAAGGTGAAAAAAGATGCTATAAAGGATGCTTGATTACATTTGAAGCGTTGGAACGAGGAGGTCATATAGTAATACATCTTCCCAATAAAAAAAAAAAAAAAAAGATCCGAGAAGAAATCGAAGAACAAAAGATTTAAAAAAAGTTACATATACATAAGTAATAAGAAGACCATGTAAAATCTAACAAACCACAACACCAGAATCATATACCACTGCACAACACACACACAAAAAAAATAAATAAAAAATAAAAAATAAAATAAAATAAAATAAAATAAAATAAAATAACATAAAATAAACAAACAAATAAATAAAACAAAACAGAAAAGTAAGAAAATAAAAATAAAGCAAAACAAACCATAACACCTCAGAGTGCAAATCAAAATAAGACCAAACACATTTAAGACTCCTTGACACTGACGACTGCAAGGAGACGAGCCAGGCGTGGGAGATGGATGCCAGCTGGACCAGGATGAGAGGGCGCTAATTACAGCACTCACTAACCCCATCTCACCCATTCATCTCACCGCGGGGTCTCTTTTTCCTCCTCCACGTGTGTCCGCCATCATCCCGCCCACGCCCGGCGCAACCTCAATGCTCTCCACGCCGCCCACCACTGGACGTGAAGGAGGCTGACACGTGCTTGTCCAAGGTTGTTTTTAAGTGATTTGAAAGAGAGAGAGAGAGAGAGAGAGAGAGAGAGAGAGAGAGAGAGAGAGAGAGAGAGAGAGAGAGAGAGAGAGAGAGAGAGAGAGAGAGAGAGAGAGAGAGAGAGAGAGAGAGAGAGAGAAATTTAAATTTAAAATATTAAATACCTTGCACGCGATGAAGACGGAGTAGCTGGAGGAGGAGGAGGAGGAGGAGGAGGAGGAGGAGGAGGAGGAGGAGGAGGAGGAGGAGGAGGAGGAGGAGGAGGAGGAGAAGGAGAAGGAGAAGGAGAAGGAGAAGGAGAAGGAGAAGGAGAAGGAGAAGGAGAAGAAGGAGGAGGAGGAGGAGGAGGCTGCAAGGGGGTCCAGGTGTCCAGCCTTACCTGGAATGAATAAAAAGAAAAAAATAATTAGTAAAGTGAAAACAAAAAACACAAAAATACGAAAAACTAAGAATTTTCAAAGTATAAGAAAAAAAAAGAGAAACGAGGCCATATACAGCGACAAACAGACAGACACACACACACACACACACACACACACACACACACACACACACACACACACACACACACACACACACACACAAGAAAAAAAAAAGGGCTAGGCAGACAGACAGACAGACAAACAGACACACAAAGGCACAAACAGACAGACGGACATATACAGAAAGCATATACAAACAGACAGACAGATATAAATACAAAACAAATAGACAAACAGATCGACAGAGAGAGAGAGAGAGAGAGAGAGAGAGAGAGAGAGAGAGAGAGAGAGAGAGAGAGAGAGAGAGAGAGAGAGAGAGAGAGAGAGAGAGAATGTGAAGGTTTTTTTTTAATATATAACTTTTTGAGGCAATTAATTCCTAACATCACCAAAGTATCGGCAGTGAAGCACGTGTCGGTTCACAAATTATCACACGAGCACCAGAGTTTCCGTTTTGTATTGTCCATAATGACATTACTTTTGTTCATAATCGCCTGCCAGGACGTGAAATAACGGGAAAATGACGAATATGTGGGGATTGTGATTAAAGTTGAAAAGTAACGACAGATAAATAAGTGAATAGCGATAGATAGACACATATAGACAGATAGACAGATAGATAGATACTAAATAGATAAACAAATAATTAAAAAGATAGACAGAGAGATAGATACACAGACAAAGAGAACGATAAAGAGGTAAGTAGACAGATACGTAGGTAGACAGACACACAGAGAGACAAAGATCAAAAGATAAACAAACAAGGCAAAAAAACAAACAAAAACAAAAGGACGAATAAACAAACAAAAAACCCACTCACTCACACACACACACACACACACACACACACACACACACACACACACACACACAAACACACACACACAAAACGAAGTAAATGCGTAACACCTCCCTCGCATCCCCCTCTTCCTCCCTCTCTCCCTCCCTTCATGCCTCCTCCCTCCACCCATCCTCTCCCCCAACATATCAGGCGTGTGTGTGCAGGTTCCCGCCGCTCCATTACGTCATCACGCCCAGGTATTGGGAATCGAAGCCACAGCCCCCTAGAAGAATGAACGGCGCCCTTCATATACCCTACGGTGGAGAAGCAGCGGCAGGAGCGTCTGGGAAGAGTAAAGAGCCACAGTCGAGATGGGAAAGGGAAAAAAATGTTGGACTGGGTGGATGAGGTAGAGATGGATTAGGAGAGCGAACGAGTAGGAGAGGAAAAGGAAAATGGGTGTGTAAGGTAAACTGGAAAAAGAAAAAGGGAGGTAGATTAGGAGAGTGATAGGTTAGGAGAGGAGAAGTACAAGGATTAGGTGAATGATGTATAAAGGAAGAAAAGAGGTAGAGATGGATTAGAAGAGTGAATGAATAGGAGAGATAAAGGAACAAAAATATATATAGGCGGATAAGGTAAACGGAAGAAAGATGGAGGCAGATAACGACAGTGAAATGATAGGAAAGGAAAAGAAATAGATGGATTACAGGGAAGAAGATCGGAAGAAGAAATAAACATAGATTAGAACAGAGAAACGGATGAAAAAGAAAAAGGAGAATAAGTGGATAAAGTAGACTTGAAGAAGAGAAGTGGAGATAGATTTGAACAGTGAAAGGGAAGAAATAGAGAAAATGAAAAAAAATGATAAAGTAGAGGCAGAAGACAGCTCGAGGCGAATGACAAAGATAAAATAGAAAGGAAGAAAAGAAAGATACGATGGAGAGAGAGAGAGAGAGAGAGAGAGAGAGAGAGAGAGAGAGAGAGAGAGAGAGAGAGAGAGAGAGAGAGAGAGAGAGAGAGAGAGAGAGAGAGAGAGAGAGAGAGAGAGAGAGAGAGAGAGAGAGAGAGAGAGAGAGCAGGACAAGAAAAATAGGTAGAATAGGTCAATGGAAAGGTAAAGCAGGTAAAAATGTAATGAAGGCAGGACAGGTAGAGTAAAATTTAATAAAAAAAAAAAACAAGACAGGTAAAGTAGAGACGCAGAAAGAATAAAGTGGCAGAATTGAGAGCCAAAGATGGAAGCGAGTACAGATGTGAAGAGTAGAAGAACTTAAATTATGAGAAAGAGTAACAAATATAACGCAACTTTAAATACGATATCCTTGCTGCTGGTACAATACGACATCCGAGCAGTGAAACAACCTTACGTCTTTCCAAACGGTGCTATTATTATTCTACTCTACACGAATGACGCAGAAGACATGTTTCCACACTCTAAGGATACGAATATCTTAGTATAAAGTAACGTTGACCGGAGATAAGTGTGTGTGAGACAGGATGTTGCAGCGTATGATGAGTGATTAGTTTATATGAGGCAAGCAGGATGTGAGGCAAGAGAGAGGGAGGGACAAGTAGTCACTGTAGATCTGCTACTAGTGAAGACATTCTACATCAGCGCACCACAGCATCTCATCTCCAGGGGTGTGGGATGTGTCTCACAGTCTCGTCTCGTCTCGTATACTTCATCTTGTCTCACATTCAAAAGATAGCATAGTAAATAAATAAAACATCAAATACGATACACATTTTTTTTTTTCAGCCAAAGAGAAGAAATTAGATATATAACTCACAACGTGACACAATAAACAGACTAAACATCAAATACGATCCACATTTTTCAGCCAAAGAGAAGTTAGACAATCACACTCACAAGGTAACACAACTGGAAAACAAAACCTCATCACGACTTGTATTTTTCAACTTACGTGAAGAAAAAAAAAAAATCAAGTAAGCATATAACAGCAATACACATCTTTTCAACCGAAGTGAAGAAAAGAAAATTTAAACAATACAGCGACAATCACAAACTAACACAACAGACAAACAAACACCATCACAATTTATACATTTCTCAAGCTACGTAAAGCAAGGCAGACTCAAATAATGACAAGACACTAATACATTCTACATCTTTGACCTATGTATTCATTTCCCTACATCCTCCCATAAGCCACAGCCTCCACCTGATTTGTTATTCCTCCTGTTGTTACTGCCAGGTATCTCACGGCCTTTGTGTACGAGCAACCCTTACACGCCTACACGAACAGGGCACGTTATATAAAAAGCGTATGAACGTAGCTACTTGTTCCTGAGTAATGCGGGTAGCCTGACGAGAGAGAGAGAGAGAGAGAGAGAGAGAGAGAGAGAGAGAGAGAGAGAGAGAGAGAGAGAGAGAGAGAGAGAGAGAGAGAGAGAGAGAGAGAGAGAGAGAGAGAGAGAGAGAGAGAGAGAGAGAGAAGCATATTTCACGTTAATAGGTTGACACATAATTAGGTCCGTACACTCCTGCGTTTCAATTCCTACACGTTTTTTTATTTTTTTATGCAGGAGGGGTACCGGCCGAGGACAACAAAATTAAAAGGGAAAAAGAAAAATCCCATTGAGGCGCCAGTCCCCCCAAGAGTCATAAACGAGCGTCAAAAACTGGAGGATAAGTGCCTTGAAACCTGCCCCCCTTGAAAGTCACCAACGCGATACACAGCTCCCAGTAAACAGGCTTATTTCTTTATTATTTTACATTATAAACCCTATAATGCCTTCCCCCGTCTCCTTTAAATCAGCAGCCAATATCTTTCTGCTTCCTCTCACCACATCTAAAACAACGAGGAATGAAAATACTTCGATGCAGAGAAAAGATACACGAGAAATACCTACCTACCTATCTACCTGCCTACACACACACACACACACACACACACACACACACACACTCTTATGCGTGCACTATTCCTGGCAAATCAAATATTCACGCGATCTTCGCTGAGGTTTCCCAGACACGAGAACTGTGAATGAGGGATGACGGGAGAGAGAGAGAGAGAGAGAGAGAGAGAGAGAGAGAGAGAGAGAGAGAGAGAGAGAGAGAGAGAGAGAGAGAGAGAGAGAGAGAGAGAGAGAGAGAGAGAGGAGAGGAGAGGAGAGGAGAGGAGAGGAGAGGAGAGGAGAGGAGAGAGGAGAGGAGAGGAGAGGAGAGGAGAGGAGAGGAAGGGAGGGGAGAGGAAGGGAGGGGAGAGGAAGGGAGGGGAGAGGAAGGGAGAGGAGAGAGGGGAGGGGAGACGAGAGGGGAGGGGAGACGAGAGGAGAGGAGAGGAGACGAGAGGAGAGGAGAGGAGAGAAGAGAAGTACAAAATAATACAAAGGAAGACCAAACAGCAAGAGTCCTTGAGGTCCTTACTAGGCTGTTTGAGTAACTATTCTACGTTAACCATTCGTACAGGATAGGACAGGAGAGGAGGAGGAGGAGGAGGAGGAGGAGGAGGAGGAGGAGGAGGAGGAGGAATACAAAGGAATACAAAGGAAATCCAAAACAGCAACAGACCCTGAGGTTCTTACTAGGCTGTTTGGGTAACTATTCTACTCCAATGATTAGTGAGAGAGACAGGACAGCACAGAAGGAGGCTCCTCTTCACCGCCCCCATCCCTCAAGCCGAAGCTGGCCAGAAGAGGAAATAGTACAATGTTGTATAGAAAAACAACATGGAATTTGCGAGAGAAGTAAGAGAGATGAGGTTTACTTCTACTACACACAATCTACATACAGTCCTAACATTTGTGTCATCTGATGAGGCGCTTCTTCTTTAAAATTTTTATTCACTGGGGTACATTTCACTAGATGGCTGTAGTAATGGGTGAGTTGCTCTGCAAGGACTCGATTCCTTTTACCATTACTGTAACGGGGTCAGCAGTAAGTCACCGAGGAACAAGACATCACTTACGTCTCTCTAATCTTTAATTTTTGTTACATAACAATTGTTTCCCTTCCTTAGTGAAATATACCCCCATCAGATGACAGATAATACGGAGTGAACGTGTTCGTTATTCAGACATAAACAATGACAACCGGGGATCAGTTTCTAGATACTTGTCAAGACGCGTTTTAAATGAATCAACAGTGCCTGAGTTAACGACGCTTGACAGAAGACAATGCCAGATATTTATGACACGAGAGAGGAAAAAATGTTTGGCTTCATTTGCATGAAATCGCTAACCTATTATTTTAAAACCATTCCTTCTTGTAACATTAGACTGGAGGAGGAGGAGAAGGAGGAGGAGGAGGAGGAGGAGGAGGAGGAGGAGGAGGAGGAGGAGGAGGAGGAGGAGGAGGAGGAGAAGAAAAGTGAATAAAGAGATGAATAAATGAACGAACAAAAGACATTGGTATGCGATGCGCCTACGATAGCACCCTCCACTCTCTCTCTCTCTCTCTCTCTCTCTCTCTCTCTCTCTCTCTCTCTCTCTCTCTCTCTCTCTCTCTCTCTCTCTCTCTCTCTCAATTGTGGAAGTTGTGCTGCGGCGTACCTTCGTTATGAAAATAGTTGCGTTGGGTAAGAGAGGACGTGGTGTGAATAGCGGCGGGAAGAGAGCGGGAGTATTGTTACCGAAACCTCAGGAATACTCTCGCCCGTAATGCAGCAGGCGATGGTGAACCCTGGCAGACACTTGCATTCACGCCCTGGGGAGACTCCGGGGTACACGAGCATGTTGAGGAAAGGAATTGTGTGGAGCATAGCACGTCTGAGGATTGTGGGAGGAAAAACGTGTGTGTGTGTGTGTGTGTGTGTGTGTGTGTTTGGGTGGGTGGGTGGGTAGAGAAAGAGAGATTGAAAAGAAGTCTCCGGAAAGAACGTGTGCTCATGCTTGGTACGTTTCAGTGTTGTAAAAGAAAAATAAAAACAAAAATAAAAATAAAAATAAATGAATGATAATAATAATAATAACAATGGTAAAAGTAACAATAATAATAAAAAAAATAATAAGGAGGAGAGAAAGTAAGGCACAATGAAATCGTATTACACGTATCGATGACAGAAAATGCATTGCTCTACGTATATAAGAACACGGTTATGGCGGATAAAACTCAATTTTTTTTTTTTACGACAACACATACAGGAGTTAAAAAATTAAGGACAGAAGAACAACTCTCTCTCTCTCTCTCTCTCTCTCTCTCTCTCTCTCTCTCTCTCTCTCTCTCTCTCTCTCTCTCTCTCTCTCTCTCTCTCTCTCTCTCTCTCTCTCTCTCTCTCTCTCTCTCCTCCAATATTTTTTCCAGGCAACTCCATTCTTGTATAACCAAACAGACAGAAATAATTATTGAAACTGACGACCTTGGAGGAGGAGGAGGAGGAGGAGGAGGAGGAGGAGGAGGAGGAGGAGGAGGAGGAGGAAAAGGAGGAGGAGGAGGAGGAGGCTTAGAGATCCAGAAGTTACAAGAGACAATTAGGTTTTCTCAGATAACTACCAAAACTTCACGTCGCATTTACGGCAACAAGAAAAGTCACCCACTGCCAAGCTCTCTAAACGATGACGACGCTGACGGAAAACAAGAAAGTTACAACGCTGAAGTCAATTAAAAAAAATAAAATAAATAAATAATAATAATAATAATAATAATAATAAAATAAAAACACCAGCCGATAAAAAAAAAAAGATGATGTAAACGAACGATTCTTTGAAGACTGGTATTTAATTTTATATACAAACTCTGTAATACTTTTCCATTTACCTGCCTATTTGTTTTAGAAGTTCGTCCGGTAATTAGTTTTTTACAGGTTATGGAGTTCACCTGAAGCGTATCAAAGGAATTAGTGTGTCGATGCTCCCTTCACTCAGGTAAATACGCGAATAATAACATCACAGAAAATATTATAAGGTTACAGAGACGGCCTAAGCACGGTACAGCCACTCTCAATAATTACGTAACGTGCACCTTTTTTTTCTTTTTCAATATTATTTCCACTGTGTTTAGCGTTCTTCCCTTAACCTTAAGCATACTGAGTAATCTTAAATGCACTAAGAATCTATCAACAGTCAGGTTCTGTAAGGAGACTGTTAGTAGATTAGTTAGTGT
>NC_087155.1:30742555-30777555 GCF_035594125.1 Scylla paramamosain | reverse complement strand
TTTTTTCCCTCTCCGTCTTGTTTTTCTTCCTTACTTCTTACCTCTCTCTCTCTCTCTCTCTCATGTGTTTTTCTTTCTCTCTCTCTTTACTTCTTCTCTCTTACTTGTCTTTCCTTCTTCTTTCTCTCATCTCCCTCTCGTTTCTCCTTTTCTTTTTTTCTCTCTCTTCATCTGCCTCGCTTTTTCATTACTCTCTCTCTCTCTCTCTCTCTCTCTCTCTCTCTCTCTCTCTCTCTCTCTCTCTCTCTCTCTCTCTCTTATTCTTTCCCTTCTCATGCCTCTCCTTCCTTTTCCTTCTTCCTCACCTCCCTCACTTCCTTTTCCTTCTCACTTTTCCTTCATCAGGTTTATTTTCAAAGGCCACTGAGAGGAATAGAGGTGTTTTCAAGTATGTTTTTTTTTCCAGTGATGACGTAGAATCCTTGTTAAATTATATCACTTGAGGCGTGAAAACTCCCTTAAAAACTCCAGTACCTTCCCCTGCAGCCTGTTAAAAAGTAGGAAACGAAATGACGATGAGTATAATGCTGTTCTTTTTCCTCCTCTCTCTCTCTCTCTCTCTCTCTCTCATCACAGGGACAGTGGTTAGGGGAACACAAGCTTATAAGGAAGAGATGCAAAAAATAATAAGATCAGAAAATAAAGAGAAGCCAGGCCGGACAGGATAACGGGAGGAGAGTGAATATATTAGCAGCATGCACACAGAGAAAAGTCAAAAGGAGGGAGAACAATGGATGACTTGCAGGAGGAAAAAATTAGGAACTTGAAGGAAGGACAAGAGATGCAAGGTAAGGAAGGAAGGAAGGAAGGAAGGACAAAAAAAAACGAACAAAGAAACAAACAAGCAGACAGTCAGACAAAAAAAAATGTATTAAAAAAATCAAACAAGAATACATGGACCAAAAAAAAAAGAAAGAAAGGAAGAACAGCAAAAAACTAAAGAAGGGAAAACACTAGAAGCGGAAGGAATATATGAATAAATAAGTAAATCACTAATTCAATGAGAGAGGGATGTGCTCCTGGGAATTTTAACTTCAGGAGGAGGAGCTTATTATAACGAAATGAAACCAACAGCATCTTTATTCCAATTCAAACGTGTGAAATGAAGGTGCTAAAGGTTTCATGGCTCATTATACTCTTCCCAATAAACAAATGAATAAATAAATAAATAAAAAAATAAACCAATTAATCAAGAAAAATAAACAAACAAACAAACAAACAAAAGAAACAATATCGATAGGAAGACGAACTGAGTACCTTAGATCAAAAGTTATTAGTAGTACGAATAAGTTTATCAATCAAGCCGTCAATCAATCAATCAGTCAGCAACAAACAAGTAAGATAATAAAAATACATTAAAAACAACACATATACAAGGAAAGCAAGGTTACACAGAGAAAATAAAGGAGAACAAGAGAAGAATAAGCAAGGCAGAGGTGTTCGATAAGATAAAAAAATAAATAAAATAAATAAATAAATAAATAAGACACAAGTCCACAAAGAATGAACATAACAAAAAGAACATGAAAAAAATATAAGAAAATGAAAGGTATGTAAAAAGCAAAAAAAAAAAGTAAAAAAAAGAGAACAAAAGAAGAATAAACAAGAGTGAGGTGTCTGACATGTGTGAGGTGTCTGGTATGTGCAAATTAGTCCACATATTAACATGCAGACTAACCTAACCACATATTAACATGCTGCGGTGACACAAAGGATGGCATTTATCACTGAGAGAGAGAGCGAGAGCGAGAGAGAGAGAGAGAGAGAGAGAGAGAGAGAGAGAGAGAGAGAGAGAGAGAGAGAGAGAGAGAGAGAGAGAGAGAGAACAGGACACAGCAGCTTTTTGTTCATTCATGTTCTTGCCTCTTAGTTATTGCAATCAGTGTTGTTATCTTAGCAGTCCATTAATTAAAACTCGGACGAGGAGGAGGAGGAGGAGGAGGAGGAGGAGATAATGATGATAATGATGATGAAGCGCCTATGAAGGGAAAAGGAGGAGGATGAAGGGGAGGAAGAGCACAACAAATTATACTTCGTCTTTATAACTCCTCTCTTCAATTACTAGAGCAACTTAACATCACCAGCAACACCATAAGGATTAACAAGTCTGCTGCTGTTCGTTCTTCTTTTGTATTCCTTTGTGTTTCCCGACAGACCGAAGAGGAACGAACCCAATCAGAGGAAGAGGAAGTCTTTATTCAGTTAACCAAAGAGTCCAAAAGAGTCTTTTTCCTCCCATACTCTCCTCTCCTCCTCTGAGCTTCAAGGGGGTGGGGGGAGAAGGGGAGAGGGAAGGGGCAGCTACAAATGGGATGATAGAGGTAAGGGGATGAATTGTATATTTGGTGTGGCTGTGAGGGGAAAGAGGAAAGGGAAGGGAGGGGAGGAGATGGGGAGAGGAGCAGAGCAGAGAGGATGGATAGGGAGGAGTGTGGTAATGAGTTTAGCAAGGATTATGTACGCTGCATTTGTGTATATATGTGTGTGTGTGTGTGTGTGTGTGTGTGTGTGTGTGTGTGTGTGTGTGTGTGTGTGTGTGTGTGTGTGTGTGTGTGGTTACCCTTTCTAGCTGTCAAACAAGAGAAAAATAAGTAAAAAAATAAATAAAAACAAAAGTAATATTGCTACACACTCTAACACACACACACACACACACACACACACACACACACACTTCAAACAGCGAGCAAGGCCAATTATCTTTATCTGCATCATTATCACCCTCGTCATTACAACATCCCATTACTTTCCCTCCAGGCCGCCACCGTTCACCTGCCGGGACCCGTGCCTCCGTCAGGTTGTTTACCAAAAGGACGGTGAACTTGGACTGCCGAAGGAAGCCCTATGTACTGGTTAAGGCCGCCACACCCGAAGCCTTACCAATCCTCCCGCCCCCAGTCACTACCACCACCACTAAAGTCACCATCATCACCACTACAGACACCACAACTGTCATCACCACCACCAAAATTACTACCTTTACCACTACTCACCATCACCACTACAGATACTATCACCACTACCACCACCATCACCACCACTACCACTACTATCACCACCAGTCATCACAGCCACCACCTCCGCTCGTTCGCCACACCATTACCAACAATATTAGTCGTATATTCCTTTGGTTGTTGTATTTGTGGTTTTTATTTGTTATTTTTGGTTATATATATCTTCATGAGAAAGATTATCATGATTTTTATTATTGTTACTATTGTTGTTGCTGTTATTTTTGTTACTGTTGTTGTTACTACTATTACAACAACAACAACTACTACTACTACTACTACTACTACTACTATTATTATCATGACCATAACCACAAACGTTATTTTCACCACCGTTCACCATAACCACTACAATTACATAGCCTATACCACTTTCATCACCACTACAATCCCCCGTGCAATCACCATCATTTGCCACCACCACTACCACCCCCACAGTGAGAGCACCACATTTTTTTTTTCACCCCACCACAAGCACTGAACCATCCCAGCCACCACTCCAGTCACCACAATCATCACTTTTCTCCCCGACCTTCACCACCAGTCACCACCACGTCACCAAGTCATCACCACGAACAAAAAGGCAACAAAATGTACCTTAAAAGTCTTTCGTAAAATCAGAAACTTTCTCTCTCTCTCTCTCTCTCTCTCTCTCTCTCTCTCTCTCTCTCTCTCTCTCTCTCTCTCTCTCTCTCTCTCTCTCTCTCTACCCATCACCAAACAAAGAATGGGAAATATTCTCTCCTGTAATGACCTTTTCTCCTTCCCTTTCACCACCACCACCACTACCACCACCACCACCACCACCACTACCACCACCACCACCACCACCACTACCACCACCACCACCACCACCACCACCACCACCACCACCGCCGCTCATAAAACACTCCATCGCGCTGTCGATAACCAAGGAATAACCGCAAATATTTCCTGACGTTCCTGAAGGGCGTTGCGGCGCGGGTCTTCACAGGGCTTCACTCACCCATTATTGAGCGCGACTGAAGGAGTGAGAGCGGCTGCGGGGGAAACTCAACTTTGAAGTCACCCTTTTTTATGCTTTTGGGTCGCCTCGAAGGTTTGTGGGTCCTGAAAATACATACAAGAGAAAGCGTGTGCGTGAAGAAGAGGGAGGAGGAGGAGGAGGGATACGGAAAGAGCGGAGGTGGAAGAGAGAGGGAGGGATGGAGGGAGGGGATAAAAGGAGGAATATGTACAGAAATGATGAAAGAAAGGACAAAAGGATGAGGAAGAAAACAGGACATACTAGAAGCGTGTGTGAAGGAGAGGGAAGCCTGCGGAAAGAGTGAGGATGGAGACACGGAGGGAGAGAAGGAAGAAAGAATATGCAGAGAGATGATGATGATGATAGAGAAGAGGAGAATAGGATGAGGAAGAGAAGTAATAGAGCATACATGAGAAAGCGTGTGTGAAAGAGAGGGAAGTGTAGGTAGAGCGTGAAGATGGAGGAGATAGGGAGGGAGAGAAAGGAGGAGGAATATGTTTAAATGAAGTGGTGATAGGGGAAGAGGGAGGATAGAGAAGGAGAGAAAAGCAAAAGAAGGAGAAAGCGAGGGAGAGAGGAGTAAATTATGAGATGTAGTAATAGAAGAATGACAGTGTGTTAAAGCAAGAGTGAGGGACGCGTGGCGGAGAGAGAGAGAGAGAGAGAGAGAGAGAGAGAGAGAGAGAGAGAGAGAGAGAGAGAGTGGGGAGGAAGGACCACGCTGATGAGAGAACAGTGCCTTACCCCACTACTCCCCTTTCCTCGTCCCCCCACCCACCACCACCACCACCACCAGCTCCCCACCCCCGATAAACACTTGGCTTTACCCAGACACTCTCCTCCCCCACATAAACTCCCAACCCCGCATAAACTATTGCATTTCCCGCCGCCCTTGTTACGTCTCCATCCACCTCGCTGGTTCGATGTACAAGGGATAAGGAGCCAAACCCTGTTTTCTTCGCGTCTTGAGATAAACGAGGGTGATGAACAAGTATGCAAGCCGATACATAAACACTAGGGAGGGTGGCGGTGTTTGTATAATGCCAGGAGAGTGTAAGGATGAGGTGCTTGTGGTGGTTGTAGTGATAGTAGTAATAGTGGTGGTAGTGGTGGTGGTGGTGGAGCGGGGGCGGTCAATGAAGGAGGTAACACAAGTGAAGTCAAGTCAGGGTGAGTGGTGTGGGTGGAGGTAAGGAGCGGGGAAGCATGGAAGGCACAGTGTTGGGGATGCCTTGTGGTGTCTTGCAGGGCCGAGGTTAAAGGACAGGGCGGTTGTATAATGAAGCGGCAGGCAAGGAATGGGTGTGGCTGGGGAGATGCTATTGAGAGCGGTGAGGGAGGAGAAGAAGGGGTGATAGGCAGATGTGTGTGGGATGCTGTGGTAGGGAGCACCGTATTCTACACCTCCGCTACATTCACAAGGCTCTAGTTGAAGTTTCACGAGTTTTTAATTAAGGTTACTTTTAAAATCCTAGTGACAGATTAACAAGATTTCTTCATTATTATCCGCAGAAACACTCTTGAGAACCCGGCTGACCATCTGTGAAAATAATCTTGGTGAGAGAGCAAGCGTTTCTGAGTACAGCCGGAAGTACTGAAGGGATGTTTGGAGGCTAATGACTGGAGATAGGATGAGGAAACACAGAATAATGGGGGAGATGACTTTGAAAAGGGTATGCTGTGATAGAAGATAAGAGAAGACAAAAAAAAAAAAAGGACGTGTAGATGTTTATAATGAGGATGCTCTAGAAAGGAAGTAAAGAAAGGCGATAGAGCATAACGGATTCTTGTGGTAAGACAGAAGTAACACAGGGGGAAGAGATAAAAGGATGACAGGGGATAAGTCTGTGCGGGAGGGGGGAATGATGTAATAGGTTGGGAGGTACTGCAAGGGGAGAAGGCGAGGAGGGCAGAAAGTAAGGAGAGGAGGCGCGAGATGTGGGGGGCGGATTATTCTGGTCAGCAAGGGGAGGAAGCAAAGGATAACAGGGGATTCATCTGTGGGGTGATGATTGTAGCATTACGTAAGGGGAAAAGTAAGGGGAGGTGTTGAGAATAAGATAGGAGATGAGGAGTGAGATAAGAGCGGGTTGTTGTGGTAAGCAAGGGGAGGAGACAAGGATAATAGGGGGTATATATCTGAAGGAATGATGTATTACTAAGTAAAGGAGAAGAGACATAGGGAGCAGGAAGTAAAGGGAGAAAACGTGTGGAGGAAGCATAAGACGTAAGAGGGAGTTATTATGATAAGCAGAGGGAGAAAAAAAAAGGATAACAGGGGTGTACATATGTAGGGTGGCGCTGTACATGGGGAGGAGGCGTGGGGCGATGTGAGAGGAGGGGAGATGACGCTGCGGCGAGGACAGGAGACAAGAAGCCGGCCACGCTCGATGCCGCGCTATCACAATCGGCCTTGGCTTTTTCTGTCCACCAATCATTCCGGTAGGACTAGAGGGCCAATAGTGGTGACGCTAATGGTGGTGGCGGCGGTAGGGAAAGTGGTAGCAGTGGTTGTTATAGTGGCAGCAGCAGTAGCAGCAGTAGTGTCCCGCCTTACGTAACTCCACCAGCCTCCCAAAAACACCACGATTTCCTTAACTAGAGATAAAACACAACCCTTCTCTCCACTAACTGCCGCAGCTGGGGAATCTATCACACGGCTCTGTCAGCGTCGCGAGGCCGCCCACCCTGCACGCTCCTCTCCCTCCCACTTCTCTCCAGCCCTTCGTCACTCACTCCCTCACTCCACACTAGTCGAGATGTACTACTTATAAGGTTAGGATAGGTCAGGTCAGAGGGGAGGCGTTCAGGCTGGCTTCGGAGTTTAAATACTTTAGACTCTACAGCGGATTACGTTTGGAAGAGATAGGTCCGGTTAGGTCACGATAGTATGAAATAGGAAGAGTAGATTAGGAGGAAATAAATCGGATTAGGATAAAAAATGGGTTAGGTAGGAAAGCGAGGGTCGATCAAGTTTGAAAGAAATATAACTGATTAAATCTTGATGGCTTATAGGACAGGAGAGAGCAGGTAGGTTAGGTAAATCTTATTACTACTAAATAACTTTTCTTACAATCACTTACAACTTCTTTATTATCATTTACAACTTTTTTAGACACGTCTACAGTATTTGCATTACAGTATATTAAGTGGTTTCGTAGTCTAGAAAATATTAGCCTCCTATTCTCACTATTTTCTTTTTTTTTATCATCATTATTTTATTTTGTGTGTGTGTGTGTGTGTGTATGTGTATGCGTGTGTCCATGCAAATAGTCTCTTTACAGTGCTCTGAGTATTAACAAAGACAGCAGCAATGAAAGGGTTAAGTGTTTCTGATAACGGCGAGTGACGCAATGAGCCTCAACATCACACAGGACATTCAAATCAGTGTCATCATAATGGATAACTCGACGGTCTGTGCGGCTCCTTCACATTCATCATGAGGCAACAAACAAGCACAGAGGCAGCGAGTGGTATGCAAATTCTCGTCCCACTTCTCACCTCATCCCCTTAAGAGGCTGCCGACAGCTTACCGTCACACTGCTACGGCTTCTGCCACCACCGGTAAAATGGCACTGGAGGCTTCACCTATCGCCTATTATCTAGTTTTGCTGCGTACGTTTCCCCTTCTCCTGTCTATCAATTTTACATCCGTTTTGTACCGATTACTGCTCTTTTGTTCTTGCGTGATTTTTCATTCTGCGAAACAGCAACATGCACAGACACACACACACACACACACACACACACACACACACACACACACACACACTCTCTCTCTCTCTCTCTCTCTCTCTCTCTCTCTCTCTCTCTCTCTCTCTCTCTCTCTCTCTCTCCATCCGTCATCACCTGTGCAATACGTCTTTCTAAGTGCGAAGGTCGTATTTTCAGCATTCTCATATGCAAGAATACAAAACATTAAAATCAATATACATAAGTTTTACGAGATAAAAAAAAAAAGAATTAAGAGAATTTCTGATCTGTATCCGGTATGATGTTCGAAGATAGTTGTAGAAAAAAGTGTCTTAGTGGTTTGTGATTAAGGAAAAACGTCCCTAATCGCAGGAAAATGATTAAAGTAATTGTTCAAAGTCAGTTCTTATTTATTTACTTCTTACATCAAAGAATACAGTACTTTTTGCACGCCTTATCTCCTCGCCTGTCTTTAGTCCAATTCATGAACACACTCCTTGAACTAAAAAAACCCTTGTAAAGAAGTTTAAGTTACTTGCAAATTAACTCATTTTTACGTATCTCACAACTTCTACTCTCCTGCCGCCTCTCGCCCGCCTCCCGGTACTATATATGTATATTCTCCCCGGTTCCTGGCTCTTCCCGCTCTTATACAAGGATATCTGTATAACCCTAGACTGCCCGCATCCACGACAAGCCTGTTCCTTGCATGCTGGGCCCGCACGCACACACACACACACACACACACACACACACACACACACACACACACACACACACACACACACACACACACACACACACACACACACACACACACACACACATGTACAAAGTTGATGAGGAAAGATACTAGACATGCACACAAGGCATTTAAGTTTCTCTTCTCTCCCTTTCTCTTTTATTCCCTTACCTCACTCCTCGTCTCGTTCCCCTCCCCTCCCCTCCCCTCCCCTTCCCTTCCCCATTGTCTAGACTCCTCCATTGCAATCTAACTTTATATCGCTTGTGGTTTCCGGCTTCAAAACCTTCTCCCCTTACATTTCTCCCCAATTCTTCCTTCCTTCCCTTCACTTAATCAGTCTCTCTCTCTCTCTCTCTCTCTCTCTCTCTCTCTCTCTCTCTCTCTCTCTCTCTCTCTCTCTCTCTCTCTCTCTCTCTCTCTCTCTCATTCGTTCCTTGCACTCCTCAAGCCTTGCATCTTCCCGGCACACACACACACACACACACACACACACACACACACACACACACACGTGCCTCTCATAAGCGTGGCCAAACATTACCTTTACAAAAAGTGTGTGTGTGTGTGTGTGTGTGTGTGTGTGTGTGTGTGTGTGTGTGTGTGTGTGTGTGTGTGTGTGTGTGTGTGTGTGTGTGTGTGTGTGTGTGTGTGTGTGTGTGTGTGTGTGTGTGTGTGTGTGTGTGTGTGTGTGATTAACAGCAGCACACATCAACATCAAAACGAGAGAGAGAGAGAGAGAGAGAGAGAGAGAGAGAGAGAGAGAGAGAGAGAGAGAGAGAGAGAGAGAGAGAGAGAGAGAGAGAGAGAGAGAGAGAGAGAGAGAATCATCATCCCCCCAATCATTCCTGGAAGACAGTTGTGAATCTCCTTCTAATTTGACTGCAATTCAAGACACTGAGCACCACCACCACTACCTCCTTCAAGTGTGTGTGTGTGTGTGTGTGTGTGTGTGTGTGTGTGTGTGTGTGAGTGTGTGTGTGTGATGATAGTGGCAAGGCGCATCAGGGTACAGTACTAGTGATGGTAGTCATGATGATGCGGTACATTGCCTTTTATCCCCCTCACTGCCGCTGCGATGCTGAGATGAACGCACTTGAGAGAGAGAGAGAGAGAGAGAGAGAGAGAGAGAGAGAGAGAGAGAGAGAGAGAGAGAGAGAGAGAGAGAGAGAGAGAGAGAGACGCCCACACTTACTATCACACACACACGCGTACCACACTATAAACTTAACCCAATTTCACACTTCGCTTCCCGAGAGATGGATAACCAACACACTTAACTCCTGACTACAGAAGACCTCCTGGCGTTCACTCTCCTGCCTGGCTTCTGGTAATACTTTTATCATACTAATTCGTACCAGCAGTGGACTTAAGCTGCTTTCACCATGCTAATGTGTACTTATATAACTACGCTGTTGGGGCTGTTAGATAGATGACTAGATTGACTTATTGATAGATTGATTGATTTAGATGTCTTAACCCTTTGATTGCCACTCGGTACACCTTTCCCCAATTACCAATCACTCTGAGACATCTTTACTTGTTCTAAAGCCACATCCACTCTTTGAACTGGGAAGAATTTGTAAGATGTATTCTTTTTATTGCTAACTTTCTTGTAGATGCTTATAAAGATTTCACACATTGCTTCTGGTGATGTTAATTGCTTCGTGTCTCAGTGAAAGGGTTAACTGTGAGATCATATCGCGTCTAAACAGGTAGAGATAAAATAGAGTGATATAAGAAGTCAGAAGGAAGCAATCGTCGTCATCGTGCTCCTCCTCCTCCTCCTCCTCCTCCTCCTCCTACTCCCCCTCCACCACCACCACCACCACCACCAGCATCATTTAGGAATTCAATGCCGCTGGGGAGGAAGAAGATAAAGGCGGTGAGGTGCAGCAGCGGGCGGTGTCAGGTGCCAACGAGGAACACCGTGGATAGTTAATTAACTCCTAATGACCTTGTCTGATGTACCGCACACACCTGTCTCTCCCGAGCGCTCAGGTGCCGCCCGCCAGCCCGCCCGCACCTGCCCACCCACCCACCTGACTCACCCGGTATTTAATCAGGTGTTTCCGTCAAGTTTACGGGAACGGAGCTGTTAGTATGACCCAGTTAAGCTGCGGTGCATTCATCAGTCAATTATGTGGTTTAATGTGAAGGTTGGTTGGGTGCGTGTGAATGAGAGGTGGTGCGTGAGAGTGAGAGGTGCGTGTGAGAGTGAGGTGCTTCCATGAGGGACTGTCAGGTGCATCGTTTGAGTTGTAGGTCTGTTCCCTTTAAAGTGTGTTCGTTGCTTCAGTTTCCAGGCGCCAACCCTCCATTTTCCCCTCTTTCTCTCCTTTCCTCCACTCCCCTTTTCTTCCCTTCACTTTCCTTTCATCCTACTATTTCGTCTCTCTTTCTCACCTTTCCCCATCTTTCTTCCCTCCACCTTCCTCTCATCCGACTCTTCCCTCTCTTTCTCTCCCTTTTTCTTCCCTTTAGCTTCTCTTCATTTCCTTTTCTCTCCCATTTCCTAATCCCTTCCATCTTCCTATCATTCAATCTTTTACTCCTTTTCTCTCCTCTCTTCCTTTCACTCAACCCTTTCCTTTCCTTTCTCTCTCTCTCTTTCTCTGTTCCCTTCACCTTCCTTTCATTCAGTCCTTCCCCTCTTCTGTCAGCCGTCATTTATTTTGTATTCACTAGTACCCATAAACCTGTCCGGTCTCGATTTTAATGTATTGTCTGACGCTTTAGTGCAATAAATCAATCAATCAAATTAAATCAAATCTTTTCCCAGCCTCTTTCTCCCTCGCCCTTCCTTGCCTTGTTCCTCCCATTCCCAAATAATTACTAACACTGTACCTCACTCTCCCTTTACCACTCCCTCTCTTCCCTATCACCACTTACACTGTTCCTCCTTTACTGTTTTCCCACTCTCCCTTCAATTCTTCCTCTCATCCCCATCACCATTAACACTGTCTCTCCCTCACTCTCTCTCCTCCCACTCTCCCTTTACACGGTCCCTCTCCATCATGACTCACTCACAACATTACACAACACCACACAACACCACGCCAGGATCAGGCAGAGGGCGTGATGGCTAATGGTTTAAATGACGTGCTAGTAATAGTAAATAGTTAGTTGATGGTTAAGTAATGACTGGCTAATGGCTGATAACTAATGGGTGAAGGCAGTGATAAGTAAGGGTCAGTTATATTGATGTTTACTATTTACCTGTAATCTCTTCATGTTATTGGGTACTCAATTTACTAATGTGTTTACCTGAGAGAGAGAGAGAGAGAGAGAGAGAGAGAGAGAGAGAGAGAGAGAGAGAGAGAGAGAGAGAGAGAGAGAGAGAGAGAGAGAGAGAGAGAGATATCATAACACACAGGAAAGTAACGTGAAACCAGGTGATAATAACTCTCGTCACTGCAGTTACGTAACGCACATAAAAGAGTTAACATTATCTTCTTTTCCTCTCGCTTCCTTTCTCTCTCCTTCTTCTTCATTCCCTCATCCTTTTATTCTGTCCCCTCCCTTCCTCCCTTTTCGGAATATGCACCTGAATATACTTAAAAAAAAAAAAACAGTAATAAGAGTAGTAATCATAGTAATAACATAACTTCACATATTCCATCATCTCAGCCTCGGTTATTCCCTTTAAACTCCCTCAGCCGCAGGAAATTACCCCACTCAAAACTCCAACACTTCACCGGGGAAATGAACCTAAGTGTTACCATAAAAACACACATCAAAAGATTCTTAATAAGAACGAGATTCCTCAAGCATGTTCTTCCGCAAGGTAACACAAGGAACCCTCTCTGTTTCTGCTCATTCTTCCCCTTATGCAACACAATACAACACAATACAATACAACATTCCAGCCCTGACGTCACTCCACCCTCCCGCCAAGCCACTCCCAACCCTTCCTCCCCTGCCACCATCGTCCTTTACCTGCGCCGACTCCTCCCTCTTTCCCCTCCCGGTCTCCCCCATGGGACAAAATGATTCTGGCAAAGTCTTTCTCTCCCTGTAATTAATTGTTTCAGAGGCTGCGGCCCACACCTACAGCAGGACCCCTTTAGGAACGCCACTCAGGTCTGCCCAATGTGCCTCCTCCTCCTCCTCTTCTTTTTTTTTTTCCTCCTTCTTCTTGTCTTCCTCCTCCTCCTCCTCGTCCACTTCGTCTTATTTATCCTCCTTCTTCTTGCCTTCCTCCTTCTACGTCTCATTCTCCTCCTCCTCCTTGTCTTGTTATTTTCCTCCTTCTCCTCTTCCTCCTCTTCCTTGTTTTTCTCTTCCTATTCCTCCTTCTCCTCCTCCTCCTCCTTCTCTCTTTCTTTCCGTCTCATAAACCTTCATATATTTTCACATCTGTATGCATATCAACACTTTTTACGATGCTAACGAAGCCAAAAACACAGACACACACACACAGACACACACACACACACACACACACACACACACACACACACACACACACACACACCATTATGGCAACATTAACACCTGTGTCTTCCCTGCATTTACACCTGTGCATATCTACACTTGGGGCTTTTACGGCGCCCAATAGGTATTAAGATGCGTGGATAACACTCACGTATCACTGTCATCTTCAAACAGTAGAGACTTAACTACGTGCTTTCATAGGTGATATATTTCAATGATTATATTTTTACACTATATATTTCCATAGTAGATACACTTTTTTTACCTATACAATTTCTTTTTCATAATAAGTATATTTTTTACGTGTATTTTTTTTTTCATAGCAGCCAAGATCTATACCTGTATGTTTTCACAGCTACTGCTTTTCCGTCTATGTCTTTTTTCATAGCATCTACGCACATTTTTGCCTTCATGTTTTCATATCTACTGAAACACGTTCAAATTATACACATTTCCATCTACACTGTCATAGCAACTGCATCTCTACTTACATAATTACTTCCGCAGTACCGACAGATTCTTCATAACAACTACATATCTAGCTGCACATTATCCTACCACACCTTTCCGGCCACTAATAATCTGCTACAAGGCACCAGTGTTGCTGCTCAATAATTCCCAACTCCCCTGCCACACAAATGCCAGCGCGACGTCCGCCAAGTTACGAACACAGAATTATATGTGTACTAAGACGCTAGGCCAGGTGGAGGGGAGAACAGCTAGGGGAAGACGAAGAATCAGGTGGGGAGATGGAACAGAGACATGAGACAGCCGGGCCTGGAGGAAGCTAGAGGATGCACTACACAAAAGTTATTCGTTACAACATGCAGGAGCAGCCGACCCCACCACTGATAAAGAAGAAGAAGAAAGGATGAAAAGAAAAGAACAACAAGAACAAGAAGAACAAGAACAAGAACAGGAAAAACGAGAAGAAGAAGAAGAAGAAGAAGAAGAAGAAGAAGAAGAAGAAGAAGAAGAAGAATGAGATGATAATGATGATGATGATAATGATGAACAAGAACAAGAACTAGAACAAGAAGATGATGATAATGAAGAAGAAGAAGAAGAAGAAGACGCTGAGCTATTCATCTGACTAGGTGTTTTCTTTTAGGTTTGCGAAGAGAACAAGGAGATACATGACAATAAGGTGATAAGTGACGGTGTTCCTGATTTTCTTTTCATACGTGTGGTTAATTAATTAAGAGTTTTCAGGTCGCTTGTACTTGAGTGTAACACAGTAACAGATATTTCCTTGCTTTAACATGCTTACACATGTAGTTAATTAAGCGTATAACTATATATATATATAACTATATATATATATATATATATATATATATATATATATATATATATATATATATATATATATATATATATATATATATATATATATATATATATATATACATATATATCACTGTTTCACTAATGTATTTTACTTGCACATGTAATTAAACGTATGGTTTGTTGAAAAAACGTATGTTTTGTTAGATTGTTGAGTGTACTTAAGTGTAATACAATAATAGGTTAATATCTCCCTAATAATGTTTAAGTGCAATATAATTAACTGATAGTTTTCTTGAGTCATCTTTTTTATTACGTAAGAGAGGCACTGGCCAAATGTCCACTGAGATGTCAATCCCTCAAGAAAATCCAAATTTTAGGCAAAATCAAAGAAGTGTCTTGAGATCTCCCTCCCTCTGGAAAAACTCACATCGTAGGAAGGGGGAAATGCAGAAGCAGGTTGGGTGAAAGAGATGAAAGATTGTGAATACCGATTTACTCTTGCATTACAAAGGTGGACAGAATAGGGACGAGAGAAAGTAGAAAGTCTCGTGCAGCGAGGCATTATAATAAAGCATCAAAGGGCTCCGTCTCCTGCTGCCCTTCTACACTAACCATTCCTCCTCCACCCCACCACCCTAAACTAACTGAAGTATAACCCATCCCTTCTGACTCCCTTCACCCAGATCTTTATATCACACAAGGTTAGATTATCCACGTGTCCCTCCACATGGCCACTTCAGGGTTTACGGGTATAGTTAACCTGACCTCCCTCAATCTCTTTCACGCTACAATGACCCTCCCTCCCACAGAACCTCAACATCAGCTCCTGACGGTGACTTTATCGCCGCCAAGCTCCTCCTAAGATTTAATGGTGCAGTGGACGAGGAGTGTGCAGACGACCGATTATGGGAGAGGAGAAAGGAGAGGAACAAGACGAGGGAAGAAATAAGTACGCAAGGGGAAGAGTCAGGAGGGGAAGAACAAGGGGACAATAGGGTTTGGTACCACAGCAGCCAAAGAAGTTACAGAATCTAGTTAGCTTAGTACATCGCGTCATTAAAGAAAGTCTACGTAATCTGATTAAAGAGACTGAGAGAGAGAGAGAGAGAGAGAGAGAGAGAGAGAGAGAGAGAGAGAGAGAGAGAGAGAGAGAGAGAGAGAGAGAGAGAGAGAGAGAGAGTGTGTGTGTGTATAGCATCCCTTTTCACTCCAGTCTAATTCTTGTACTACATATCTTCTCTACCTTCACTCACTCCCATTCCACTCCTATTCCCGCCCAACCTCACCCCGTCCTGCCCTGTCCTGTTCCATCCGCCTTATCCTTCCACATTCATTCCTAAACCGTCCTATCCCATGCCGTCCTGCCTTGTCCTGTTCCATCCCACCCAGTTCTGCTACACTCACTTCCCTCCCTTCCATCCCAGCTCGTGTTGCCCTGTACTATTCCATCACTCCTCATCCTGCTATATTCGTTCCCGCCACTTTTATTTACCCCGTCAATTTCCTTCCCGTCAAGTCTGGTTCGCGGCCGCCTCCCTAGATGGCGCCACATGCACTGGTACTTGTGGCGCTGTTACTCAATCAATTCCAAATTTCCACGCTCCATCCCTCGCTGTCCTATCTCGTTTCCCGCCAAAGCATCGCTCACTTTCCTTTGACCATTTGGAAACGTGACTTTTTCCCCTCCTCCTAAAATTATGTACACAGGCTGAAGTAATGGCAGCAGTAAGCCGATTGGACGAGGTCGCGGAAAAGCACTGCCATCGGAGAGGGTGTGTGGGGAAGGACAAAGGAATGGTAACAGTACACCCGCAGCCTCAGGGGAAGGAAAGAAGGAAGGAAATGTTAAATCTGTGTGTGTGTGTGTGTGTGTGTGTGTGTGTGTGTGTGTGTGTGTGTGTGTGTGTGTGTGTGTGTGTGTAGCAGTGATAATAAGTAGTCAGGAAATAATAATGAAATAGTGAGATGTAGTAGTAGTAGTAGTAGTAGTAGTAGTAGTAGTAGTAGTAGTAGTAGTAGTAGTAGTAGTTAAAACAACAAATATACCAGACCACATGTACGTACGTTTATCTAAGTTCTTACACACACACACACACACACACACACACACACACACACACACACACACACACAACGATAAAATCAAATGGAGAGAGGCAGACAAATGAGGTATTTAAGGAAGATAAAAAGACAAGGGAAGAAGAAGCACAGAGTGGAAAAAGAGAGAGAGAAGTTAAAGAGGGAGATTATTATACAGGAAAGAGAGAGAGAGAGAGAGAGAGAGAGAGAGAGAGAGAGAGAGAGAGAGAGAGAGAGAGAGAGAGAGAGAGAGAGACGAAGGTAAACAAAGGAAAAAAAACAGAAGGGAAAAAAGTGAGAGGATAAAGGGAGAAAACACAAGAGAAAGGAAAGGAGGAGAGAAGGGAGAGAACAAGGAAAGAAAGAGAAGAATGGAGGGAAAGGGAAGATAATATACGCTGAGCAAAGTAAGAGAAGAAAGAGAAGAAGGAAAAAGAAAGGGTACGAAAAGAGAAACGAACAGAGGAAACAGAAGAGGAAGGCAAGGAACATGAGAGGTACGGAAAGGGGAGAGGAGGAGAAAGGAAGGGATGGAGTGGGAAAGAAACGGTAAGAAAAGAGAAAATAAGAAATGAAACAGAATAAGAGGGCAAGGAATATGAATTAGGAGAGGAAAGAGGAGAAAAGGAAAAGGGAAGGGAGGAAAGAGGAAAGAAAGGGATGGGAAGAGGAAAGGAAAGGAAAGGAAAGGAAAGGAAAGGAAAGGAAAGGAAAGGAAAGGAAAGGAAAAGAAAAGGAAGGGAAGGGAAGGGAAGGGAAGGGAAGGGAAGGGAGGGGTAGGGGAGGGATTTGCAGGACAGTCCATGGTACGTGACGTGAATGGAACTGGTTTTATACAGCGGCATGAATAATGTATGAAATTTTAGTGCATAACCAACGCAAAATGACCACGTGCATCCCTCCCCCCTCCCCCAAAGTCATCTTATTACCTTTTACACGTACCCTTCCTTCTCATACGTCCCTTCTTATTTATTTATTTTTTTTCCACTAGTACTCTTCTGTCTTTCTCTCCTTTATCATGTCCCTTTTTTTCAATCTTCACCTATGCCCTTCCTGCCTCAGTCACACGTATCCCTCCTTAACCTTTCTCTCTTTTCATCCATGCCTTCCTTCTTCCCATCACCTCCTCCACTCTTATCAACCTTTTCACCTATGACTTTCCTTCCCTCCCTCATTATCATCTGCTTCATCTTACTCTCCTTCACATCTATGCTTCCTTCCCCTTCGTGACCTTTCCCATCTATCGCATCTTCCCTCTACGCCATTCACCTGCTCTTCTTATCCCTTCCTTCATCTGCACCTGTCCTTCCTCCTGCCACCATCACTTGTCCCATCTTCTCTCTGAGCCCCTTCACCTGTACCCTTTCCGCATCTTCCCTCCTTTTAATCCACCACCTCCCTGTCGACCTGCCCTCCTCGCCCACTCCTTGCCGTGACGCAAGGAAAGGCACATTGAAGCTTTTGGAGATAATGAGCGATTCATTAAAACTGAGTGAATAGCTCAATTTTACTGGAGAGCTGAATCAGTTCATTTTGAAACACAACAGTTGCTTAATGAAGTAACCCAACTCATTAACTAATCATTAAATCACTCAATCTACGAGTCATTCAATGTATAAAATGTTTCAGTGAATTCAATGTATAAAACATAAAATGATAAATTAATGGAAAAAAATCAGTACATTATTAAATGAATCAGTCTTTTCATACATCAATATCTGACAAATAAACATGAAGAAAAATTGATGACTGAATAACTAAATCAATTAAATCCATGACACAAAAGCTCATAAATCAACAAGTATATAATTTAATGGATACACACACCTAATAAACAAACACAAGATTCAAATTCAAATTCAAATTTATTTATTTTCCACAGGGTAATGTCTATTACAATCATTGGTTTTTAGTACACTATGGTCTACAAGTCAAATTATATACATAATAAAATACCCTGAAAACGATTATATAATATATAATCGTTTTCAGGATATTTTATTATGTATATACACATACATACAGGCTTGTAGTGACATCCCAGTAAGTGTAATTGCTGTTATGTATAACATTGCCCTAATGATTAGTATTAAGACAAGTAAAAGTCGTTGTAAAATCAGCTAAACGTCGGTAAACATAAAAGTGCGCTAATATAATTCTATGGTAAAAGAACATTGAGTAAAACAAAGGTAAAAGACAAGATAAAAATACAAATACAGAAAAATAAAATTTCAGTAAAATTTAACATTGTCATAGTGATACTAAAAGCAAGTTTATAGTAAAAAATGGTCTACAATAAAATACAGAAAAAGAGTTGTCAGTACCAGGGTATGCGTCAACTACACATCACCTGTATTTTGTAATACATGGTTGACTACACTGGATCTGAATATGGGAAGTGTTCTCGTACTAGTGACGCTATCAGGCGAGGAGTTCCAGTTTTTGGGTCCCATAATACTGAAAGCTTTGGCACCGGTGTTTCTTACTTCTGGTAATAACAAGGTCACTTTGCTGTCTGGTCACTCCATTAGTTGCCTGGTTCGCGGAGTGGAGTCAGTCGGGGTACAGGTTATGCAGTGCCTTATACATGGCAATATTTACATTGTAGATGTGCTTCTGTTTTATTTTCAGCCAGCCTACTTCCCTGAAGGCTGGGGAGACATGATCATGTTTCTTCATGCCTCCTATTGCAACTCTGGCGGCAAAATTTTGCAATTTCTGAGCTTTCTTTAGGAAAGCAGTGTTGGTGGTTCCCAAAATTCTTATGCAATAATTTATGAGGCTCAATTTATGAGGCTCAATTTATGAGGCTCGAGTGATTGCTTTGTCGAGTCTGCTTGCTTTGTCAAGGTTCCGGCTAATATGATTTATGTGCATGAGCATTCCCATTACTTTTTTGCTTAATTCGTTAATATGCACACCAAAATCAAGTACCTATCCGAGTATAAGCCTAAATTCTTTACATAGGTTCTCGGACGGATGCGAATACCATCAAATCTAACCACAGTGTCTTCAGACACCTGTGAAAACAACTGTTTGTTACAGAGAAATATGCACTGTATTTAATTAGTGTTCATCATTAATCCATTCTTAAGAAAACATTATTTTGCTTTAACAAGAGTGATTTCGGCTTCTTTAGTGATATTCTCTAAGTCTGCTTTAGGACTACTGTGAAGAAACTGAGAGTCATCCGCTTACTGAACTAAAGAAGAGTCACTGATGCACTTAGCCGTGTCATTAACATATACAGTGAACAATACTGGTCCAAGGATGGAGGCTTGAGGGACACCGAAATGAACATTTCCTATGGGAGATGTTCCTCTTTGCAGTTTGACTGACTGAGTTATATTGTATAAATAGTTGTTGAACCAGAAGGAGTCTATGTTGAGGTCAGAACACTTTCTCAGGAGGATATCATGGCTGACACTGTCGAATGGTTTAGACAAATCACACAGCGTCAACAATGACAATCTCTTGTGATCAATATTATTGTAAATATTATCTGTTATAACAGCGCAGACTTAGTAGAGAGATTAGGTCTAAAGCCATGCTGGCTGTTAGAAAGGTATTTGTTATCCTCTAAAAATCCTAAAAGCTGCTGACATACAATTTTTTCCAATATCTTGGAGAGCACCGCTAAAAGAGAAACAGGACGATAATTGTTTCCTTCATTAAAATCACTTTCTTTAGCAAAGGAACGACATACAGGAGGACAGAAATAAGTAACTTCACAAACGATCACCCATTTAGCACGTGTTAGAGGCGGCAGCCGATCGAGAGAGAGAGAGAGAGAGAGAGAGAGAGAGAGAGAGAGAGAGAGAGAGAGAGAGAGAGAGAGAGAGAGAGAGAGAGAGAGAGAGAGAGAGAGAGAGAGAGAGAGAGAGAGAGAGAGAGAGAGAGAGAGAGAGAGAGAGAGAGAGAGAGAGAGAGAGAGAGAGAGAGAGAGAGAGAGAGAGAGAGAGAGAGAGAGAGAGAGCACAACAAACGAACCCAATTTGATGGAAAGAAAACATATAATTAAACAAGACAATAAAAAAAAGTGAAATCCTTATACAAAAAAAAAAAATGTACCCCACACACCCGTAAGTACACACACACACACACACACACACATAGCTCACATTCATACTCTCTGCCATTTCCCCAAACATTTTTTCACTTTATCACAGCGTCATGAATTTTTTTTGCATTTGGAAGTGTTTTCATAAAGTAGAGAAGCGTGTCGTATGAGCGTGCAGTCACATAAAATACGTACGTAGCGCCATATTGCCACCAAATATTAGGAAAAGAGGGATAAAAAATAAATAAATAAATAAATAAATAAATAAAAAGACGGAAAAAAAACTCCCTCAAAAATATTAGGAAAAGAAAAATTAAAAAAAAAATGTCAAAACAGTGTGTGATAGCTAGGGAAAAACGAAAGAAAAAAAATTAAAGAAAGAAAGAAGTCTGACACCAAACTCCCCTTCAATATAAAAAAAAAAATAATGAATAAAAGTATGAGCCACAGAACTGAATAAAGGAAAGAAATAAAGGCAGAAAGAAAGAAAAGAAAAAAAGAAACAAAGGAAGAAAATTTGAAAATCAGACAGACAGACACACAGAAAGACAGACAGAAAGAGACAGACAAACAAACAGACAGACAGATAAATAGAAAGACAGACAAATAAATAGATAGATAAATAGATGAAAGAAAACAACGCTAGTCTTGTCATGGTAGTCTCTCTCTCTCTCTCTCTCTCTCTCTCTCTCTCTCTCTCTCTCTCTCTCTCTCTCTCTCTCTCACAAAATGTAATATGAAATTTGTCTGCTCAAATTGATGCAATTTTTTTCCTGTCTTATTTATCTTTATGCTCGACGAGAGAGAGAGAGAGAGAGAGAGAGAGAGAGAGAGAGAGAGAGAGAGAGAGAGAGAGAGAGAGAGAGAGAGAGAGAGAGAGAGAGAGAGAGAGAGAGAGAGGTGAAACATGAGAAGCAAAGAAGCACTAGAACGAAGTGAACCATACATGAAAAGAGAAATAAAATAACAAAAAACGGAGACAGAAGAAAAAGAGACAGGCAGGCGAAGAAAACAAATAATAAAAGAAAAAAAAAACAACGAAGGGAGGAAATAGAGCGATGTAAAACGAGAGTAAGAAAAAACGAAAAAAAAAAAAAAGAAAGGATACGCGAACACGAGAGAAAAAAGAGAAAACATAACAACAAAAGAAATCTTACAGAGAAACACATGAAAAAAAAAATCAAAACTACGAAAACTCGAAAGAAAAAAAAAGAAAAATAAATAGAGAAAAAGAAAAGTTGATATCATTTATTGAATTTATGGAATACAAAGGAACAGAATTAAAAAGATAAAGAAACTAAGAAAGAAAAGTAACAAAAAAGGAATAATTGAGGTTAACAATAGGAAGGAATGGAAAAAAAAAACAAGAATAAGAGAGACAAAGAGAGATTTAAATGGAGGGGAAAGAGAGACGAAATTGAGAGGAAAAAGAAAAATTATAGGAGGAGGAGGAAGAGAAGGAGGAGGCAAAAAACATGGAGAAAAAAATTGTACGAGTATGAGATAGACAAGGGAAGGGAGAAGAAAGGGAAGAGAGGGGAGGAACGGGAAGAGAAGGAGAAAAGAAGGGAGAAGGAAGAGGAGATATAGAAGGATAACACACTTCAGAAGAGGAAGAAAAAAGAGGACACAAGGAGAAAAGAAAAATCGTAGAGGCAAGAGGATAAAAGAGAGAGAGAGAGAGAGAGAGAGAGAGAGAGAGAGAGAGAGAGAGAGAGAGAGAGAGAGAGAGAGAGAGAGAGAGAGAGAGAGAGAGAAAGGGAAAAATTTAGTAGAGAAAACTTGTCTCAGGAACCCAAAGGAGAAATAGTGCGCTGCCACAACCAAAAAAAATAAATAAATAAATAAATAAATAAATAAATAAATAAATAAAATAAAAAAATAAATCCACTTACAGTATTCTTCCATTAACTCTATTGTGGAAATTAGAGAGAGAGAGAGAGAGAGAGAGAGAGAGAGAGAGAGAGAGAGAGAGAGAGAGAGAGAGAGAGAGAGAGAGAGAGAGAGAGAGAGAGAGAGATACAACTTAGCATACCTTTCACATGATGACGACGGTAATGCATGAACTGGAGGAGGAGGAGGAGGAGGAGGAGGAGGAGGAGGAGGAGGAGGAGGAGGAGACAGCAAAGGGTGCCCGGCATTACCTGAAACAAACAAGACACATAAATAAACAAATCGAAAACGAAAAAAGAAAATAAAGAAAAAACAATGAAAAATCTGATCGAAAAAACAAAACAAAACAGTAACAATGGAGAGAACCAGTTACTTGCAATGCAGCGAAGAGAAGGAGAAAAGAGAAGAGGAAAAGAGAAGAGAAAAGAGACCATATGTTGAGAGAAGTAAATGTCACAGGTGAATATATGAGCCGGCAAGGCAACAGAGGGACAAAGGAGTGTATGATAAAGGAAAAACAATGAAAGGGGGAGAGAAAAAAGGATAATGACGCAGAGAGAGAGAGAGAGAGAGAGAGAGAGAGAGAGAGAGAGAGAGAGAGAGAGAGAGAGAGAGAGAGAGAAATGAATATCGACAAGGGAACAGGTGAGTATAACGTAATATTTTGTACAGGTAATGTTGCATAGTGTACATGTAGCTTCATATTAAACGTGTAACATGACTACATCACTTTTACATGTACATATATTTTGTCTCTATTCCGTGTAGAAAAGGCTAACCTCGAGCTGAAATGAAAGATAGATAGATAGATAGATAGATAGATAGATAGATAGATAGATAGATAGACTCGTAGATAGATATAGATAGACAAATAGATAGATAAATAAATATAGGTAAATAGATAGATAGATAAATAGATAGGTAGAAAGATAGATAAATAGATCAAAATATAAATAAATTAACAGGTAAGTAAATGCTAAGTTTGTTTATTTAACGTAAAAAAATGTTACGTACAAAAGAACATTATTCAACACATTATCTTGAAATGCAGTACAAATACGGTAGTAGTAGTAGTAGTAGTAGTAGTAGTAGTAGTAGTAATAGTAGTAGTAGTAGTAGTAGTAGTAGTAGTAGTAGTAGTAGTAGTAGTAGTAGTAGTAGTAGTAGTAGTAGTAGTGGTAGTAGTAGTAGTAGTAGTAGTAGCAGCAGCAGTAGCAGAAGAAGAAGAAGAAGAAGAAGAAGAAGAAGAAGAAGAAGAAGAAGAAGAAGAAGAAGAAGAAGAAGAAGAAGAAGAAGAAGAAGAAGAGAAGCAGAAAGAGAAGCAAAAGCTGAGGTGGTGGTGGTGGTGGTCACAAAAAGACTCCTGATCACCCTTAACAATGGTCCTACAAAACCTTACAAGACCTTATACTTGCACTGAATGTGTGTGTGTGTGTGTGTGTGTGTGTGTGTGTGTGTGTGTGTGTGTGTGTGTGTGTGTGTGTGTGTGTTTTGCATTACGTACACAATCAACACCAAATTGAAACCAGCGCCATAATAAGCATTCTATGCGTATTATTTTATGGTGTAAATCAACCGTTACTGCAACACAACACCATCACAATAGATTAGCATGAGACAACACAAAGCAACGTGATGAAATATGGCGCAACGCATCGCAACATGACACAGGACAGCAAGAGAGAGAGAGAGAGAGAGAGAGAGAGAGAGAGAGAGTGAGAGAGAGAGAGAGAGAGAGAGATATATGCCTCCGTGGCACAATCGGTTAGCGCGTTCGGCTGTTAACCGAAAGGTTGGTGGTTCGAGCCCACCCGGGGGCGAAAAATTTATATTTGGTACTGGTCAGACTTCATCTAGACTACACTATGCAGTTCTGGTCCCCATATTACTGGAAGGATATAGGTCTACTAGAATCAGTACGAAGGAGAAAAAAGAATACAGGGGATGAGGAGTATTCCTTATGAGGCGAGACTGAAACAGTTAAATTTGTACACATTAAACAACGAAGCTCTGGTACGTACAGGGTACGAGAAAGATTTAGGAGTTATAGTTAGCACTGAACTCCGTCTAGGAAAACGATTCACAGTGGCCAGAAACAGGGCAAATTGGGTACTAGGATTCATTTTTAGGAGTGTTAAAAGTAGAAGGCCGGAAGTAATATTAAAGTTATACTTGGCGCTGGTCAGACCTCATCTAGACTACGCTGTGCAGTTCTGGTCCGCACATTACAGGAAAGATATAGGTCTATTAGAATCAGTACAGAGGAGAATGACTAAAAGGATACAGGGGATGAGGAGTATTCCTTACGAGGCGAGATTGAAGCTGTCAAATTTACATTCTTTAGTGAGACGTAAGTTAAGAGGGGACCTGATAGAAGACTTTAAGTGGTATAAAGGTTATAACAAGGGAGATGTAAGCAAAATTCTTAGAATCAGCAACCTGGATAGAACAAGAAAAAACGGGTTCAAGCTTGAAAAATTTTGGTTTAGGAAGGAGATAGGAAGAAATTGGTTCTCAAAGAGAGTGGTAGATGAGTGGAACGGACTCAGTAATCATGTTGTTAGTGCTAGAACATTAGGGAGCTTTAAGAGAAGATTAGACGGGTTTATGGATGGGGATAATAGATGGAAATAGGTAGATATATTTCATACAGGGACTGCCACGTGTAAGCCTGGTCGCTTCTTGCAGCTTCCCTTATTTCTTATGTTCTTATGTTCTTATGAGAGAGAGAGAGAGAGAGAGAGAGAGAGAGAGAGAGAGAGAGAGAGAGAGAGAGAGAGAGAGAGAGAGAGAGAGAGAGAGAGAGAGAGAGAGAACACACCGACATGAAGTTAATTTTATAAAGAAAACGATCTTCACACACACACACATGAAAGACGCACGATAATGGACGACAAAAAATACGTAACACACTGAAGCAATCACAGACAGGCACTCCTGATGCAGGTCAACACACACACACAGCTTTATTACCTGGTTAGGATCGTGTGCATTATGACTTTTCCTTTTTTTTATTTATTTTTTTTACGAGTTTTCATCATTGTAAGAGTGTAACGACATATCACCTATTATCAATTATTTACAAGTTATTATATTCGTTATTCTTTTCTATCTATTTATCCTTCTTTATATTCTTCCTTGTCTGGTTAGGTTCGTATCTATTATGACTTTTTTTTTTTTATAACGAATTTTTCAACAATGTAAAAGTGTAACGAGATAGGACCCATTATCAATTATACCTAAGTTCTTCGTTATTCCCTTCCATCTACCCATCCTTCCTTGTATTCTTTCTTTTTTTCTTCCTTTGTTCCTTCCCGATAAAGATAATCATTTAAACAGATCGCTGGATGGCATTCAGAGGTATTTGGTAGAGTGTATCCTTTTAGATAAATAGATGTGGTTGCAGTCCACTCCTGGCCTTGTGTAATTATGTTCATAGTCTAATCCATTGCTTGGGAGCGGAGGCTGGTTGTGGGCTGGACAAGAAAAAAGATTAAATTAAGTAAAGCCGGTTGTGTGCTGTCTTGTAAGTGTTTCCTATTGTCAAAAAATAAATAAATGAATAGAATAAATAAATAAATAAATAAATAAATAAAATAAAATAAATAAATAAATAAATAAATAAATAAATAAATAAATAAATATATATATATATATATATATATATATATATATATATATATATATATATATATATATATATATATATATATATATATATATATATATATATATATATATATATAGAATTCGTCTTAGGATCGCTTTAGTGGTGTACATAACGCCACAAGCCTTTCAGGTCACCAAAAAAAACATGTGCATTACAACCAAAACGTGCCGCTCTTTATTTTTATTTTTCTTGTGAGTGGCTAAAGGATGAAGATTAAGGAAGAAGTACGTAAAAGCTACTCGGTGATCTAGAATACAGTGAAAAAAAATCATAATAACATGAGACAGTTTCGTTCACGAGGTATCTTAACACGCTCGCCATGATGGAATTTCACTCATACAAAAATTGAACCAAGAGAGAATATAAGCAGGCAGACCCAGCACGAGGCGAAAAGGGCAGCTCCTGCAGCGGCGCGTCCCATCGTGGCGGTGATGCAGCAGCAGCTTCTCTGATGAACTGTCAAGGTTCACCATGTTAAAATTTCATGTTATAACATCCTGGAGGCGAGAGATGAAGAAAGTCCACCAAAATGTGTCCTGTATCCTCTCTGTCCTCCACGAGATGAGTCCATTACAGAGGCGACAGGAGGTGTCCCGGGCTTCAAGTGAAACTGGACTAACAAAGGTGTGAAAACTAGATCACGCTGTACCTCTCAGCTCGGTGGCTGGAACTACCTCCCGGGACTCCCGCAGCACGCACAAGTCTGTGTGCCTCACACACTTTCTCTTTACGTACCGTCAGGCAGGCTGTGCACCCAGCAGAAGGCTTGCGGCGCCGTCTGACATCATCACGCTAACGTGCGTACTCGGTGGGCGAGGTGATGAGGCTGTTGTGACGGGTGTCGGGTTCACTTGAGAAACGGGGCGACGCTGGCGATGCTACACCGAAAGAAGCTTTGGATCTTGCGAGCGCCGTCCCCTCGACAACGATGCCACTCTGCCGCCTCCCTCAGGGCATCGTTGGTATGGATGGGAAGGTGAATGGATTTTCCTTTGCGCCGCGAGGGTCGCCGAGGACTGGAACCAGGAACGAGTTGTCGGTACTATCTCTGCCACGCCCGCGGCCATGACGGCTTGCCTGGGGAATCCCATTAAAGACTGCTGCACACTCTGTGAACCAAAGATTATACACACACACACACACACACACACACACACACACACACACACACACACACACACACACACACACACACACACACACACACTATGTGCGTGTGTGTATGTGTGTATATATAGATATATATATATATATATATATATATATATATATATATATATATATATATATATATATATATATATATATATATATATATATATATATATATATATATATAATATCGTGGATATTGAAAAAATCCTTTGCCTACAAAGGTAGTGAAGATCAAAATGCAGGCCAGCCTGTACCCCTCGGGGCTCCGCGACGCCCAGCTGGACGGCCTGCTGGTATTGGTTCAGTTGGTTCGCCGCCGTCAGTGTTTCAATTCCAAGGCACACATATTGCCGTCTGCCTTCACCGCCCGGCACCAGCTGTGCATCAAAGAAAAGAACGCAGGCCATCCCTTGCATGATATCTGACCCACAGCTACCAATGCAGCACCCCAGGCCAAGGCAACCCAACGAGGGCACCGCTGCGCTCAGCAGGCCCCAGCTACAGACACGCACTACTGAGTCCTGCAGCGCCTTCTCTGACCACAATATACGTGTACATGTGTGTTTGCTGTCAGGCGGCATGCACGTGTGTCAACGCTTGGTGTGTGTGTGTGTGTCTGTACGCATGCATGTACAGTACATATGTACGCATGTAGCATGTATGTGTTCATCCGAGTGGCGTGGAGGATAAAGGCATCATTAAAGTAGATGAACAGCCGCTCCTTGACACACCGCCACTCCAGCCCCTTTAAATGACACGGCTCTGAAAACACACACACACACACACACACACACACACACACACACACACACACACACACACACACACACACACACACACACAACCAAAGCTCCCAACCAAACAAATAATTCACCCCATTCAAGACAACACAAACTCTCCCAAAAAATAAAATGCTACACGAAACAAGAAGGAAAAAAAAGACAACAAAGACAAAAACTAAAATATCAAACGACAGGAACTTGAAACATAAAAATAAAAATAAACAAAGATAAAAAAGAAAACGGGGAGTCAGATCCGTAATTAGCTGACGCACAAGTAAGGGCGGTCTAAACTCAATTAGCCATCACACCTGAGCAAGGCGAGGACCACACCGTCGGCAATTCTCTCAGGTGAGCGCCAAAGGAAATACCAACTCGGACCCAATTTCTAAGCAGGTGGAAAGAACGACGACAACGAAGACTGAGGCGACGAATAAGATGAACAAGTAGACAACGAGGAGAGGAAGAACAGTGAGAGGAGGAGACAGGGGAGGAGAATGTAAAGGATGGAAATTAGTGATGTGTACTGGACTGCATATAGAGTTCCCTGGTGAAAGATGAAAGTGCAAGATGAGAGAGAGAGAGAGAGAGAGAGAGAGAGAGAGAGAGAGAGAGAGAGAGAGAGAGAGAGAGAGAGAGAGAGAGAGAGAGAGAGAGAGAGAGAGAGGTGTGGGGGGGGGCACATGAGGAGATAAAGAACAATTCACATGAATTCCCTTCCCTCCCAGTGAAAAATTCAATAAGGGACGATGAGAGAGAGAGAGAGAGAGAGAGAGAGAGAGAGAGAGAGAGAGAGAGAGAGAGAGAGAGAGAGAGAGAGAGAGAGAGGGGGGGAGAGAGAGGGAGGGAGGAGGTATTCAAGTAGGTAAGTAGACAGAAGAGGAAAAAATACTGAATGCGAGGCCAGTGAGGAGGAGGAGGAGGAGGAGGAGGAGGAGGAGGAGGAGGAGGAGGAGGAGGAGGAGGAGGAGGAGGAGGATGGAAGAAAAAAAAATTGAGACATGTAACTGACGCAAGGAAAAAAAAAGAAAAAAAACAGAAAATGAAAGAAATATGCGAATAAAAACCGCAATATATTCCCACAGCATGCATAATTAATAACGTCTCTTCCTTCTTACTTTACATTTCCTTCTTCTGCTGATTCACCCCCCTCCTCCCCTTCCTCTTGCCATGCCTCCTGTATCTTCCATCACTATTCATTTTCCTTCCTTCCTTCCCTTCTCCTCCCCTTCCTCTTGCCATCTCTCCTGTATCTTCCATCACTATGCATTTTCCTTCCTTCCTTCCTACGTAATGTCTCTCCCTCCCTTCCTTCCTTCCCTCTCTCATCATTTTATGGCAACAAAAGACGTCACATCACACAAAAGCAACATTAATAAAGACAAAAATGAATCTTAACAAAAGCGAACTTCAAATGAATTCACAACACAAAAAAACATAAAAATGAGAGAGAGAGAGAGAGAGAGAGAGAGAGAGAGAGAGAGAGAGAGAGAGAGAGAGAGAGAGAGAGAGAATAATAGCCACTCTTTCCTTCATCCCATTCCTGTATCCTCCCCTCCATTCGTCTACCCGATGGCAAGAGGGAGGGAGAGACTGGAGGGAACTAGGAAGAGAGACTGAAGGAGAGGAGGGAAGGAGGGAGGGGAAAAATATAAGGCGGATCTCAGCTCAAAATATTCACAGCGGTAAAAGACTGACACGCAAATTTTCTTAGAATTAATCAATACCTAATGGAAAGGAAGACGGAAGGGTTGAGGAGGAGGAGGAGGAGGAGGAGGAGGAGGAGGAGGAAAGGGGGTAGTTTTTCCTCCAAACAGCTGACTATAGAAGGGACACGGAAAGTTAGAGGGACTGGATAAGAGGAGAAGGGAAGGTGTTTGGAGAAGGGGAAGGAACAGAAGAAAAGAAGGAAAGGAGATGATAGAGGGAGGGAAAGGATGGTGGGAGGAGAGGACAGAATAGATAGAAATGGATAAAATCAGGCTTATTGAAGGGAGAGAGAGAGAGAGAGAGAGAGAGAGAGAGAGAGAGAGAGAGAGAGAGAGAGAGAGAGAGAGAGAGAGAGAGAGAGAGAGAGAGAGATGGTTTATGATGCAAAGATAAACTGCTGTTATTAGTTTCATAATATAACTCTTCATATTTATCATTCAATGCACGAACACGATACTGCGAGCGAAGGTTCTCTCTCTCTCTCTCTCTGTGTGTGTGTGTGTGTGTGTGTGTGTGTGTGTGTGTGTGTGTGTGTGTGTGTGTGTGTGTGTGTGTGTGTGTGTGTGTGTGTGTGTGTGTGTGTGTGTGTGTGTGTGTGTGTGTGTGTGTGTGTGTGTGTGTGTGTGTGTGTGTGTGTGTGTGTGTGTGCTTAATATGATGCAAGTTCAATAGAATGAATAATAATTTAGTTGAGAAGTGAGGACATGATGAGGAAGAATAGAAAATAAATTAATGTAAAGACGAAGATAAACGGAAAACAAGATAATACGAAAAAAGAAAAGAAAAACAAGACAGCAACACAGGCCGTAAGTAACACTACAATAATAATAATAATAATAATAATAATAATAATAATAATAATAATAATAAAGCGTTGTTAAAAAGAAAAACAAATCTCAAATATGTAAAAGACACTATGAATATTCTTTTTGTGACAAGATTAGAAGAAAAACACAATGTTTAAGAGAGAGAGAGAGAGAGAGAGAGAGAGAGAGAGAGAGAGAGAGAGAGAGAGAGAGAGAGAGAGAGAGAGAGAGAGAGAGAGAGAGAGAGAGAGAGAGCTGTAGGGTAAATAAACACATCTGGATAAAAGAAAAAGAGATGAAAAAATTAAAGAAAAAAGAGAGCAAGGAATGAGCTGAGGGACGGAACGAGAGAGGGAATCGAGAGTAAGTGGCGAGTCAGCATTGCAATCAAGGTTTTTCGAGGCATTGGTGGTGAGCTCTTGTGTGAGACTTCAAGATGTGCTAGTTAGTGCTCCGGTTATAATGGTAAGCCTTCTTCTCTTCCTCCTCCTGCTTCTCCTCCTGCTTCTTCTTCTTCGCCTCAAACTTTTTCTCCTTTTGCTTCTCATTCTCTTTCTCTTCCTCCTCCTCTTCTTTTTTTTCTCTCGTATTTTTTTCTGTATCAATTTTACGTCTTCTTTCTTCTCATTCTCTTTCAGTTCCTCCTCCCTTTTTTTCTTCTTCCTTCTTCTTCTTCGTCTCAAACTTGTCATCCTCTTCCTTCTCCTTCTCTTTCATTTCCTCCTCCTTTTCTTTTTCTTTTTTTATTCTTTTCTTCTTCCTCCTTTCATACATCAATTTCTCGTTTTCATATTTCTGCTTCCCTTTCTTCTCCTATCTTTTCAGTTCTTCCTGCCTTTATTTTTTTCTTTTCTTCCCTTATTCCTGCTGCTTCTTCACCTTCTCAAATTTTTCCTTCTCCTTCTCTTCCTTCTCCTCTTCCTCTTCTTCTCTCGTCTTCCATTTCCTTTTCAACATCAGTTTTATCTTTTATTCCTGCTTCTTCTCTTCATCTAATTTTTCCTCCTCTTCCTCCTCCTCTTCTTCTTTTCTTTTTTACTTTTTCCCATTTCCTTTTCAATATCAGTTTCGTATTTTCCTATTCCTCCTTCTCCTTCTGTTCATCAAGTTCACTTTCTTCTTTCTCTTCCCATCTTCGTTCAACCATTAATATCTTTTTATTTTTTGTATCTTCTTCTTCACCTTCTCTCCATCACCAGATTTTCTTCCTTTTCCTCTTCTACTCCCATTCCTACTCTTCTCCTCTTCCCTCCCTTCAATTTCTCTCCTATTTCTATTCCCTGTCCTCCTTCACCTAGTCTTCCCTCCTCCTCTTCCTCCTCCTCCTCCTCCTCCTTCTCTTAATCTTCGTCTTGTTTCTCCCTTCTCCTCCTCCAACTCCCTTTCCAGCAACATTTCCTCTCCTCCTATTCCTGTTTCTTAGTTTCCTTGTAATTCCAGCGCCAAATTCTCCTTTCTTACTTCTTTTTTCTTTTTTTCTTCCCTTCTTCACCTCTCTTCTCTTTCTCTCTTTTTCATTCCAGCATCATTTTCTTTTCTATTCTGTTCCTATTTACAACTCCACCAACAGATTCTCCTCCTCCTCCTCCTCCTCCTCTTCTTTTTCTTCTTCCTCTTGCTCTTCCTCTTCTCTTTCACCAAGGAATGTTCCCTGTAATGCTCCTTTTCCTCCTTCGTTTCCTTCTCCTCCTCCTTTTTCTTTTCTGTCTATTGCTTTTCCACCAGTTCCTCCTCCTCCTCCTCCTCCTCCTCCTCCTCCTCCTCCTCCTCCTTCTCCTTCAGTTGCCACACGTGAAAAAAAGAGGAAAAAAAAAACTTGAGTCATGAAGGGCACTTTTCTCGTATACAAATGACAACTCTCTCTCTCTCTCTCTCTCTCTCTCTCTCTCTCTCTCTCTCTCTCTCTCTCTCTCTCTCTCTCTCTCTCTCTCTCTCTCTCTCTCTCTCTCTCTCTCTCTCTCTCTCTCTCTCTCTCTCTCTCTCTCTCTTCGGAGCCAGTGACCTTTGCATCAGCTGCCCTAATGCGCTCGCTCTCTGCTCCTGTCACTGTCCTCTTACATACAAAAACAATACTGTCTATGTCGCCCTCATCCCCATAACCTCGCATCACCACCACCACCACCACCACCACCACCACCACCACTACCACTACCTTCTCCTTTATGTTAATTGCTCTCCTCTCCCTTCTCTCCTCCTCTCTCACCACCACAATAACTTTCCTTTCTCGTTCTTCTTATGCACTTCAATGTATTCTCTCTCTCTCTCTCTCTCTCTCTCTCTCTCTCTCTCTCTCTCTCTCTCTCTCTCTCTCTCTCTCTCTCTCTCTCTCTCATTTTGTCTTTCTCTTTCTCTTCTCTCATTCATCACTAATACCATGTTCTCTCTCTCTCTCTCTCTCTCTCTCTCTCTCTCTCTCTCTCTCTCTCTCTCTCTCTCTCTCTCTCTCTCTCTCTCTCATTTTGTCTTTCTCTTTCTCTTCTCTCATTCATCACTAATACCATGTTCTCTCTCTCTCTCTCTCTCTCTCTCTCTCTCTCTCTCTCTCTCTCTCTCTCTCTCTCTCTCTCTCTCTCTCTCTCTCTCAAAGCCAACAAAATATATGTTGATATTTATCGCTTCAAATTACCAAAACAAGTGACCACTCCAAATGCAAAGTGCTTCTCTCTCTCTCTCTCTCTCTCTCTCTCTCTCTCTCTCTCTCTCTCTCTCTCTCTCTCTGAAGACCATACCAGCGTTCTCTCGCACACACAGCGCCTTTCCCGCTCAACTTTTCTTCATCCCTCTCCCTTTCATCTCTTCACTCAGAGTCCCACAAACCACCTAAAATCTTCCACTGAGCGCTGTTCCCGTTAGTAAGCGCCGTTCACCCCAGCCTCACCGCCCAGCCTCGTCACAGTGCCCTCCCTTCCCGCCCTCTCTCCCTTACATACATGGCACAGTACGTGATATGCAAGGGGTGTGAACTACTACTACTACTAATACTACTACTACTACTACTACTACTGCTACTACTACTACTATATCAACAACAATAACTATTACAACTATAAAAAAAAAAATGAATGAACGATGAATTATGGAAGGAGAAAAGATTAACTAACAGTGTGTGTGTGTGCGTGTGTGTGCGTGCGTGTGTGTGTAGGAGTATAATGAGGCAAGGAACGAGATGACCAGCCCATCCCCCCCACCCCCTCATCCTCAGTATCGCTAACAACACAAGCAGACAGTTACCGGGCCAGGACTGTTATCAGGAAACAATCACGGCTAACTGGGCAACCACGCCTCCCTCAGCCGCTCTTCTCAGTCCTCACCGTAACCACCGCGCACCCTAACTACCCTTCCACCCTGAACTACATCTGTCATCTTGCTGTTCTGGCACATTGTAATTTAACCAGCTATCAATGAATCTATCTACGTAATTATTCATCTATCTATCTATTTTTCTACTTGTCTATCTATCTACCTACCTATCTATTATCTACCTGCTTGCCTATCTATCAATTTATCCATTTTCCTAAAGTACCTTGATGCTAAATCTCCCAAAAATCTATCTATCGATCTATCTAGCTGTCTATCTATCTACCTGCCTGTGTATCTATCCATCTTCCGTGTCATAGCTTCATAAACCTCAATATTCACTCGTCAAGGGGCCAATAAGAGTATAGCGTGCTCAGCTACTCTTCCTAACTACTTGATGGTAATGATAACCAATGAGTGGCATATTTTGTGAGTAATTATCCATACTGACAAAGCTGGTAGAGAAAATTCATCGTTTTCCACCAAGATAGGAAGGGTTAAGGTATGTTATGCTAGGCTGAGTTGGGTTGGGTTGGGTTAGGTGAAGCTAAGTTAGGTTAGGTTAGGTTAAGAAAGATAAGGCGAGGATAAGACAAGACAGGTTAAGCTAATGTAATGTAATGTAAGGTAAGGTAAGGTAAATTAAGGCAAGACAAGGCAGTGTGAGGCAGTACAGGGTCAGGTAAGGTTAGGTAAGGCAAAGTTAGGTTTATTTTGGTTAGATCGTCAGGTTACGTTACTCCATCTACCTTGGTCAAGAAATAAAGTACACAGAGCAACGCTTATAGAAGAATTATTATTATACTAATTCCTGTAATAAACTTGTCGTATGGAAGGAATAAGTAGATGAAAAGGAGAAAGCCACATGTATGCATTACCTGCCTTTCTCCTCTCACTGCAGTCTTGCGGAATGGAATGGATGGTGGAATAAGTAAAGGAGAAAGCTATCCACACCGATTATCTGCCTTTCCCTCATTTGTTTTCTTTACGTCGGCAGCCAAGCACACCATAAAGAACAGAGAGGGAACGCGGCTATTATCGTTCTTGCCGCCGTCACTGGCCGCAAAACTTTCCCTGCAGCTTGTGTGTGTGTGTGTGTGTGTGTGTATATATGTGTGTGTGTGTGTGTGTGTGTGTGTGTATTCCTTGACCCACTGTGAGACGTGCCTATCTCACGCCTACAGACCCCCCACCCCGCTCTGTGTGTGTCTGTGTGTGTATGTTTGTGTGTACTCTCTCTCTCTGTGTGTGTGTGTGTGTGTGTGTGTGTGTGTGTGTGTGTAGGGGACTACAGCATAATACCTTAATGCACCGTAAAATTGACAACTGCACCGCCCCTCGACGTTTTTTTCCCCTTTTTCCCTCTCTCTCT
>NC_087155.1:30602555-30737555 GCF_035594125.1 Scylla paramamosain | reverse complement strand
TCACACCTTTCCAACACTCCTTTGTTGAATCTAGCATATTTTTATGCACTTTAAAAATCTGCTCTGTCGTTGTTGTAACTATCAAAATTAGGGATACTGTACACCTACTTGTATCGTGTACATACCGATGTTTGGAGGCAACTAGCAATGATATACAACTAGATTCACCAACATTATCTTCCTAAATAACTATCTTATACCTAATTGCTAATCGCTTTAATCAAAAGCATACACACAAAAATAAACTATTTTTTTCTGATTGCGGCACCACCTTCTGCCTCTGCCATGAGCTATGTCAGGTCTGGGCCTGACATAGCTCCAGTGTTTGTGGATTAACTACCTCACAGGAGCTTTTCAGTGGCTTCCCCTAAAAAGGAATCCAGCATGAACACGTAAAGTTAGTCACATCGGCACGGCCTGCCAATGTATGCCTGGTAGCAGAGTGACGGAACACAGCTCAACATGTGCCTAGCAGTGTGAGGCTGAACACAACACAGCCTGCCTTGCCACAGTGAAGCCATTAGGGAACACACGTCTATACGCTTAGTCTTGACAAACAAGCTAGGGGAACACTCCCATCAAATGTAAACAATCATTAGTAACACTGTCTTTTTTTGTATATCCGAGTCTGTTTTCTGTTAGTAGTCACTTCAATCATATCAATTTGTACTTCAAAATAACAAAATGCGTGAGGCGTGTATAGATAAGAATGAGGTCCACTGGTTAGACTGGAATAAGAGAATGCACACTAACCTAACCCCGCTCCCTCTGCGTCCGCCATTACAAGGGGAGGAAATGTAACTAATCCTAACATCGGGAGGTTACAGATAATATGAAATAACAAGTTCTGGGGCTTGGAAGTAAAATTAAACCAGTAAAAATATATATATATATATATATATATATATATATATATATATATATATATATATATATATATATATATATATATATATATATATATATATATATATATATATATATATATATATATATATATATATATATATATATATATATATATATATATATATATATATATATATCCCTATTTAGCTGCATTATTTTCTTATAAATAAAACTTGTTATCTAAAGTAAATGTAAACATATCCCTATGTGAAGACTGCTCTACTTGTGCCGTCAGGCGTCAACATAGATTCTTTGCAGTGCTTATTATATCTCACATTTTTATTTCATACAGTGGCATCGATGCACAGGTAAGCTGTGTGAAAAGAGGCTGCAGTTGTTATTACCATACCAGAACTGTATTAATCTATTCAGTTTCTATGATGACAAAAACAATGCCCGTATCAGGGAATGTTAGGTAGCAGTACTCGTTTCTCGTGTACCACGATACAAAGTCAAAACTTGAATTATTTTAGCCTAGCAGGAAGCAAAGCCTAGGCGATATGAGTACTTACAATTTAGGTGTCATAGCCTAAGATACGCACTCGTATATGAATGTCTTTTTCATTCTTTCATTGACTTTTCATTCTTTCATTTTATCACTCATATTTTAATATTTTATACACTCGTTCTTTCATTACTTCGCGAACAATGCTAATATCTTTTCTGTATGTGATAGCCTGGCAAACTCATGTTTACTGATATAAGCTGGGGACAGCAGCAAAAGTGGATTGACTGTATTATAAATATTTATCTTACAATTTCTTTTATAGTGATAGTTTTATTGCCATAATAGTAATGGCAATAAATGTATAGATAAGTAGATAAAGTTTTCTGCAGCAATCATGCCGGTGTAAAGTGTCTGCGTCGAACTGATGTTTGTTTCCGTTGACCGTAAAGAGGCTTTTTTTTTTTTTTTAACCAATAGTTGACACCTGTAAAGTTAGATGTTTGTCGTAGCGAATCGCTAATGGGGGAAAAATATTTTTGTTGACAGTCATTCTCTGAAGTAAAACATTTTTTGTAAATACGAGCTGTGACCATGACCGAGTGTAAAAGACAGGTTTTAGTGTCCAGTAAGAGAAGAACACACTACGTTTAAAAATGAAGGACTACCAAAAAGCACCAAATAAGACTGAATTATTAAACCATCAATTAAGTTGAAGGGGAAAGCGTCCCTTGCCCGAGATTAACCAGAGCAACCATTTTTGCTCCCTACTAGAAATTAGAGAGAATGATTCATTGTCCTCACGTTGGCTCCTTGGAAACCCGCAGCCCTTACAATTACAGCGATTGGAGTCCTCGAAGCTGCCTCTGTGGTGAGTGGGGAAGGGAAGCTGGTCACGAGAGCCTGGAGGAGCTGACGTCTAGGGAACAGGACTGGTCTTTATTTGGGGAGCAGGGAAGCAATAATGAAGGTACCGCACATGAAAGAACACCCTCAAGCTAATGTTGGCTTACTTTAGTGACGTCTCGTGCCAGGCTTAATGAACTTTGTATTTGCTTGATAAAGTACGAACAAAATTAAATTTTATAAAGATGATCTAATTCAGTTTCACCTTGTTCGTATCTTTTGAGTGGTAAAAAAAAAAAAAAAAAAAAAAAAAAAAAAAAAAATATATATATATATATATATATATATATATATATATATATATATATATATATATACGAGTATATATATATATATATATATATATATATATATATATATATATATATATATATATATATATATATATATATATATATATATATATATATATATATATATATATATTACTGAAATTATGGAATCAGTCTGTCCAACGTAGCGGGCTTGGGTACAGACGTGTGTTGGCATGTGCGTATTCTCCGAGGCTAACCCTGATAGTGTTGGGTTCGTCCTCCCCTTCCTCCCTTGCATATCATGCACCTCTGATACACACACACACACACACACACACACACACACACACACATTTTCCTCTTCATTCACTTCCGCTCCTCCCTGATTTCATATTCGTAAACCTGAATTATAATACGAGGAAACATGAATAAATAAATGGACATCCTAGAGGCAGGAGGCAGCGGCTGTCCCTGACTGGTCGCGCCAGGGGAGCGTGTAATCCCACTCCACATGTATTGTTATTGCATTGTATTTAGATTCGAATATAATCTCAAATATAAACTGAGGGTGAGTGCTATTGGTGTACCAGTCCCGGACACGCGGTGCAGGGAGGGGCAGCGAGGGTAACCAGCGATAGGAAAGAACATAAATTGAAACGAGAGAAGCAAACAATTTAAACTTGCATTACCCTCTCCTGAATGCGTGCATAAATCACATGAATAGAGCGCTTCCCCTCACAGGTCGTTAATTAGTGTGGCAACGAATGGAAAGCGAACACGCAGTCCAAGTTTTTATATACAAGTCCCGTGATCCAAAGACTGCTTGGCGTGGCTAAGCCGCGGCATCCCGCACGTCAGTGGAGACGAGAATAAGGGATGGGCTCTTAAATTACCTGCAGGGCCATTCATTCAGGTGAAGAAGAGAGAGAGAGAGAGAGAGAGAGAGAGAGAGAGAGAGAGAGAGAGAGAGAGAGAGAGAGAGAGAGATGACCCAGACTGACAGATGAGCCAGACACAGACAAAACAGCATCTTTCAACACAGACACAAAGCATTTTTCACATGGACGCACAAAAGATTTCATGGTAGTCCCGGAACACGATTATCTAGTTTCCCTTGGTGTCATGCGATGGGCTCAATTTCCAGATTTCTCCAACAATATATTTTATTCACCACATATCACCGAAGCACTTGGAGATTTCATACGCTGCCAGAAATAGAATCTTGGAGAATTACCGAGCCTGTAGGTCTGCCCACGCTCAAGGAAGGACGAGGATACAGTTGATGGAGACCCAGACACGCTAAAGGGTGAGGGAACAGGTCGCGGCTCAGTGACTGGAGGTTGTAAACGTGTATACTGCCTGTCTGGGGTCTCTAGGGCCTTTGGATGCGTGACTGTAATCGAGGGTAGGAAAGGCGGAGTTCCGATGTCCAGTAAAACGATCAGCAACTCCTACAACAATCGTGCACGCAGACACAACTTGCCGAGAAGGGAAGGGAAAGGGAAGGGGAAGCCTTTGTTGGGAGCAGGTCACTCCCTGGAAACTTTTCGCATAAACGCCGAACCGAACCGGGCTTGCATGCTGCCTGGTAAGCTGGCACGCATGGGAATGAGGCCTACTACCATGCAGAGTGCCATTAGGGGGCTTCACGCTGACCCACCTTTCCAATCCCTTACCCTGCCTGCCTTCCCCTCACCGATTCGCTTGACCTTACTCACACGCCACTACCTCCGCCACACAAAGGAACGTAAAGGAAGACAAACCAGCAACACAATTTCTGGCCTTTACGAGATTGTAATAACCTGAACTATCTGAAGTAAAGAATGCAGGATAGTTAAGACAATAAACACTACCTACACACATACCACTGCCACCGCTACTACACCTTGACGGTTTTCAACGCCCCAAAACCCACCTGCAATACACATCCCCAGACCACCAGTATATATATAGCCAGCTTCCCAAACAAGGCACCAACAGACACCCGGAGCCACAGCCGTCCAAGATTATAAAATAGTCATAGCTTACGTTAAAAGAAGTAACATTTGTCGGGAACCCAGGGGTCACTCGGCAACAGAATGTGAAGGTGTGACGACAATCGTAACACTGCCACATAAAAGAATAATAGTAAATAAATAAACCGAATTCAGTCGTGAGTCCTCCATCTTTTCTGCCATTTCACACACACACACACACACACACACACACACACACACACACACACACACACACACACACACACACACACACACACACACACACACACACACACACACACACACACACACACACACACACACACACACACAGTGATTGATGACCACAAAAATAAAAGGGAAAAGTGTATGTTTCTGCAGGTATATTCGCCCTGCCTGACGCCTGCAGCAGACCTATACAAATATACAGTAGGAAAAAACCGTTTGACACCACCGCCCTGCACGTACAGTAAAGAATCGGCTGCCTGGATTCATGGCCCCCTTTGTTCTCACTGAATATTTCTCCGCCTGAGTGACGCAAGTGTGTGTGAATGTGTGTGTGTGTGTGTGTGTGTGTGTGTGTGTGTGTGTGTGTGTGTGTGTGTGTGTGTGTGTGTGTGTGTGTGTGTGTGTGTGTGTGTGGCTAATTGGATTTCGATTTCGCCAGGTAACTAGACTTGGGGGTTTTGTGCTCTCTAATGAAAAGGAGTTAGCTTAGGGTTCTATATTATATTCGTCTTCCAGGAAGAAATCTCTCTCTCTCTCTCTCTCTCTCTCTCTCTCTCTCTCTCTCTCTCTCTCTCTCTCTCTCTCTCTCTCTCTCTCTCTCTCTCTCTCTCTCAGGAGCCACAGTAGTGAGGCCCTGCGCAGCTCCTCCAATCTCTCGTGCCTTCAGGAAGCACTAAAAACATTTTCGCTGTTTGCACAACTCCGGGACTTCCGCCTAAGGGTCCACGAAGTCAGAAAATCCACACCCTCCTTATTTTTCTTACTATTTTATTCTAATTCTCTACATATCATATTAAAACATGTCTTCACCCGCCAGCACCCTCCCTCGAAGCCTCAGAGGAAATGTTACCAAGCCCGTATATTAAATATTGCTTCAGGCTTCGTTTTCGAAAAAAAAAAAAAAAAAATACGAAGCGTGCAGCGGGGTTTTATGGTGCTGCAAGTAAAGAAAGACGTATCAGTGTAGCCAATTACGAGTATCATTTATCACTGAACGCAACATATCTTAACGACGCGTCATGTTTTTTTTTTTCTTTTCTCTCTCTCTCTCTCTCTCTCTCTCTCTCTCTCTCTCTCTCTCTCTCTCTCTCTCTCTCTCTCTCTCTCTCTCTCTCTCTCTTTCTTCCCTCAGCACCAATGAAGAATGGACAGGAGTTGTAGAGGAAGCGATGATGAATGGACTGATAGGGAATGTCTGCGCGAACTTAATCCTTTTGGTGCCATGGTTATTTTCTGTTCATATTCAGAGCACTGTGAACATTTTTTTTTTTTGCATGGACACAAGGAAGAATGAGAATAGGAGGTTACTTCCATCTTTTCCAGGCTGCAAAACCATCCAAGAGACTCGTCAGAAAAGCAATTTGTTTATGAATTTGTAAGTAATTACGGAAACATTATCTAGCAACGAAAGAGTAAAGCTGGATAGAAACAAATCAGTGCTACAGAGATGAATTCCCTCAAAGTCACGGGTAGGAGTGAGTGGCCATTAATCCAGACTGACGGACGGTCATGCGTCTCGGCTGAAAGAAATTAATTTATAGCTTACATACGTGACACATGCGATGTAATTGGAGCTATTTGTGTTCGTCTCGAGGGCTTTATTATGTAAAATAGAAAAAAATATCTCCAGCTGACATTTATGTTTTCAGATCTAATGTTTCATAATCGAAGTTTCATCACCATTGTCATAACAACACCCAGGCGAACAAGAGGTATATGATATGCAGGTGTAATGCATTTTAAAGGTCCCATACAAGTACCATGTACATGATATTCATCTCTAGTAAACATTCAAATATAATGCAAAGCCCTTTATTCCATTACCTCCTTGCTAATAAATAAATACTACATGACACCGTGCATTAATTGAGTGATAGCAGTAAAGAGAATGGAGTGTACCCTCACTATCTTGCCAGTTTTCATATATATGTATTGACTCAAGCATCTCTGTTGGCAGTAGTTTACGTGGGGCGGTGGGCGTGTGCTGTACAGTGTGGCTTGCTGGGGGAAGGTACTGGTGTCCGGTGTAGTGTAGATTGGTGAGATGGTGCGCGGTGAGTGTGGCTGCTGGACGTGGTTGGATGTTTAGGGAAGTTTCAATATAAGTTTGATAACGTGCAGCCGCCATCACCACAATATACGAGAGAGAGAGAGAGAGAGAGAGAGAGAGAGAGAGAGAGAGAGAGAGAGAGAGAGAGAGAGAGAGAGAGGTGGGAGGAGTTAACATGGATACCATCTAAACAAAATTACGATAATCCCCTAACCTTCCTCACAACACGAAAACGGCACCACACGCTGCTCCGAGTCGTGATCGCATAGCCTCTCTCGCCTTCCTTCACACGACACGCATTACAAATATTCGTGTTCACCCTGACAATGCTTCCATCTATTCCAGGTTTTCTTTTTTTTTTTTCGCTGCTCATCCCTAGCCCATCTGTACCCTTTCTCCTCCCTGTGCTCCTCCTCCTCCTCCTCCTCCTCCTACTACTACTACTACTACTACCACTACTCTAATCCCACCCCATTCCAGCCCTTCAGCCCTTTTCTCTTTCAGCTTACTTTCCCAACCCACTCTATCTCTCCTTTTCTCCTCCTCTTCCTCCTCCTTATCCTTCACTTATCCACCTCCTGTCCTTCATACCCTTTGTTCCTTCAGGCTAGCTTACCAGCTTACTACAGCCCTCTTTATTTTTCATTACACCTCCATCACCTTTCTTTTCTTCCTCCTCCTCCCTCTGCTACTCTCAACTTCGTCCTAGGTTTTGTACTCTTCCCTCTCCCATCTCTACTCCCAGTTATCGTAATTTCTTTCCCTGTTTTTTCTGCCCAGTTTCATATACGTCACTTTTTTTTTCTCTCTCTCTCTCTTCATTACACCATCCTCTTTCTCTTCTTCCTTCAATTCCTTTTATTCTCAACTCTATTCTAGGTTTTGCACTATTTCCTCTCCTATCCCTACTCCAAGCTATCGTTATTTCTTGCCTTGTTTTCTGCCCAGCTCTACATACGCCAGTTTTATTCCTTACACCCCTCTCTCGTATCCCTCCGCGTTCTTCCTCCACCTGAACTCCGGTTGCTGAGTCTGATCGTTAAGCGAGTAACTCTTCGGTATCACCCCCAGATCGCGGTGCGGCACCAGGCTAATTACTGCAAGGTATTTTTCCGGTATTATTTTCCTCACGCGATGTTCCTTCCCCTGCTTGGGCGTGGTGGTGGTGGTGGTGGTGGTGGTGGTGTCCCATGGGTGTTGAAAAGGTAGCACGACACGACTTTACCTGAGTGAGTGTTAATTAGGCAAGGCTGTGTGTAGTGTTGACCGACTGCTGTGTTATGTTTGTATAGTGCTTGGCCTGTGTGTGTGTGTGTGTGTGTGTGTGTGTGTGTGTGTGTGTGTGTGTGTGTGTGTGTGTGTGTGTGTGTGTGTCTTGTGTAAATTAGCAGGAAAATAGCAACACACTGGAAACCATTAGTTGCCCCTCTCCTCCTCCACCTCCTTCCTTCTCATAATTCCTTCCGTCACAGCAAGCCGACAGGAGCATATTTCCAACACTTTATCCGCCAGCAAGTATTCATTTCAAAATTGCCCGGCATGCACATAATTTACCGTCACTCACTATGGTTGGTCTTAACACTCAGGGCTTTACGTAACGTCAAGTTCCCCGAAGGCTGGTATGAATGACTGCCAGGGGAGCACGCTGACGCCATAAATTCTGCCATTTACACACACACCTGGCACTCACCTGGCGCTCAGGCTCGACCCAGAAGTGGCCTGAACCGCGCCCCACACCTTCCCTCCAAACAAGTATTTGAAACACATTTTTTCGTATCTTTTATGACCTTTTTTGTTTGTATTTTTTGTCCCGCCCTGTTCTGCCTAATATCCGCTCCTCCGTTCGTTTTACTGGAACAAGAATTTTTCAATAACGAAGGCTGAACAAACTATTCCCATTAATTGAAAACTTGAATTAAAAGTGCAAGAAAATTAAGAACTTTTCATAACTTCAGGTGGCGGCAAGCAACAGCTGGTGTGATCGTGGCAAGGTGGCGCCGAGCATGGAGGTGTAATACATGGTGGCGGGAGGCGGGGGCTGGTTGAGCCAAGTAATGCACCAAGCGTCAGGTAAGACCTTTCTTGTTCCTTGTAATCTGCCGGGCTGGGAGCTTCCTTCACTGGGACTCAGGAGGTGCTGGAGGTGCTTTGCTGCATGGAGCGCCACCAGAGATTCCACGCTGCTCCACACGGCCCTTCTATCATCCTTCCTTGCGGGACCTTCACACGTCCCGTCTATTCAGTGGGTGGAGCGGGGTGCGGGCGAGTACCTCAATGATTACACGTCCGTTTTCTATGAAGCGAACTCGTTTACGTATTATCTAACGTATCTAACATGCTGTCAGATGCAACCTTCTCAACAAATTAGTTGCGTTTGCGTACTCCGAGTAATGACAAATATAAGGTGTTTGTTAATTAACTGATAACAAGTTGCGTGCAGTGCCAATAACGCGGCGAGTGAGGCATATGTGGGGGCGGTGCAGAAGGGGACAGAAATAGACTAGCCATGACCACACACACACACACACACACACTTGCTCCTCCACTGCTCTCCAGCCAACACACTCACACGCAAAGTAAATACACGTTTCCGACCTTGGGTGACCTTGAGGCTACCTTCCATGACTCACAGGAGAGGAGGAGACCCAGCACGTGGCGGCCTCAACGCGCTCGCTCCCCCGCACCTCTCTCTCTCTCTCTCTCTCTCTCTCTGCAGTTTCTTCTCATTACTCCATCGTGCTAAGTGAACCAAATGATGAATCCCTGGCGGGTATTTAAATGAATCCATCGAACCGCATAGCATCAGTCTTGTAAAAGATCAAAACAAACCCACTGCAGCACCAGACACCCGGAAACTAACCAATTAGCCTGATAGAAAACTGCTTAAATTCAGCAAAAAAAAAAAAAGAAAAAAAAAAGCACTAGGGACCTGCGCAGTAGTCATGGAGTTTCCTGACACACACACACACACATACACACACACGGTCAACACCTTCACCGCCACCACCGCCACCACCACCTCCGTTACTAATACCCGCATGCTTCCCTCCCCTCTAGGCCTCGGCAAACTTAGCAGGAAAATATAAAAGCCCAAATAACCCGCAGGTGAAGCCCTTAGTGTTATTTGACAGGTTAAAGAGTCACGCCCCTGCGGTCTCAGCACACACACACACACACACACACACACACACACAGTGTGTGACTTTGTTTCATCATTCATCTACTTTTTTTACTTCCCTTGGGCATTTTTTTATTTCTTCCTCCTCTCTCTCTCTCTCTCTCTCTCTCTCTCTCTCTCTCTCTCTCTCTCTCTCTCTCTCTCTCTCTCTTGTTAGCTCTCCCTCTTTCTATCATTCTTTCAGTCTTCTTTTTTGTCTCCCTTACCCTTCCTCTCTTCCTCGTGGCTAATCCGTCGCCCCCAGGTTACAGGTGGTGTTTGAAGGAGGAGGAGAGGGAGATGGAGGAGGAAAAGGTGGAAGAGGAGGAGGAGGCAACCGTGTGGAAAAACCAGACGAACAACTAACAGGTATACTCTTCCACCTGCCTCGCCCGAACACACACACACACACACACACACACACACACACACACACGCGGGGTAGGTAAACATTGTCTCAAAACAGTTCGTATATTTTGACAACCCTGATAACCATTCACTGCCGCCGCCTGTCGTTTATGCCACCGAGGGAATGAAGAGTAACGACCCTTCCTTACGTGACGAGGTAAACAAACAACACGAAGGAACCCCTTGGCTACTTATCCTTCCTTCATTCCTTCTTTCATTCCTTCTCATCATTCCTTTTTTTTTCTTTTCTTCTCTCCTTCCTTCCGTTTTTGTTCTTAACCTAATCTAAATAACATACATTACATATTTCTCATTTTTTTATTTCTCCCTTCTTACTTACTGACTTTTCTTTCTTTTGCACTATCCCTCAGGCTAATTTAATCCGGGAAAGTGATATATACCTAAGCTAACTTAACCTTTAACCTAACGCAACTCCTCTTTATCATTATTTTTCTTTCCTTCCTTCATTTTTTCATACTATATCGTACATCCCTCCGCTCAATTCTTTACAGTGAAGCGTCCGTTCATTGCAGCGCCTCTGTACTGTGGTCTGTGGTGCGTATGTTGAAATCTGTACTTCTGTGATGCCGTTATGGTCCTCTTCAACCACTATCACCGCCACGATCGCCACCACTACCACCGCTGCCTCAGTCCCTCCCTCCGCAACAGCAGCTCACCGTGTCCTGTTCTCAAACCTTGTCAGTTTACTAATATTTTTTTTTCTTTATTCATCACGAGAAAAAAAAATGTATATGTGTGCAGGTGTGCATGTGTAGGAGGAGGAGGAGGAGGGAGGAATGTAGGTTAGATTTTTGCTTGCTTCCCCCCCCTCCACACACACACACACACACACTTAACCTTCAGTGTATGTTCTACTTAATGATAAGGTTTCCTCTTCTTACACTCCACTGCAGCATCCTTTTTCTTACATAAATGTTTATTTTCTCACAAGATCCACTCACTTCTGCTCTTATGTTTCACCCCTCCTACTTTTTTTCTCCCCTCGTCCATATTTGGTGATGATGCTGTGCACTTTGAAAGGACATACTGTACGTGGAATCATCTTGTACTTAAAGGTATCCCGTGTATGTAAGTACGTATATAGTACATATGTATGTATGAGTATAGTACACACGTGAAAATATACACACAGTAAATATAGATTAGATTGGATTAGATTAAATTTTATTGCAACCAAGTTGACAAGAGCGTGAAAACAACACAGTCAGAAACATGCCAGGTCCATTTCAAAAACTTTCAAGGGCAAGCTATTTTTAAATCAAAGTAGCAAACGAAAACGCAATCCCTCTCGAGTGTGAGGCGAGTGAGACATCAAGCCGCTAAGTGAGACAGCGAGCCTTAAGTGTGAAACAAGAGAAACAGCGAGTCCCTGAGTGTGGGGTTGAGTGCAGTGAACACACACACACACACAAACACACACCTGTGTGTGGGTAGGGCGTGGGTTTTGGGGAGGAGCGGTGTTGGGGTTACAAGGGTTGATGACGTCAAGGTGTAAGAAGCAATGCGACACACACACACACACACACACACACACACACACACACACACACACGAAAATTAGTAGCGCAGGTCAAGATAATTCCCAGACTCTGTATTTACTTATTTATTTACATTAAAACCCGCTCTCTACTCCAGTCACGCTGTGTACGTGTACGTGTGTGTGTGTGTGTGTGTGTGTGTGTGTGTGTGTGTACGCGTTCATTGTTTTTTTGTGTACGTATTCATCGGTGTGTGTGTGTGTGTGTGTGTGTGTGTGTGTGTGTGTAAGCGTTCATTGTTTTTTGTGTACGTATTCATCAGTGTGTGTGTGTGTGTGTGTGTGTGTGTGTGTGTGTGTGTGTGTGTTGTTTCCGCAAGTGGCGCTGCTCCCGACGATGCTCCTCCACGGAAAATAGTAAAGTTCATGGAAAAAGTTCACGGGTTTGTAGGTGGTAGAGTGAGACGACCTTTAGCTGCGTGAAGCCTTACCTCCTGGCCTGCCTCCCTCGACTTCTTACCTCCCTCGCCTCACTGCCTACCTGTCTTACTTGTTGGTGGCGTGGCCCGCAACACCTTTGTTTCTTGTCCTCCTGCTTACTGCCTTGCTACGGCTGACCTGCTCGACTGCCTACCTGCCTGACTGCTTACCTGTCTTACCTAGCAATACGGATTACAGCACCTTTCTGCTACCTATTAATCTACCTGTTGTTAGTAGCTACCTAGCTGCTCTTCTATATCTGCCTACCTACCTGGTTTTAGTAGTTACCTGCCTTACCTTCTGCTGTCTCCACTTCCTGCCTTTCTACTTTTTTACTTACCCTCCTATCTGTCTGCCTAACTTCATGCCTTCCTGCCTTCCTACTTGCCTTCTTATCCATCAGCCTCTCTTCCTACTCGCCTATTTTCTCACCTTCCCACGTACCCACTTGCTTGCCTTCAGTGGGTATTGTGGGCAGTTCCTGGAGCATATTATTTCCACCTTTCCCTGCCGTGTGTTGCCTCACAGCCTGCCCTCAAAAATCACGCGTGTTAGTGAGATAAGAGTTTCACCTGTGCTCACACAAAAACCTCAACAGTGCTTACATAAAAACTACTCTGCTGAACCAAATAAAATAGCGAGTGTTTCATCTCCGGCATCGTGTACTGAGGGGGAAAAAGTGTCGGACGAAAAAAGAAAGAAGTATACTGTGAGCTAGAAAATACAGAAACCCACATATTTTACCAAGTTTTTGTTAATAATCTGCACTTTATTGGATGATCTGATTCACTAAACTTTGCGGTTAGCTTAAAAAAAAAAAGATAGATACTGAATAAAAAAGGGTAACATTTTTATTATCAGATAAAGAATAATCTAACATTGCCTGATAAAAAGTCACTATTGCATGATTAGACACATTTTCCTGTTCCCTTCACTTCCAATGCTTCTGTTTGCCACCTCTCCCTCGCCTTCCCCAGCATTTCTCACACCTCACTCTTGCTACACTATTCCTCCACACACCCACCCTCACCTCTCCCTTCCTACACTATGTAATTCCTACCTCCCACACCCTCAGTCCCCCCATCCTTTACCCCTTCCTCCCCACGCTTCCTCCTCCTTCCCCTTCTCCTTCCCGGCCTCGGTGTGTGTAAACCTTGTCACAAATTCGATAAACGCTCAACACCCTTCCGACATTGCTTGCCCCTCACATCCTCTCCGCGTCCCTCGTACCTCCGTCCTTCACTCGGCATGAACGATGAGCCTGAAACAGTTGTAAAGTAGAGAGAGAGAGAGAGAGAGAGAGAGAGAGAGAGAGAGAGAGAGAGAGGAGTGTAATATGTCACAGTTATATTACCCTGAGGACGTAATTTTTCTTTTTCATTTTTTTCTTTCTTTCTTTCTTTCGTTATTTTCTATCTTTTTTCTTTCTCTCTCTCTCTCTCTCTCTCTTTTCAATTTGTTCGATCAGGGGCCTTGGAAATTGCCTCGCTGGTGATGTGTTGTGTCATTCTCTCTCTCTCTCTCTCTCTCTCTCTCTCTCTCTCTCTCTCTCTCTCTCTCTCTCTCTCTCTCTCTCTTGCCTCCTCATTCACTCAGCTTTATTTGATAACCTGGTAATCATTTGGCCTTGAACACCGTAACCTGCTGTGTATCATTAATTTCACTGTTCCTTTTCCCTCTCTTTTCCTTCCCTGTTTTGACCCCGGCATGCTTCAAATCTTTCCATTCTTTTTTTCTCCCTCTCCTTTTTCTCCCTTCGATCCTCTCTTCGTCCCCTCTTTTCAAGTCCCTCTCTTCGCCCTCTACTTCCCTCTCCACACCTTCTCCTCAGGCGCAGGTGTTTCCTTTCCATTCATCCTTTCTTTTCATTGCCTTTCTCCCTCTCCATCTCCTTGTTTCTCTCCCTTCTCTCTCTTGTTCACTCCTCGCCCCTCCTGCATCTCTCCTCTGGGCACGTGGCAAGGCCCCTTCGCATCCCCACCGACCCTCACCCACGCCCCACCGACCCTCACTGCCGTAAATCTCGCTGTTACACCATATGGCAGGAGGTTATTTTTGCAGCACTGAAAGCTAACAAGAGAACAGAACGAACCTGAAGTTGCATAAACAGAGAAAGCAAGTGTCCTCAGCTGGTGAGAAGAAGGGAGGATACGTTGGAGGCTTGCAGAGAGAGAGAGAGAGAGAGAGAGAAAGTTAGGCAATAATATGAGGAAAGATAAAGATATGTAATAAGGAAAAGAAGGTGTTGTCAAGACGAGGACGTGTGTGTGTGTGTGTGTGTGTGTGTGTGTGTGTGTGTGTGTGAGACAGGAAGGCAGTGTCGGGAGTATTCTGAGCATGACCTTAACAAGTGGACGTGTCTGTGGTGGTGGCGTCATAGGCTCGGCGGTGTGGGGCAAGGTCGCGTGCTGGTGTCTTGGACAAGGTCGGAGTGCAGGTATGGACTTGTGTACTCCCGCAAGGCCGCTCAGAGTACACAGTGACTGCCTGGCTGGTTGCTGCAGGGGGGAGATAGTGTAGCTCTGTTTGTTGCAGGAGGGGAGAGAGAGAGAGGAGAGAGGTACGAGTAGAAGAGTGTGAGCCAGAACTCATAAAAATACACGTGAAAGAAAGACATGAAGAGTTGCATCATGTACTCAATAATATTACCTGCCAAGCGAGCGTAGCAATAAATGCGAGGTTATTGCTCTGGGTGACAGCTGTATTCTCGGTGACCTTAAAGATGCTCGCTGCTACTCCCGGGTGTGGCTGGGGAAGGTGACTCGCGCACCACAATACCGCCTTACTAATTGGCTGTCTCTCCAATAGGTGTTGAACTGTGTGTGTTTGTTATATGGTTCATTGTGTGCGTTAATCACCATCACGCGCTACCTGGGCGTCACGACAGTTTCTCAGCTGTATCTGGGATCTGTTTGTCAGTGTGTTTGTTCTTTCCTAGAATAAGACATAAGCAATTCTTTCTCATCCGGCATTGGAACATAAACATCCAAGTGTGAGGTGCTGTGGTAGTGTTATACCGTTTGTGTGTGTGTGTGTGTGTGTAAAGCTCTGGCTGGGTGCCTAGACGCAAGAGTAAGCACGAGGGTGAGAAGGAGGAAAGATCGTGTAAGACGTGGGGAAAGACCGGCGTGGCTCGGGAGTGGAACAATGAGACACCGGCCGACAATTACTCGTAGAGGACACGCGGGGGAGGAAGTGTGGAAAACCCCGCTTGGCGCTGCAGTCAGCAGGGCAATGTGCCTCGCCTGTCAGCTCACACCCACACCCAGGGCTGGGCATGGCACGCAGTTGTACACTGAGTGTGTACGACTCATATAAGAATTTAATTCATCAGTTACATCACTACTGCCTCATGAATAACTAATTCAAGGTTCACGAACAGGTGTGCATGTGTATGGCAAGGTGACCTGATAAGCAGGACACACCTGTAGGAGGCACAGGTGTGCTGACTCAGAAAAAAACGTTTTCCTATAAGATGAATAAATTATCAGTCGCAGCTGAGACTGCCAAGACTTGAAGAGCCCCGCGAACTCAGTTTGACACAAAGACGACTCTTTCCCTCACAGGACGTTCAAGGTTACGTGCCGTCACGTCAGAGACACTGGTGCCACACTCCGCTGCAAAGATGAAGAATAAGTGATACTAATACTTTCGGCAGAGCACATTAACAGTTTCTGGAGGACGACTGACAAGTATATTTTATCATTCTCTAACGTAAGGGTTTTCCTTCTCTCCTGTGACGCAAGCTTCCTTCACGCCCTCACCACGTTACTTAGCCTTGACCCATATACACAAACTCAGGTTTGTGTCTGATGTACGGACTTGTTTTGTCCATGTCGAGGCTACACGAGAAGCTTACCGATTATGGAGTGTGGACGTAGCTACGTACGAACAGTTGAGTACACACAGCGCCATGAGGGAAGCAAGACCACGAGCAGTCAACTTGTTCTTGTCGCCAGGTGTGTTCGATCTCCACACGGAACTAGTCACGCCGTGGCACGAGTCTTTCAACATAATCATGCGTCAAGGCTTTGGAAAGATACTGTTAGCAGCGAGGCCTGGGGTTTGCGTCACGTGAGGGAGATTACAGCGAGGCGGGCCTCCAAACACACACTTATTTCATATGGCCGAGACATTCCCCGCAACTCTCATCACTGGAGAATAATCTTATTCTTCATATTTAATGTTCGATTACTTGATATTATCATTAAAACACGATGAAAGTCGGAACAAATTAAATGATCCATAAAATAAACACAAGAAAACTTTTTAGGGTTCCTTTCACCGCCAAGTCTCTCTCTCTCTCTCTCTCTCTCTCTCTCTCTCTCTCTCTCTCTCTCTCTCTCTCTCTCTCTCTCTCTCTCTCTCTCTCTCTCTCTCTGTTTATCTATATATCTGTGTGTGTGTGTGTTTATATATATATATATATATATATATATATAATATATATATATATATATATATATATATATATATATATATATATATATATATATATTATATATATATATATGTAAATTGAGGGCCGGTGAGAAGTGGACACAGACGGCCTTGAGATGGCGCGGCGACAGGTAGGCATCCCTCCACCTCTTGACGCGATGCACAGAAAATCACACCGGCAGTCCTTGGTAGTCGTCGCCAGCAGCCGTCTGAGTCATTGAGCGCCGCTACTGAATCAGTGTTCGTGCTCAGACCTCAGGGCGCTGCGCATACTTTTCATTGATTAAATGCACAGGTGCTGTTCAAGGCCCCGCAATAACTGTTTTGTTTTTGGCCTTCAGACTGTTATTTCAGGAGTAAAGTGATCCACAGTGGAGGCGGAGCAAGGCTGAGGGGGAGAGAGGATAGCTGGTAACGGCGGCGTATTCAGTGAGCCGCGTTAGTACAGGATGCGGCGCATTGCTACACAACCTCCCTGGAAGCTTTTGATCGTTGTGGTGGAAGTGGCAGGCCTTGAATAACCTTTGTGCCCCCACTAAATTTGCCGCATCGCCTTGGACACCCCACCCCCCATCCCTGCCTCCCGCCTTTGTGTGGGTGAAGCTACCGGTCTTTGCTAGGATGGGGATAACTGTACAACAAGACACATTCACATCTCAGGCATGTGCAGCAAAAAATACACCCGGGAAACCAAAATATGGTCTGAGAGAGAGAGAGAGAGAGAGAGAGAGAGAGAGAGAGAGAGAGAAGGAATGCACACCGCCGCTAACTTCCTCGTGTTAGGGGCCCATTTCCTGTCAATTTAGAGTCAGGGTGTGAATGAGGCAGCAACACTTACCTGAAGAAGTCGGTGTGTGGAGGTGGGTGGATGACAGGGTCCGGGGGATGGTGGAGGCCGGCCGGTGGGATGTGTGGAGGCTGAGGCTGTGCTGAGGCGTCGACGGGAGGGAACTGTGCTATAGGTGATCTGTCCTCGAGAATGGAACAGATGGTTTGTGTGACCGGTTTCGTGGGGCAACGGAGGAGGAAGATGAGGAGGAGAAGGAGGAGGAGGAGGAGGAGGTGCTCAAGTGACTCAGAGTATGCGGGAGGTAAACAGCACGTCTTCTCCTCACACACACACACACACACACACACACACACACACACACACACACACACACACACACACACACACAGGAGGAAGGTCGTCAGTACCTCCTTCTCAAGTCAGGCCTCAGCTCCTCGCCTTCACCCACGCCCGGTCCAGCACACGATGCCTCCAGACACACTGACAGGGTTTCCTAATCACTCTAAGCCACTTCACAACGTCCCTAAGCGTCCAGGAGGTGCACCGCGTCACGTATAGGTTCACCTGACACTTCACAACACCTCCAGGGTCACGTGGTTTTGATATGTGCCATTCCTCTCAGAATATGACTCACAGGTTTTCGTTTCTTTGCCTGCGTCCTGTTTTGGTAACTTTTCGGTATCTTTTGAGTATCTTTTTTTCTTAGCAGTAGATTTGTTCCTTATGCTGCTATAGTGGTGATGGTGGTTGTGGCGCCAAGTTCAACGCCTCCTTTACCCACGGCGCTGTAGAGAGAAGTCCTGTCAGGGAAAGCAAACATGTTTTCAGTACAAGGCAACAAGTCAAACTAAACATGAATGAATCAATGTAGCTAATAATAAGAACGAGAGTTACATGAGTCTTTTCAGGGTAACTTTTAAAGAATCCTTCTCTGATCTTCCTGCCACCTTCCCATCATCTGACTGGGCTTACCACCAAGTTTATAGTTAATTCCCATTATTCCTCTTCCCTTCCTTCTCTCTTCTACTAATGGACTGATCATGCGTGGGTAACAGCACTCAGCTGCTTACTACCAGATGTGTAAAAAAAAAAATGATATATGAATTAACAGGAAATAATTGATAAGCGACAGATATGTTTTAGTTTTTCCTTTCATGAGCAAAAGGACAAAGAGAGAGAGAGAGAGAGAGAGAGAGAGAGAGAGAGAGAGAGAGAGAGAGAGAGACGCGAGTAATGACGCAAATCCCGCATATTCTTTTAGCAGTAGCCACGACAAAGCGAGGCCCAGATTTGATTCCAGTTTCCCCACGTGACCTGCCGTGCCAGTGCCGGTAGTGCGAGTATGCAATAACGCTGGGAGAGTCAACACGCGCAGCGGCACAACTTGAAAAACACACACACACACACACACACACACACACACACACACACACACACACACACACACACACACACACACACACACACACTACAAGCTATATAGGAAACAGAGACAGGGGAGTAGACAGAACGTTAGAGGATCTACAATAAATGTGAAATATGTGTAAATGAACGTATATGTGAGATTAACATAGACAGAGAGAGACAGACTGACAGAGGGTGAGAGAATTGCCATCATATCACCAGAAGGGAAGGAAGGAGGGACAAACAGGTGTACTTAGCCATTTCATCACCTTCACCACCAACATCACCAAGATCACACGTCAGTACTCGCCTCCCCTTCATTATCAGTTAGTCACCACCACCATCACCGCAACCACCACTACTGATTACATTCTCTCTCTCTCTCTCTCTCTCTCTCTCTCTCTCTCTCTCTCTCTCTCTCTCTCTCGTGGCGGTACTTCAGACAGACAGACAGACAGAGAGAGAGAGGAGAGAGAGAGAGAGAGAGAGAGAGAGAGAGAGAGAGGAGAGAGAGAGAGAGAGAGAGAGCGGAGGGAATGCAGGGGAGTAGGGGGGTGATCATAAAAAAACGAAATTATAACGCTTCAACACACACACACACACACACACACACACACACACACACACACACACACACACGCGCGCGCGCGCGCGCGCGCAAAGGGGTAAAAAAAAAGTAAACAGATGAAGCGATGGTGTAAGCAATTTTAAAACACGAGAGATGTCCAATATTTGTGTGTGATTCGAGCAGATAACGGAACGGAAAGATATAATGGTCTCTCTCTCTCTCTCTCTCTCTCTCTCTCTCTCTCTCTCTCTCTCTCTCTCTCTCTCTCTCTCTCCTCTCTCCTCTCTCTCTCTCTCTCTCTCAAAACTTGTTGCCACGAGACACACAAAAACCAGCTCACTCACTGCAAGCATAAGCATCATGGGATATTATTCATAGTTTGCATAACCATCACCTCGCTTCCTAAACATGTCCTACACACTCCCGTAACATGACCTCCTAGCCAATCCAGGCCCGCGAGGTCACACACACACACACACACACACGGGCAGGCAGCGGCGCCACACCCAAACAGGACGTTTAGTAGCATTCAGCCAGCGTCTCATTCCACGCACAACTACATTAGCTCCACAATACATACTGATCAACTCACTAATTGCGAATATTTAACACTCGGCCCGCCCATAAATATCCAGTGTAGCTAACTCGACTGATTTAATTTGCTAGTATTGAACTAACACAATTTGAGTCATGCATTGCAGCCCGCTTGTATCGCTTGTGTTTCTCTCTTTTTCCGGTAAATCAAGGCAATTGTTCTTTGTTGGCCTGTAATGATTGTAGAGTTATAGGTACACAGCCGTCATGGTGGTGTACTTTGAAAGAGTGCATGCAAACACAGATGAAGGTAATTATTCTTTGTTATAGTGTACAGTTGCCTAATGTAGTGACGTTACAAAATCTATCAAGTTTTATGTGTGTAAAATTAAGTAGAAATTAATACATGAACTAATAAACTTCGTAATAACAGCTCCGCACAGACCAAGAATTGTGGATGGAATAGGTGGTGGTAGGTGCTAGATACTGCTCTTGGTCTGAAACGTTTTATAAAATATGACAACATTACTTTAGGCAACTGTAGCTGTATAGATAAGGACATTCGCTCCGTTAGATTATGAAAGACTGTTTGCTATTCACCCCAGGTTAGTTTCAAGGACATACTGAACCAGGAAGCGACCAGGAAAAGATTTGTTTGGGTAAAGCCAAATTGTTACGCCTCGCGACGCCAGGCCTCGTATGTTGCCGAGCTGATACGTGATGGTGTGCTCCGAGGATCTGGGATATCACAGGTAAACCAGGCAGCAATGTCTCTGACTGAGATAGTGACCGAGGCATGAGCGTCAGTTAACACTGCGGACGTGCTGAAGTGACAATGTCTCAGGAACAGAATCATCATACTGCATGAATCTGTACGTGTCAGATTTTTGAGTGATGAGTGAACTTGTAGGTCCCATTATGCATGTCTGATTAAGTTTGGTTTGGTAAAGTTAGGTTGGGTTAGGCAAGTTTAAGCTACATTAGATTATATTCGTTAAGGTTAGATGTCAGATCTGAAGAGCCACGAGTGAGTCTCCAGGCCACGTCCTACAGGTGCCATGCAGGTGGTGCGCGTCCTCTAGCGATGCAAAACCTGCCATGGGGAGGGACGTCTGGCTCACCTGGTATACATATACGTGGCGTATCTGAGAACAGACTCCTATCCACCCTTTATGCCCGGAAGCTCCCGTCGCGATCATTTTAAAGTCTTACAAACGTTTTGCTGCGAGTCTCCTCTTCCACTTGACGGGATGACAGACGCCTTACAAATGAGGCAGGTCAAGGTGGCTTGAATGACTGACTTTCTTTCAAAACGACTGCTTGCTGACCGGAGAAACACGTGATTTTTTTTTCTTCGTGAGCGACAATAAGCCTCAATGTTAGAAGACAAAAACGAAACAATGGAGAAGGTGAACGCTCCTCAACTCGTCCCCGTCACTTGGCATCTCCGCGCCCTTAGTGGTGGACTCACTTTTCTAATGCTCTAATAACATTTGATAAACGATCGCTCCACAAAGTAATGCGATATCAGGAAGATATGGCCAGGTAGTTCAAGGAAAACTATGCACTATTTATTCAGACCCCTGGCATGAAAGTGCAATGATGAATGGCAGTGTTGAGGTGGTGCCGCGTGGCTCCTGACGAGACAGTAACGGCATGGGCAAGGACGCCTAGACGAGTTAGCTGACAGTTACACCCCTGGCAGGCTACCCTCCGTCCCTCCCTCGCCCACAGACCCGCAGCAATCTACCCAAACACCCGTGAATAATCCGACACACGCCACGCTCTAGACACCTGTATAAGTGATTAACTCAACGCTCACCAGCACCGGACCTGTTTGTGTGATGTTAGGTAAGGGTGGTGCTTCCCCAAAGGTTAGGGAGTAGCAGACACGAGGCACAGCAGGATGAGGACACGCGCCACGCAGGTCAACGAGGGCATGGTGTCACCGCCCCTCGTCAGGCACAGCGTCGCTCACTCCCCTCCACACCTCCCGGCGCCCTCACCTCCCTCATCCCTCCCATCGCTGCCACCGGGCCGTACATCAACAAAATGAATAATACTAATTTCCTTACCCATGTGCAATCAACATAAATTATGAACACCGCTAATTACGAGCCAAGTTTTATTGTTATTGTTTAATCAACCTGCCTGACAATGACACTTCCTTCACCTTATCTCCCTCAAGTTTATACAAGTAGTCTATACGTGCTCGCCTCCTGCATGATGAAGCCCCCAAAGAGAGGCAGCGTTATGAGGCGAGCAAGGCAGGGCGCGCAACACACCTCCAGCACAGTACGAGTGAGGACCGGTGCCGCGCTGAGACACACCCGCACGCTTCAATGTCCCGCGGTAGACTGACTAGATGCAACTCTGGCAAAGTCGCTGCGGGTAGAGCGGGACCCACCTGGCGGATCCAGACGCCTTCCCCGCTCTTCAACAGGATGTTACCTTGCCTTCCCGAATGTCTTTCCTGAATTACTTACCTGGGAAAACTGTGGAATTTCATAAAGACTTGAGTTGGATCCATAATGCACATTTTCCTTAGTGTTTCCCTTTTAACTTTGATTATTACTTATTTTTATGGTGTAATATGAATGGTTTAGGCACCAGATAGCGCGGCATTAGAGATCTAGAAGTCTCTCTTATTTATATAAAGATAAATATCACAAGTTCCTGGCGAAGGAGGATCTCAATGTTTTGGATGGCTGAGGTCACTGCTCATGGAGTGTTGTGGTGGACGGCCTCATGTTAGTAGCGCTATTAAAGAGACTGCATTCACTGGCCTAAGAGAGAGAGAGAGAGAGAGAGAGAGAGAGAGAGAGAGAGAGAGATTACAGATTCTAATGTTAGCAGAAAATGAGAATCAGATGGGTAGCAGTAAGAGTATCCATGGAAATGAATAACTGAGCCGCTACAAGAATATTCCAGCTTCACAAATACATACCTCAAAACTCGCATCCTCTTGTGCAGTGACTGGCGAAGATAACACCATAAAACTACGAAAATAGCAGGGATTTTTTTTTTGAGGCGTGAGGGGCGTGCAAACACACACACACACACACACACACACACACACACACACACACACACACACACACACACACACACACACATACACACACACTGCCATTTGCGGGAGGGTGCCAGCGATGAGAGGTGCTTATGTGTTTCGTCGTTGAAGGGGACGTGCGCTGGTGCAGTGCCACGAATGCTGACATCAAGCAGGAGGAAGGCTGTGTGGGATTGAAGGGGGACGAGATGGTAAGACATGTACCTAAAGTACTGAGGTTAATTTACGGCTAAAGAAGGGAAGGGATGACTGACAGAAGTAAGTGAGAGAGTGAGAGGCAGAGAGAGAGAGAGAGAGAGAGAGAGAGAGAGAGAGAGAGAGAGAGAGAGAGAGAGAGAGAGCACATCCACGTAAAAAATATAAACTGTTCTTAGAAACCTGAAACAAAAAAAAGTGGAAAAAATAAATACAAAAGAAAAAATAATATCAATAACAATAATGTCGAGAAACACAAAAGCAACAGCGCTGAGCTAAAATGATCATGGCACAGAGACACAAGGAAAAATAACGATGGACGAAGGGAGAGAGTTGTGGGAGGAGAGGGATGGCAGAAGCAGCGGCGAGGGAGGGAGGGAGGGAGGCGGTGGAGATGGAAGGCGGAACTGGTCTACCTTGAAAATCCCGCGCAACGCCTCACTTACCTGAGCTGGCGATATGTCAGGCGGGTTACTGAGGTTGATCACCGTTGACCCGACCAGCCACTACTTGAGCTTCCCAATACTTACTTACGTTGATGCTGATGCCGTGCAAGATGCGACACACACACACACACACACACACACACACACACACACACACACACAGTTAAAAGGAAAAGAAAGTGCATTCTCAAACATTTCAGTGTCTCATCTCAGTTATTTTTAACAGGTTGTAATATAAATTATCAGGCTTTTCAAGGATTCTTCGTGATTCTAATTATAAGGATTCTGCATCATCACTGAGGAAAACAACTGTGAGAACACGAGCTATTACTTCTGTGGCCTTTGAAAATATCCCTTATAAAACTAAAATGTTTAAAAATGCAGACCCACATTATTAAAGAACTCAATCCTTGGAGAACTTTGTCGTGTAATCAATTACAACACTTATTAGAGATTCGTAGAGATGATTGATCTTTGCAGGCTGAGTAGGAGAGAAGAGTTGTTCTTCGTAATGACCAATCTGTGAGACCTGACGCGAGAATTAGCTGGCTAGGAGGGAGTTTGTAGTCTCCATGTCTCGTAAAGTTACGTATTTGTTATTGTGGCCAATGAATTATTACTCTGTTTGCCTATTTATGCAAACCAGAAAGGGGGAAAGCCAGGAGCAGGAAAGAAACTCAGCTTTATTTATTTTGCATGCAGTGTCTGTGTATTAACCGAAGCGTTGTTTTTCAGCCCAAGGAAATGAGTAATGGAGGCGTTGTAAAAAGAGGTGAGGGGAAACCTGATGGAAAGCTTTCCTCTTTTTATCCTCCTGACGTTATTTATCGAGCGCCGGTGTTAACAAAGGAAAACATTATTATGTCCAGACTGAGACATTACTGTTATTACTGTCAGTATTATTATTATTATTATTATTATTATTATTATTATTATTATTATTATTATTATTATCATCATCATTATCATCAACATCATTATTACCGTTATCAGCATTATCATTACTAGTTTACCTTTACTGGGAAGAAAATACAAGAAAAAACAAAATCTGCGGAGTCAGTTCAACAGGCGGATGGTCAGTCTATCAGTCAGCTGCCTCCCCGCCTCGCTCCCCTCGCCCCCAATACCCCAGGGTTATTAGGGCCCCGGATGGACCGACTGATGGCCTCCTGATTCACGTTGATGAGCTACTTAGGCCGGAAAATGGCGGCGCTGGGGTGGCGACACTTGTGAGGGGAAGAAAGGAGGAGAGTTACTGGGATGCGTGCCTGATGGTTCTTCCTGCTTACCGTTTCCTTTTTCCCTCTCTACACTATCCTTTTCTCTTTTAATATATTTTATTCATCTTCAGATTCTACTTTATTCAATATTTCTGATTTCCCTGCACTCTTCTTTAAGCCTTTCCTTCAACCGCCAATACTATGTTCTTCCATCTTACAATATGCTCTTTTTTTTAATCTTCCCCATACTTAATGCTCCGCTGTTTCCTTACACTATCCCTCATCCCATGGTGTACACTTACCGACCCCTCCCATAAACTACTCTATTCACTGTTTCCTTCTCTCCTCTACTCTATCTACTATCCCCTCCTCAAAATCTAACCTTCGTCCGTATCTTCATATATTGCCTACTTTTCCTTACATTTCCCTCTTGCCCCTAACAGTACACCTTCATTTTATACTATATTTAAAATCCAACATCTTCCTGTCTTATGCTATCTTCCTTTCCTTTCCTCCTCCTCCTCCTCCTCCATCTTATACCCCTTTACGATACGCCAATATTCCTTCCCCTAACTATAAACTTGTCCTTACCATTCTACACTGCTCCGTTTCTACACTATCTTCTTTCCCTCCTTACAAAACATCTATTTCTCCCTTTTCATACCCTGCGGCATTCCTCTTTTTGTCTCCAACTATACATACGCTAGCATTAGTTTACCTCAGCTTCCTTCCCCCTTACGTCCTTCCTGCCTTCCCTTGCGTACTGCGTCAGGGCGTCACTCTCAACCCCGCACCCCCTCTGCTCCCCTCACGACGCGCTGACGGACAGGCCGGTGGAAGTGTCGTGCAGTGAAGTATATTAATTTATGCATTGGTAATGGAATGATTCTGTGTGAGGGAAGCCTCGTCAGCAGCTGCCTAATGTCGAGTGACTCACCGGTAATGAGAGAGAGAGAGAGAGAGAGAGAGAGAGAGAGAGAGAGAGAGAGAGAGAGAGAGAGAGAGAGAGAGAGAGAGAGGGGGGGGGAGTATAATTAGAGAGGTATAGTTAGCAAATTTGGTACTGCTTGACAGCCAGCTATAATAATAACACCACTACTACTACTACTACTACTACTACTACTACTACTACTACTACTACTACTACTACTACTACTACTATTACTACTGCTGCTGCTGCTGCTGCTGCTGCTGCTATTACTACTACTACTACTACTACTACTACTACTACAAATGATAACAACAACAATAATAATAATAATAATAATAATAATAATAATAATAATAATAATAATAATAATAATAATAATAATAATAACAATAATAATAATAATAATAACAGACATGTTGACATACATACGATATTTTGAACAAGCGTGATTTAGGAATAATCACGGAGGTGTGAAAATCTTATCTGACTTAAAACCAACAAGACAAAATGAAAAGGAAAAAAAAACATATATACGTATATGAAAACATTAAAAAAAAAAAGTCGTGTGTGTGTGTGTGTGTGTGTGTGTGTGTGTGTGTGTGTGTGTGTGTGTGTGTGTACGTTACTAGAACCATTTAGCCATTTACTTTTTCAATATATAAGAGAGATAAATAGACATAGGTATAAGTATATATCATCTACACATTTTCATATTAAAAATCAAAACCAGAATCACGTAGAAAATAATACATGAATCAATTATTATACGCAAATGATTCTTATCGGTCATTTACACGCATTAAATCAGTGGCCATGACCAGAGAGAGAGAGAGAGAGAGAGAGAGAGAGAGAGAGAGGACTTGAACTATAACCTATCTGTATGTCATGTTATGGAAATGTTACCTGCTCTGTTATTTGAGTCTTTTCAATGTCAAATAAGCTCACCTGAACCTGCACACTCGTGAGAAAGATGGTGTGCTTTTAGTGTTAGGTACTTTTTTTTTCTGAAAGTCGCAGTGTGCTTAAACTTTTCGTATGTGTGTGTGTGTGTGTGTGTGTGTGTGTGTGTGTGTGTGTGTGTGTGTGTGTGTGTGTGTGTGTGTGTGTGTGTGTGTGTGTGATAAGCATTTGTAAATCAAGAGAGAGAGAGAGAGAGAGAGAGAGAGAGAGAGAGAGAGAGAGAGAGAGAGAGAGAGAGAGAGAGAGAGAGAGTAAAAAACATCGCAAGATAATAGCAGGAAGAAGGGAGAAACCCAACAGGGAAAGTTAAGAGAGGGAAAGAGGGCGGCTATACTGTATGAGACAGAGAGAGAGAGAGAGAGAAGCATGGGGTGGGGAGCAAATTGTGCGGCACCACTGGTTGAGCTGAGTGGTAGTGATGGTGGTGGTGGTGGTGGTGGAAAGGGTGAAGGGACGCCGCTGCTGGTGTAGGGGTGGTGGGACTGCCGTCTCTGCTGACACTGATTGATTAACAGATTGAATTAACTGACTGACTGACTGCTGTAAGGTTTTGAGGCGCTGCACCAACGTGGGTTATCACTGCCGCGAGGAACTGTCAGCTACTGGAGTGTGGAATTTAGAGCTATATTCTGAGTCATATTTGCTCGCACTTCCACAACTTTGAAAATGCTCTTTCTGAAGTGACATGGGTATTTAGGATTTTTCTTTTCTTCTTTTTTTTTTTTTGCGATCCTAGTGACAGATTAACAATATTTCTTCATTATAAACAGGAGTAACACTCTTGAGAATCCGGTTAGTCATCTCTGTGGCCTTATAAAATAGTCATGGAGAGAAAGCAAAGCGTTTCTGACTACTGAACTTACTGGGGAGGGATATTGTTAGTTACGGGAGTGAGGAGAGGCTGTGCTGTGTGGGAGAAAGTGACCCCAGGGAGTGTGTTGCGTGAGGCAAGCACTGCGTCACTCCATTGTCCCCTCCACAGTCCTGGCACGCAAGGAGCTCGTTTTCTCAATTGTGCAAGATGTTTCAGGTTCTCCATGGGCGTCTATGCAAAGATCAATGTCTCATGATGCATTGCGTGTCATAAGCTCATTGTGTGTTACTGACATCCGTACAGTATTACCAGAGAAATTAAATGATGATATGGGTAATATTTCTCAGTATTAGCGTTACAATTTCGAAGTTTACGATTATGCGTGTATAAAGGAATTTCTTTAACCTTTCAGTCTCGAAGGATGAAGTAGCATGTTACATTACTGTGTGATTTTTTATATTACAATTCACCTTGAGATTTTATTAGTATGCCGAGCGAACTGAATGACGCAGCGAATTCCAACCTGGAAAGAAACCTGAAATCCTTTACTTCTCGTTCCGCGGAAGCATAATAAAATTTGCAACATTTTAAAAGTTTATACTAAACATGTGCCACTGCAGTCTCAATATGAACACTGGAAATGTTCCTTCTCTCAAAGATATTGAGGAACAATTTTTCAGATCGCCATAGAGACACTCCACTTGGAACTACCTGTAGTATTTATGTTTCTTTTTTTTTTTTTATTCAACACCGACTGCAGGGCCTCCTCTATTTCTTAACAACGAAGAGAAAAATTGTAACTTGTCGGCGTATCAATAAAATCGGAGATATACAAAGGCACACTGCACTTTGTCGCCGAGTAGTGTGGGACATATCACATTTGATCTGCGTTACTCTCGTAATATTTACTTCAGATTCTCATGGCTTTCTTTTTAAATGCCTCCCTTACACTAAACCTTTCTCTCTGTGTTAATTCCTCCTTTACCTGTTTTATTTTACCTTCCTTCTTTAAAATCCTTCCCTTACACTACACCTTCCCTGCATTTATTCCTCCACCTTTTATTTTATCTTCTCCCTTTTCAAATTCCTCCTTTACACTACACCTTTCTCTCTATATGTATTCCTCCTTTGCCAGTTTAACTCTATAATCTTCTTTTTTTAAATCCTTCCGTTACACTACACCTTCCTCTCTGTATGTATTTCTCTTTTAGCTGTCTTGTTTTATTTTATTTATTTATTTACCTTTTTTTTCTGTCACGTCAAGGTCACTCTCGCTGTAATGTCGCAGTCTAGCACGGGCACCTGCTGTGGCTAACCGATTAAGGGATGGTGGTTACATAAAACACCTGCCGCGAACACCTTCATAGCCCCACGTACCACTTGCACAACTGGTCGTCATTAAGTACATTCAGGAGTATTCCATCACCAGCACACGTAAACAGATGACTCATGTGCTCCTTGGATTTGCCTCAAAGAAAAAAGAAAAGAAAAAAAGCGCTTCAGTCTTGTCCAGTATTTCATAACTCGCTTTGGATGGTCGTTCACCTTGCCTCTAGATCTTGCTTATGTCCATTAGCACATCTATTGTCTGTCATCTCTCGAGGGTGGCGGTGGTGATGGTGGTGGTGGTGGCGCTACTGGGGAATAAGCGATTGATATTCAAGAGAGAGAGAGAGAGAGAGAGAGAGAGAGAGAGAGAGAGAGAGAGAGAGAGAGAGAGAGAGAGAGAGAGAGAGAGAGAAGCCCCGAAATAACCACTATAGGTAATGTATTCGTGGATGTAAATTCTCTCTCTCTCTCTCTCTCTCTCTCTCTCTCTCTCTCTCTCTCTCTCTCTCTCTCTCTCTCTCTCTCTCTCTCTCTCTCTCTGTATGTGTGTGTGTGTGTGTGTGTGTGTGTGTGTGTGTTTGTGTGTGTGCTCGCGCGCGCGATAGTGCTCATGGGCCGTGTGCAGGACGTCCAACAGATACCACCGGAAAATAAAGTTTCCCGCTAAGCTGAGACAAGAGTGGCGGAGCCTCGGTGGGGAGTGGGGATGGTTGCAAAGTTCCTCCGTCGTCCTTTCCTCGCCTTGATGACGCAGACCTCAGCCGCGCAAGGACTGGGAAATACAAGCCAAGCGGCCCGCCCCGTCTCTCTGCCCTCGACCACGACATTGTTAAGACGCCTGGCCGCCCACCTCACCTGCATACTTATCGCTACTCCCGCTTAACAATGCTATGGCTCGCTCGGCCACTTCTTGCTCGTCGTATACTTCCGTGATGAGCTTATCTTGGTCGCCGTGATGGGATTTCACCCCCCATAAGAAGTCACCGTATCTGCTGCTGCTTCTCGTATGCTGCTGCGATATGGCTCGGACCAGTGTCAAGTACAGGCTCACTCTTCTTGCAACCTGGCACTCTGGCACCCTGACTCTCTGAAATACACCCCTATCCATGTGCACATGAATACACAAAGCTTCCTTCCTTTCTGGGAAGTAATAAATAACACGTAAAGATTTATACCTCTATCTGGCATCCTGGCAACCTGAAATACACTCCTCCACTCGTACCTCAAATGCTTTTGGGATTTCATTACGGAGGTGATAAGTCGAGTTCTCACGGCTGTTTCTCTATTTGAGGGTGCAGAATTGTTGTTGAAGTGTAACTAGAATCATGAAAACACCTTTGAAAACTTCAATAACCTTCATTGCAACATATTAAAAGTAGCAGAGATAAAGTGCTTCAACGTTTTAAAATACATCAAACACATGCACATCCTTCTACACAGGGAAATGACAAGCGGCGTAAATGAGTAAGAAGAACGAGAGAAGAACAGAAGGAAGAAAAGATAAACGAAAGAAGGAAAAGGCAGTCTTCTAACATCCTGATATATATCCTTCCTTGTCTATCAAAACAACCTCTCTATAACACACACACACACACACACACACACACACACACACACACGGAAGTACAACAATTTTATGGGTACATTATCATGACACTGGCGCTGGTATCATGGCACTGAACAGTGAACAGTACTTACAATACTTAGCTAAGCAGGATAGTACAGATATGGATAGATAGGTAGATAGGCATATAGATGGATAGACAGACAAATAGATAGATAGATAGATCGGCTTAGATCAAAAGAGATAAATGAAACAGACTGTGCTCAAAAAACACAGTACGTTACAGAGAACGTTGAAAGGGATACTCCAGGAAATTTACTAATTTATAGTTTTCAAATTTGGGAACAGATAAAATTATCCTGCTTATCTAACTTTTCACACGCACACACACACACACACACACACACACACACACACACACACACACACACACACACACACACACACACACAGCTAGGTTACAAATAAACACATCCACTTCAGTAATGCAAAAGTTAACCTATACTTTCACTCTAAAATTTCTGATTGGGGCAGAGCAAACTTGGTATTGTTCAATGCCTCAAAAACTCAATTCCTCCATCTATCAACTCGACACAACCTTCCAGACAACTATCCCCTCTTCTTCAACACTCAACTGTCCCCCTCTTCTACACTGAACATCCTCGGTCTGTCCTTTACTTATAATCTGAACTGGAAACTTCACATCTTATCTCTAGCTAAAACAGCTTCTATGAAGTTAGGTGTTCTGAGACGTCTCCGCCAGTTTTTCTCACCCCCCCCCAGCTGCTAACTCTGTACAAGGGCCTTATCCGTCCATGCATGGAGTATGCTTCACATGTCTGGGGAGGTTCCACTCATACTGCTCTCCTAGACAGGGTGGAATCAAAAGCTTTTCGTCTCATCAACTCCTCTCCTCTAACTGACTGTCTTCAGCCTCTCTCTCACCGCCGCAATGTTGCATATCTATCTGTCTTCTACCGCTATTTTCATGCTAACTGCTCTTCTGATCTTGCTAACTGCATGCCTCCCCTCCTTCCGCGGCCTCGCTGCACAAGACTTTCTTCTTTCTCTCACCTCTATTCTGTCCACCTCTCTAACGCAAGAGTTAACCAGTATTCTCAATCATTCATCCCTTTCTCTGGTAAACTCTGGAACTCCCTGCCTGCTTCTGTATTACCACCTTTCTATGACTTGAAATCCTTCAAGAGGGAGGTTTCAAGACACTTATTCATCAATTTTTGACCACTGCTTTGACCCTTTTATGGGACTGGCATTTCAGTGGGCATTTTTTTTTTATTAGATTTTTGTTGCCCTTGGCCAGTGTCCTTCCTACACAAAAAAAAAAAAGTGACATGTTTAATGGTTAAACACCAATTATACAGCTTTGTGACTCGTCTCTGATCGGCGCCACACACACACACACACACACACACACACACACACAGCAAAGCGGTTAAGCTTGTGGGAGGGTAGTGTTAACACAACAGCACCACCACACCACAACAATACCAGTCACCACACACTACCACACCACACCACACCACACCACACCACCACACCACGGTATCCTTGGCGCCCCGACCTGCCCAGGCTCGCCAAACCCCTCCGACCGTCCCACCGGGGCTGAGGTAACAATTTCCCGTCACATATTTAGCGTAATTTCGAGGGTCTTGCAGGTGTTTCCAGGTGATTTAAAGGCTCGCTGTGTAGGAAGAGGTGGAAGAGGTGGAGGTGGAGGGGAGAGGAGAAGGTATTGAGGAAAGGTGCAAAAAACTACATCGACTCTTTATCATTGTTTTATTTATTTATTTTTTTTTTTTTTGCTAGTGAAGCTTGCATTGTTTTGATATTTAATTTATTAATAGAAAAGTATAACAAGTTATAGTGTATAATGAAATCATGTCTAGCTTTTTTTCCGGTTAAAATAACACTTTCATGTTATAAATTTTCTTTTTTTTTTTTTTTTATCAGCAAGCCTAGGAATGTTTTGATATTTGATTTAAGACTTAAAAACATAAGAAATGTTTCCCAAATAATAATATCCAATAAAGTCTAGTGTAACAATTTGTATTGTTAAATCTAAAATAAGTTTGTTGCTAGATTTGAAAAAAGTATTTTCTTTATACAACGAGATATTTGTGTTTTCTTTATTTATCTGGAAAGTAAAGATTTTTTATTCAGAATACGTAACTTAATCTAATCTGGATGTGTTTTTCTCTTCAACAGTGTAATATTTTTTGGCCCCATTCATGAAAATTACAGATTGTGTTTTGGATTTTTCTTTATTATTAGTCAGGCTGGAAATGTTGTTTATATTACAGTATATATTTATATCAAAGTATATCATAGGTCAGAATATATAAAGCATTCCAGTCTATTTCCGTTTTTTGGAGGGGTCATTTTCAAAATGGATTAACGTACGTATATAAAACGCGTGAAGTCATCACTGACATCATCGGGGTACCGAGAGCCGGGACATCCCTTCATTCCAGTCTCTTTCCGTTATGTTCAGTGTGTTTGTTTAAGTATATGGCAGGTCAGAATATATAGTGCAGTTCAGTCTTTCTTGCGAGTTTCAAAAGGAATTGCCGTAAGTAAAAATAAGGGCTGAGACGGACATTTTTTCTTGCCTTCCTCCCTGCCTGTACACCAATATTTAGTTAAACCTCCGTGTGTTTCTAAATTCAGACATGAAAGAAAACCATAATTAACCACGAAAATAAACAAATAACCGCCAAAATGCCCCAAATAATGCGTAAATAAAATGCAGAGCACCCACCATGAAAACATCAGGACCCAGACCGAGACATTTTCTCCTCCCTGCCCGCGTCTGTTCGTCAGTATTTCCCTCAATTTCCAGCGTTTTTCAAGTATTTCCAGGTGTTCTCCAGAATAAGAAGTGTAGATTGTTGTAGTAGTAGAAGGAGAAAGAAATGAGGAATGGAGGGAGAGGAAAAGGAGGAGGAATGAGGAATGGAGGTGGAAAATGGGTGGAGAGTAGTGGTAATATTAGTAGTAGCAGTAGTAGGAGGAGGAAGAGGAAGAAATGAGGATTGAAGAGAGGAGGAGGAGAAAATGAGGAATGGAGGAGGTGGAAGAAGGAAGGAAGAATGGATGAGGAGTGGGTTCTCTCTCTCTCTCTCTCTCTCTCTCTCTCTCTCTCTCTCTCTCTCTCTCTCATGTGATATTAGGTTCAAGAGCACTTATTTAGAATTTTGTGTGATATCATGTCACTGTACACTTAAAAGGCATCTAATGAATTAATTTTTGTTTCACTGTTTGTGCCTTGTCATGCAATAAACAATGAAAACAATCTATTACCACCATTTCTCCTCGAAACGTCTGGTTTGGTTATTTGGCATAAATACCATTTATAATGGGTCTACATAACATATTTAGGAATCTATAATGTACTTTTCTTAACTCAAACCATTAATTATTTCTTATTTTTCGTCTAGTATGCAAAAAAAAAAGTGGCAAATTCCATAGCTCAACACGGGAGACCGCAATGTTTTGGGTCTATCTGCTGATCATAAGCTCGGCCCACTGGCTTCATTCGTCTTGATGAGAGCGGAGCGGGAGACCGTCTCCTGTGTACCTATATTATAGCTCCATGAATGAAAAACACAAATGGTACAAGAATAAGGCTCCATCATTTTATATGGGGATGTGATCTCTTCAGAACTAAGGCACAGTGTATGGATGTGAATGCAGCAGTGAGAAGTGTGACCTGAAATGATGAAATGGTGGAACATGTGCTAAAATGAAGGACAAGGAGATGAATGCAAATAATTATGACCGAATTAGGATATTGAAGGAATGACGTGGTGCAGAAAACTTAAAGAGAATGGGTGGTGTTACTGCTGGATTTGTGTAGAGAGACAAATAACTGAGAGAATGTATGCTAGATGTAAGAAATATTGGTGTGGTGGTGGATATTATTTACTTTAATTTTTAGTCATTTTCATTATATATTTGTTTATTTACCTATTCCTGTTTATCTATTTATCTATTTACGTATTTATTTATATTATTTTGTTTTAAATGAGGTACCGTTATAACAGCCTAAGAGAAAATTCCTGTCATCTGTAACTTCAAGATTAAGAACAAGATCATCAAAACAAGCTGGCGACTGGTTTCAGAAGCAGGAAGGCCTGCTTTCCCACATTTCTCATCGTGTTACGCGCTTCCTGCACAATACAGTGTGTCAGTATCCTCCAGCAGTGCCTGTGAGCTGCTCTGTCTGTCATGTTTTCCTTATTTTGTGTTTTATACGTCGTTTTTTTTTTTTTCCATGTGCGGAGTCTTCATGTGTCATTATGTATTTCTTGATGTTGGTTGTTTATATTACATGTATGTTAGTTAGATTTTAAGGCTTTACAGATTTAAAAGTTTCACATATTACTTAAACACATAATTTACTACATTATATAAATTACATTCAAAACCAAAATCACAATTTCATAATTCATCAGATTGGAGAATGGGGCCGAAATATGTATTCAGTTTTAGAAAATTGTATAGTTTTCAAAATATATGCTTACAAAACTGCCTAGGAAAAGGGAGTTGAGGTATGTCGGTAAATGGCGTCCCAAAGTATTTGATGTTTTTATATTTCATCATGCACATCTCATCTTCTCAAACCCCACAGCATGCTGCCACTGCTCACCACAATTTTCACCCAGTGATATGATAGACAACTGATCTTCCCTTGACAGGTCATATTGGTTTGTTAATATATGATAATGACAAAAACTCCACAGTCATTTTCAAAGACTCAATTTTTTACTCTCCAACAGTTTGTCATTTTTTTCTTTTTTTTCAGCTTAATATTCTGAAAATTGGTTAAGAACCGTTTTCTTTTTTTTCAAATTTAACAATCACTATTTATTTTTGGTTATTGATAAAATTTGTTTAAACTTAGCCTAACTTTTAATTCTGTTGGTCACTAACCCTATCCACATATGTTAAGAAGCCTTATGTCACTCAGGTAGTGGTGGGTGGGTTTATGCTCCAACAAATACCAGTGTAAAAGACAAGAGTTAATAATATTACAGTCATTAATAGAGTTTATAATTTTAGGTAACATGAGAAGATGACACAAGAAAAGAGGTGTGAGTGGCAAGGAAATGATGAAGAAGACAGAGGTGATGGAGAATGAAAAGAAAGTGGTGGTGACATGTGTGGACAGCAGTGGTGTGAGGGACCTACAACGTGTCCTCATTCCTGCACCACTACTATTAAACATTGGGGGGTGTCCTGGGGGGCATGTGAAGTTACAACTCACACCTCAGACAGCTGTGATATGCCGCACTGCACCTCTTGTTGATTCCTGCAGTAACTATGGGTACCAGGTAGTTGCATGTGGTTGTGTGGTGGAAGGCACAGATGCACTCAACGTCCACACACTCACCACAAGTGATATCACCACTTTGGAGGCCGTGGTAGTAACTGTAGTGAAGGTCACGGTTATAGTGAAAACAGTGAAGGATGTACTAAGTTACCGTAAGAACAAACCAGCATTTTTATCATCACTACACTCACTCCTAGCACTGTATGCTTTGACAAATAACTCACGAATATACTTACACAACAATCCCTTGGCTGACCTGCTTGGTCTGACTCTGGTGGAGGTCAAGGCTTGTAAGGGGGTTGGGGCAGGTCAAATAGGATCACTAAGAGCAGAGACAAAGGTGGAGGTGGTGTCCATGGAGAGTGAGGATCGCAGGAGGCTGTCAGTGCGTTGCAAGGCTGAGTTAGGAGGGCTGGATGACATCCTTGGCCATTTACGCTCTCTTGTGGCTGAGCCCTGGACCAGACGGGAGGAGTTTGGCCAGTTGGGTGTTATTTATCCTTCAGGTGAGGATTATTTGTGCCGTTTTTGTTAGTAATAGTAATGATAGTTGTAGTTGTAGTGCTATTTTTCTTGCATTGCCTTTTTGTGTTTTCAAATTTTGTTAGTAATAGCAGAAGGTGTAGTGATATTTTTCTTACATTTCTTTTTTGTGTTCTCTTTTCTATTTTTCTACTCTTCTATTATGTATTCATGAGCTTTATCTGCTAGAGACACAACACATCTCTTCATTATTAAATATTTACTAAAGTAAATATTTAATTTCTAAAGCCAAGAGTTGCTAGTGCCCTTTCCCATCATGTTTGGATTCCTTAGTTTTTTCAACATATGAAATCTCATCCCTTTGTTTAGGTTGACTCACATTGTTTTGCCTAAATATTTGGCTTTCAGAAATTGATCTATACTCAAAGAAATATGATACTTCCTCTTCTTTCCTTTTTTTTTTTTCCATCATCTTCTCTGCATCCATTAATCTTCTCTTTGATTTTTTCCATCATCCTTTTTGTCTGATGGATCTCTTTAGCATCCTCCTCCCCATATACTCATCTCTCTGCAAATGGCTAAACAACTTCACCTTTTCCTTTCTACCTTTATCCTGAAACTGACCCACATGTGCTGTCCATTCAACAAACTCATTTTAAGATTTTCTACATGTATAGAGTGATGTTATGAAATCATATTCCTTAGTTAGGACATAAAGATCTGTGGCTGTTTTGAAATTCACCTGTATTCATTTTTATTTACTCAGTTATACTCAATTGTACACATTGTATTAATTTGTACTGTTTTGTGTTTACATCTCTTCACTCATACTATTCCCATGTATTTATTTGTATTCATTTGTACTCCCTCATATCATATCTTCAGGTGTGCTGCTGGTAGGTCCACCAGGATGCGGCAAAACATCCCTGGTTCGACAGCTATGTGCAGAGACCGGGGCATGTCTGGTGGCAACAGCTGCAGCTGAATTGGTCTCACCATATGAGGGAGAGGCAGAGAGGAGGTTCAGGGAGGTGGTGGAGCAAGCTGTGGCCCTGAGTGAGGAGGGGCCATGTGTATTGTTTATAGACGAGATTGATGGCTTGTGTCGGGCTCGGACAGAGGAAGCCAGTGTGTCATCTCTCCGGCTGACCTCTCAGGTATGGAGAGATTGTAAAAGAAAGTGAAGAAGAAAGAGGAAGAAAGGAATGTGTGTATGTGTGTGTGGAAAAAAGAGAAGAGGATAAAAAGAAAGAGAAGATAAGGAAAATGACTCAAGTATCAAAATATTTTTTCAGATCAGGAAAAGGGAATGAGAGAGAGAGAGAGAGAGAGAGAGAGAGAGAGAGAGAGAGAGAGAGAGAGAGAGAGAGAGAGAGAGAGAGAGAGAGAAAAGCAACCAAAGATAGTGAACCACTTCAAACTCTGCTCTTAAGTAATATTTTAATAGCAAATGTAAAATTAAAAACACCACTGTTTCTACTACTACTACTACTACTACTGCTACTACTACTGTAAGTATTATTACTACTATTATTACCACCACCATTACTACTACTATTACTACTACTACTGCTGCCACCACTACTATGAATACTAGTACCATCACCACCACTACTACTACTACTACCTAATACTTCTTGGCCAGGTTCTGCTTGCCTTAGATGAGTGTCATGGCCTCCCGAACCTGACCCTGCTGGCTGCTACCAACCGCCCCTTTGACCTTGACCCAGCTGTCAGGAGGTCAGGTCGCCTGGAGATTGAGGTCAGTTCATTATTAGATAGATAGATAAGCAGGTATATGAATAGATAGATAGAAGGTAGAACTGGTAGATAAACATAAATATATAGATATATTATATAGAAAATAGATAAATAAATGGATTTGGATGGGAATGAATTGATACATAGATAGTGATGGTTAATAGATGCATAGGTGGATAATTTTGACAAATCCAGAATCATATAATACAAAATTTGTTGTATAATTATACATAAAATTGTCTGTTATAAAATTATTGAGCACTAGAAAAATTTTGTTTGTTAGAGAAAGAGAAAGAAATGAGAGGTTAAGAAGATATTCTATATTATCATTATTATCATCATTATAATCATTATCATAGTTTAAAACTCTCATTTTTTCTTTTGGGGTTGGTCTACTTTTGCGTGTGGACAATCTCTTCATCATTATCATTGTTGTTAGTAGTGGTACGTTTTTATTGTCACAACTATCACCACCAGATTCTTCTAAGTGCCCCAAGTCAGACTGAGAGGCAGAGCATTCTTTCTGTGCATTGCAAAGCCCTTCTTCCCCAACACTGCCCTACTCCCGACCTGCCCCAACTGGCTTCCCTCACTCCAGGCTTTGTGGGGGCTGACCTGCAGGCTGTGGTTGCTTCTGCTGCTACACATCTGTCTGATTGTCAGGTGTGTGTGCTTATGCATTTTATAACGTGATAGAAAAACAGCTTTACTTTTACTTTCCTGTCATATCTTTATTAATGTTATCAAATTTGACTGAAAATGTGCCTATATTTTGAGTGTTTCCAAAGATGTTTTCATTATCTCAGTAATGGTTTAATAGATTTTAGTGATAATTATGGTTTTCAAGGATGTTTTCATGATGCTGGTAGTTAACAGGCAATATTGAAAGTTACTGGTGTTTTAAGAGAGTCTTCATTGCTAGTGATAGTTTAACAGACTTTAATGCAAATTGTTGGGATTTGTAAGGATATTTTCATGATTTCAATTATAGTTTAACAGGATCTTTTGAAAGTTACTGTTTTCAAGGGCCATCTTGCCTTTGAAGATAGTCCTAATAAAATAACAAAGCACTTCAAAGTATGAACTGGAGGTATAGGTAGGTGAATAAATAAAGGGATATTTCTAGCTTGTAATTTAAACTCATCATGTTATAAGAATTAACACAAACTCAATAACATTTACAGGAAGCAGCCACCGAGAAATCAATTGCAGAAGTCTTCACCAAGGCTATTTCCTCCATCACTCCTAGCCTTCATAAGACTCTCAACTTCATCACAGCCAAACCTTCTTCCTCCCCTGCCCCAGCTGGCCTTGCCGACACTAGACACCTTCTTGATAACATCCTCACACAGCATCTTGAGTTTTCATGGGCCTATGATGCTCTGAAATTGAGGAGGCCTAGAGGTTTGTGTGTGTGTGTGTGTGTGTTTACATAGTTATAATTTACAGGGCCTGAGCTACTCTCTTGTGGTCTGGTCTCCATATCTACACTTGTCCAGTTTTTCCTTGAAGTTGTTCACACCCGTTGCCGGTACTACATCCTCACTGAGCTTGTTCCAAATATATATTTCTCTTTAGGAAACTATATTTCTTTATGTTATTCAAGCATCTTTCCTTGCTTAGTTTTTTGCTTGTGTATCTGGTACTTCCAACTTTTAGCAGCAGTTTCTCATTATCTGTTTCTTCCACTCTATTCCACATTTTATAAATAAATTAAATAAATTAATTAATTAAGTTTCCCCTTTCTCTTTGCTCAAATGCCAGCAGATTAATTTCTTTTACCTGTCTTCATATGTTAATTCTTCCAGTTCTGAAACCATCTTCGTTGCCATCCTTTGTATCCTTCCTAGTCTTTTTACATGTTTCTTTTTATGGGGAGGCAACACTGATTCAGTATATTCCAACTTTGGTCTAATCTTAGTGGTGTGTGTGTGTGTGTGAAAGGCATGAGGTATGCTGGTAGCAAGATGTCTCTGTATCAATATTTATCAGCTTTCTGTCAGTTGCCACTTCCATCATCTCTTTTCTTGTAGGCCATTCCAGGTATTGAAATTTCTGTAGGGGAATCTATATATTTTTGTTCACTTGTATGTTTCCACTTCCATAGCTTTTCTTGTGGTCTCAGAGATATCCAGCCTCTGCTTGTCATCCAACCTCTATTTGTCCCCTGCAGAAGTAGATCTTTTCTTTCTACAGTATTTCCTTCTTGTATCCTTTCAGATATCTAGCCCCTCTTTGTTCCTTGTAATTATAGGTCTTTCTACTGATATTTATGTGTGTGTGTGTGTGTGTGTGTACTCAGTCTATCAATGTGTTGAAATTAAATTTTCAAGTTATAGAGTTTTTGCTTATGGTGCTCAGATTTGCCTGCACCTCTCACCTTCTTCCTCCCCCACAGGTGTGCTATTGTATGGGCCGAGAGGATGCGGCAAGACCCGTTTAGCTGCTTCTCTGGCTGCCTCCCGGGGCTGCACCTTCATTACAGCCACAGCAGCTCACCTCCTCTCACCATATGTTGGAGAATCAGAGAAGAGAGTGGCAGCATTGTTTCATGCTGCTCGTCTTGCCCAGCCAACTGTGCTCTTTATTGATGAGATTGGTGAGTACTAAGATGGCTGCTAGGGGATGCAGGTGCTCTTGAAAAAACTTTCTTCACTGTGTTTTATTCTAATCTTGTCTTAGTTATCTACCTTCATTCTTTAACTGGTAGTAATAATATGATGCCAGGTATTTGAGTAATGCTACAAAATTTTGTTCTGTAATTGTAGCATTTTTTAATTATTATTAGAATTATTTTTCTTTTTTCACATTCATGAAATTATTTTTCTTTTCCACATCTATATTACTTTTCACAATAAAATCAAATTTTCTACTCACATAATTCTTTTCTTCTTCTCTACTTCCTCGTAATTCATTTTCCTATTTTTTTTTCCCATATTCATATTTTTCTTTTCCTCCCGACATGGATATATGTTTTTCAATTTTTTGTGCTTTTATATAATTCTTTTTGGATACTTTCTATATTTACATCAGTCTTCCTTGTTTCATCTTTTTTTATAATTCTTTTCTTTTTATTCTGAAAATTACACAATACTTTTCCTCCATTTTTCTCATTCACAACTACATCACTTCTAATTATCACACATTCTTGACCTTTTGCTAACCTTTAGTCCCTCTGCTTATGCTTATGCTTATGCTTATGCTGTCTTCTCTGTTGGGCTTCTCTGATCAGTCTCATATCTGTATCCTATCGCTCCTCAGGATTCCCCAAAGCAGAGGTGCCTTTGGCATTACCTCAGTGAATTGGGGGGACCTGAGGAGGCATTATGCTGATTTTCCTTGGAATGATTACTGCTTCTGTGTCAGAGATCCATCTCTGTGTGCTGAGTTCATAACAGAGGTGATAGTGTCTGGCATGGAGGCATACAATCCTCACTCTTTCAACCTTAATCTTCCAAACCTTGGTTTAACACAGCCTGTTCATGTGCTATACATGATAAAGAGGTGGCCAACAAAGGATACTTGAGCCTTCCATCATCTGAATTTCATGCACTTTATATTTCTGCCTAGAATTCTGCCAAGTTTGTTCTCCAACTAGCCAAAAACTCCTTCATTAATAGAAAGTGTCAAAATCTTTCAAGATCTAACTCCCCTTGTGCCTTCTGGCACCTAGCCAGAAACATCTCCAATAGCTTTGCTTCTTCATCTTTCTCTCCTTTATTTCAACCTGATGGCACCACTGCCTTCTCATCTATTTCTAAAGCTCATACATTTGCTAAAACTACTTGGATGATACAGGGCTTGTTCCTCCCTCTCCTCCACCCTCTGACTATTTCATGTATAAAGATTAGATGAATTTAAGAAAGTTAGATGGATTTATGGATGGGGATGATAGGTGGAAATAGGTAGGTATATTCCATACAGGGACTGCCACGTGTTAGCCCCAGTGGCTTATTGCAGCTTCCCTTATTTCTTATGTTTTTATGCTATCCATTAAAATCCTTCACAGTAATGTTTTCCATGCCCTCGCTGGCCTAAACCCACAGACGGCTTATGGACCTGATGGGGTTCCTCCTATTGTTCTCCAAAACTGTGCCACCGTGCTTGCATCTTCCCTACTCAAACTCTTTCAACTCTGTCTGTCAACATCTACCTTTCCTTCTTGCTGGAAGTTTGCCTACATTCAGCCTGTTCCTAAAAAGGGTGACCATTCTAATCCCCTCAAACTACCATCCTATTGCTTTAATTTCCTGCCTATCTAAAATTTTTTAATCTATCCTTAACAGTAAGATTCTTAAACATCTGTCACTTCACAATCTTTTATCTGATTGCCAGTATAGGTTCCGTCAAGGCCGCTTTACTGGTGATCTTCTGGCTTTCCTTACTGAGTCTTTGTCATCCTCTTTTAGAGATTATGATAAAACTTTTGGTGTTGCTTTAGACATATCAAAAGCTTTTGATAGAGTTTGGCACAAAGCTTTGATTTCCAAACTATCATCCTATGCCTTCTAGCCTTCTCTCTGTAACCTCATCTCAAGTTTCCTTTCTGACCATTCTATTGCTGCTGTGGTAGACAGTCTCTGTTTTCCTAAATCTATTAACAGTGGTGTTCCTCAGGGTTTTGTCCTTTCATCCACTCTCTTCCTATTATTCATCAGTAACCTAAACTAAACTTCTTGTCCTATCCACTCCTTCACTACTGATACCACCCTGCACTTTTCCATGCCTTTTTGTAGATGTCCATCCCTTCTGGAAGTAAACATTTCACCCAGGAAAGCCACAGAATGCCAGACTTCTGATCTTTCTAAAATTTTTGATTGGGGCAGAGCAAACTTAATATTGTTCAATGGTTAAAAAACTCAATTCCTCCTTCTATCAACTCAACACAGCCTTCCAGACAACTATCTCTTCTTCAATGACACTCAACTGTCCCCCTCTTCTATGCTGAACATCCTTGGTCTGTCCTTTACTTATAATTTAAACTGGAAACTTCACATCTCTTCTCTAGCAAAAACAGCTTCTATGAAGTTTGGCATTCTGAGTCATCTTCACCAGTTTTTCTCACCACATCCTCCAGCTGCTCTGTACAGGGGCCTTATCCATCCATGTATGGAGTATGTTTCACATGCAGGGGAGGGGGGTCAGTTCCACTCATACTTCTCTTTTTAGACAAGGTAGAATCAAAAGCTTTTCATTTTATCAACTCTTCTCCAACTGAATGTCTTCAGCCTCTTTCTCATTGCCACAAAGTTGCATTTCTTGCTGCTATCTTTTGTTTTCATGTTAACTGCTCTTCTGATCTTACTAATTGCATGCCTCCCCTCCTCCTGTGGCCTTGCTACACAAGACCCTTCTTTTTCTCAACCCTGTTCTGTCCACCTCTCTAATGCAAAGGTTAACCAGTATTCTCAGTCATTCATCCCTTTCTCTGGTGAACTCTGGAACTCCTTGCTTGCTTCTGTATTTCCACCTTCCTATGATTTGAACTCTTTCAAGAGGGAGATTTCAAGACACTTATCCTGTAGTTTTTGACTATTGTTTTTTAATCTATTCGGGGACCAGCACCTCAGTGCGCCTTTTTTTATTTATTTTTTTATTTATTTTTTTATTTTGTTATTATTATTTTTTATTGCAGTTCTGTTGCCCTTGGCCAGTGCCTCTCCTACATAAAAAAATAAATAAATAAAAATTTCCTTCCCAGATGGCATCTTCGGATCCCGTGAGTCTCATGGCAGCAGCAGTGTGGCAGTGAGTCTGTTGAATGAACTCCTACAGGCACTGGATGGGGCTGAGGTCAGTGCCACCAGTCTGCAGGGTGCCTCTCTGCTGGCACACACCAACATCAACACCACTGGCACACAGGTCTGTTCATGTGTTTATGTGATTTTGCTGATGGATGAGATATATTTTTCTATCTATTTATCTATCCATTTATTTGTCTCTTCATTTCTCTGTTTATCTGTTCATGCATCTGCCTAACTGTCAGTGTGTTTTCTTTCTAACTGTGTCTCTGTTTATGTGTTCTACCTATCTGTCTCTTTCTCAATTTATCTTTCTGTGCATATGCTGGTCTTTCTTTCACTATTTTATTTCTACCTGTGTATCGGTATGTGTACCTGTTTATCTGTCTAGATGTGTACCTATTTTTATTTGTCTCTGTGTATCTGTCTTTTCATCTGCTTGCTTATCTATCAGTGTCTGGCTGTCTGTCTATTTATTTGACCTGTATGTTTGTCTATTTATCTGTTTCTCTTATTTGTCTGTTTATATATTTGTCCATGTCTTTGTCTGTATATCAATCTATCTATTTATTTCTATTTATGTAACTATCCGTATCTTTCTCCCTGTCTATCTGTTTTTTTTTCTGCTCATCTGTCTGTTTATCTGTCTGTCTTTTTGTACTTGTCTATCTGTCTGTTGATGTATTTATCCATACCTGTCAATCTATTTATCTGTCTACCCATTTCCTGTTTGCCTACCCATCAATCTATCTATCGTTGTCTATTCATTTATCCATCTGTCCATCAGTGTATCCATCCATTAATCTGTGTGTCTGTCCATATACCTATCCATCTATCTATCCATCTGTCAGTCTCACCATCAAAATATTCCCTTTTTCCTTAGGATGGAGTGTTGGTTCTGGCTGCCACCAATCATCCCACAGCCCTGGACCCAGCACTGCTACGGCCAGGGAGGTTTGACCGGCTGGTGTTTGTTCCACTGCCAGACACTGAGGCCCGGCTAGATATACTAAAGGTGAAGCAGAGGTGAAAGGCAGGAGAAGGAAGGGAGTGGTAGTTTGACATAGTGAAGGCTAGGTAGAGTAGGTTTCTGGTTAATGGTATTTTGAAGAGATATACTTTCTCATTAGGACTATTTTCAAAGGCCATAGAGATTTTTAGTTGAGTTCTCATGGGGTGTTTATTTTATTTTCTGTTAGTGGTGAGTTCAAGTTTAACTGTAACTGCAATCGTGTACACACTCATAGCGTTCACTACAGCTTCTTAAAATATTGCTGGAATCATGAGAACGCCCTTAAAAACCCCAGTAATCTTTAATACTGCCTATTAAACTATCATCACAATCATAAAAACACCTCAGAAAACATCACTAACCTCCTCCACACCATGTTAAAGTATCAGTAGAATCCTAAAAACAGACTTAAAAACTTTTAGTAGCTTCCCTTAAAACCTGCCAAATTATCAGTAGAATCACAAAAACACCCTTGAATCAAAACCCCAATGACTTCCATTATTGCCTGTTAAAAAATCACCAAAATCATGAAAACCATAATATTCTGTAATAGATTTTGTTTGAGCTTGTCGAAAATGCATATTGTTAAATTAGGTACTGCTAGAATCCTCAAATCACCATTGAAAATCTAAGTAATTTTTAGTTGAGTCTGTCAGAAATGCAGATTCCTTGTTAAACTACCTTCAGAATCATCAAAATACCCTTGAAAATCATAGTAATTTTCAGTAGAGCCTTTCAAATGTGTTAAAGTATCACCCATAGAAACAGCATTAGGAAATTGGATAATTTTTATTATATCTTATTAAACTATCTCTGCAGTCATGAAAACATCCTTTAAAACCCTAATAACTTACATTTGAACTTGTTAAAAAGTGCAGAATCTTTGTTACATTTTCACTAGCATCATGGAAGCACTCTTGAAAACCTCAATAACCAGTTCTCACTGACCACTATTTGTCTTGCAGGCCAAGACAAAAGGCATGGAGCTAGAGGAGGAGGAAGTACTACAGCAATTGGCCAAGGAAACTGAAGGATTTACTGGAGCTGAATTAGAGAACCTGGTGCAAAAAGTAATACTATTAGGTTATCTCTGCATCTTTTTTCTATTTCTTTTCCCCATATTATTAATATGTGTGTGTGTGTGTGTGTGTTCATTTATGAACTAGTTACTGTAGGCTAAGGTGATCAAGAAGCACCTCCTGCCTCCAATCCCCTTTTTGGTGCAACAGGTAATTGGTGCACTCATAACATTCTTGCCACATCCCCAAATTGATATATTTGAAATATCAGTACCTTTCGCTTAAGCTAATTTTCAAAAATATCTGTAGGAAAAAGAGTAATAATATTAAGGAATTAAAGCTTCACAAAAACTGGTAAATTAAATAACAATTTATTCATGGAACCTCATCTATATTGATTTTCAACACTTGCTTCCTGAGACATGGCACATTTATATGGTTGAAATTATATAAAAATTGTTATTTATTTCCACAGTTTCCAAAGGGCCAGTCCTTTGATAATATTGTTTTTTACTGATCTTTTCAAGTTGTCTTTGGTCAGGGCAAATGGATAAGATGATTGAAAATATCTTAAATACAAAAAGCTATGTAAGTGACAAACACTTTTTAATGCACCAATCAACTGCCTAGCTAAAAGGGGAAAGAGGCAGAGGATATGGCTTATAGATCAGCATAGCCTGAGACGTCTGTAACACTAATTTAACTCTCTCTCTCTCTCTCTCTCTCTCTCTCTCTCTCTCTCTCTCTCTCTCTCTCTCTCTCTCTCTCTCTCTCTCTCTCTCTCTCTCTCTCTCTCTCTCTCTCTCTCTCTCTCTCTCTCTCTCTCTCTCTCTCTCTCTCTCTCTCTCTCTCTCTCTCTCTCTCTCTCTCTCTCTCTCTCTCTCTCTCTCTCTCTCTCTCTCTCTCTCTCTCTCTCTCTCTCTCTCTCTCTCTCTCTCTCTCTCTCTCTCTCTCTCTCTCTCTCTCATTTCTCTTCTCTTCCTAAGTTTTAGTTTCTCATTCTTATATATATATATATATATATATATATATATATATATATATATATATATATATATATATATATATATATATATATATATATATATATATATATATATATGTGTGTGTGTGTGTGTGTGTGTGTGTGTGTGTGTGTGTGTGTGTGTGTGTGTGTGTGTGTGTGTGTGTGTGTGTGTGTGTGTGTGTGTGTGTGTTTCTTTGTCATTATTAAGTTATTTTGGAATAATTTGTCACCTATTACAATCTAGACTAAAATGGCATTGTAATCTTTAGTGCTCATTTGGCAGTCTATTTTACTAGGTGTCAATGTGTAGACTAACATGTTGCTTCTGTGTAAGGTGACACTGTCTATTTTCCCAGGCATTGGTATTGGCATTGCGTGAGGGTGGCATGGTGAAGAAAGTTGCAGATGAGGTGGTAGTGGAGGCCAAGCATCTCTGGGCTGCTCGACACACGCTTGCACCTTCCCTCACATCTGCTGAGATGAAGGCATACCTAGATTTCAAGCAGGCTGTTAGTGGCAGGTGACTGTGTGTGTGTGTGTGTGTGTGTGTGTGTGTGTGTGTGTGTGTGTGTGTGTGTACCTATAAAAATTAGAAGAATTCAGTGTGCAAGGGCAGAAATTATCATATAAATTAAAATTTACTCTTTATTCTTAAAAAGATGCATACAGTAACCCCCTGCAATATCCAGACATTCAGGAATCCAGCTCATCAATATCCAGACACAGGCACGCTAGGTGCCAGCACTATCAGATCATGTCTAATGTCAGGATCACTGCTTCTGTGTCTGACAGTGAAAGTGGTGGTGACAAAGATGACTCAGAGGATGCAGCTTCTCCATCCATACCCCATTTAAGCACTGTGTGGGATGCCTTTGACAGTATACTGGAGTTTGCTGAGCACCCAGATTAACAGAAATGTTAAGCCTTGAGTTTGTGGAGCAACTGTGTTCTCTGTGTGATGCCGTCATCCACTGCCCAAACTGTTGGTCCTGTCGCCAGGTCACGATCAATTCATTCTTCAGGGCTGGTATTTATACAAGTGCTAAGAATGGTCTTAGCTCAAAGAAATGCTAAATTATTACTAAGCATGTGTTATAGATAAAATGTCTCAAACCCATGATCTGCTGAGTGTGATTTAGACATGCCTTAGCAGACAAGATGTAAGCCACCACTTGAGGTAGCTCAAGGTGATTAAGGCAGTGCTCAGACAACAACAACAACAAATATGGCTGACATGGTTGGGTCCATGTAGTTACAGGGGACTGTACTTAAGTCCAAGTACCTAGATATTTTTCAAATATAAGTAGTCGCTTTTCCATGGACTTAAGTCCAAGTCCATGTCGTCGTACTTAAGTACAAGTACTTTAGGTGATAAAAAAAAATCCTGTCACAGATTCATAAAGCATGAAAGTTAGTAATTTTATACATATACACATTAATGAGTACACTGTCAAGAAGTGGGATATAATATAGAAAAGTAAGTGGAAATTCTACCTTTATTTTATTTTAGCGTGACAGGAATAGAAGTGTTCACACTTGTTGAGTAATGTGGTGCTGTACTGGCCCTGTCTGCTGTACCTTGTTACCCATTGAGAAAATACTATTTAATTATGTTTCTTTATCCTATATTACCCTACAATATCACAACGCTCATTGTATATGTTTACCCAATTACCAATTTAATCTATTTATTTTATTTATTTTTATTTATTTATTTTTTTTTTTTCATTTAGACCAGTTCTATGTTCCTTAGTGGTTAATTGAGAAGAGTAATGCATTTGTTTTTCTTAGTTTTTCTATCGATCAGTTTTATTGTGTTCTGTGATCATTTATTTATTTATTTATTTTTTTTTTTTTTCATTGAAATATGTGGCCAAGAACACAGCATATATGTTTGGTGGCAGCTTTTCGGAATGTTTTTTCTTCAATTCCTAGATGAACCCATGTGTCTTAGTTAACCAGAGATTAATTTATTTAGTAATAACATTCTTGGATACAGCTTAATTAAGCTTAAGTTTCCTAGCTGTTGTGTATTTTTTGTGAGTAATTATCTTTCACTTTAATGTTATGCTTTACACTGATGTGTTTTAGTGATAGTTGTCAGGTATGCAAGTAGTGGGTCAGTGGTTCAAGCCACCATAACGGTTCCTATACCTCTCCCTCCACACACACACACACACACACACTTTTGGACAGTTGGAGGGCCTGCAGTTGAAAATGTATGTGTGTGTGTGTGTGTGTCTGTGTGTGTCCCGTAGGAAAGCAATAGTAAAAATAAGAGTATAGGTAATATACCTGACTGTAAAATTAAATACTTTTCTAAGATTACGCTTAATTTTTCTTTAATTCCTGTCTTTTTCATTACTTTTCCTGATTATGTAATCAACACCTATAATATATAAATCATGTTTCGTATCTTTTTTCATTATACACAAGGTTTAAATAATATACCTCCATGATTATACAATTAATTTTCCGAGCGATAAGCTTGATTTGAAAAAGTAAACTAAGAATTCCTTTGCATTATAGTGTGTGTGTGTGTGTGTGTGAAGTGGAGCAGAAGACTTGATCTATAGATGGCAGACAGTAGAAGGCTTTGCATTTTTATTGTAAGTAGGAAGGCGAGAAGAAACCTTATCAACCATACTTAAAGAATGCAGATGGGATATTTTTTTTGATACAAAGTTTTCAAAGTAACGGTATAAAGGAAAGGAGTTACAAATTTAAGGTTAAATAGGTATGCATTTACTGTGAAGCCATACACTGGTTTCAATTGTCCCGTTCTTACGACGCCATGCAGCTGATGATGCAGTGATGTGTTTACATTCGCCATACAGGCGCGCGGAAAAAAAGACTATGTTCAGCCGGCGCGGCCTTCACGAATTTGTTTTGTGTAATACATGGTAAGTACTGCAGTGTTAAAATTTGTATGCTTCTATATTGACTTCCGTATGTGGATTTGGTCTCGATGCTTTAGAATTTCCGACAGATACGTAATTATATGAGCCATTATGAAACCATGTGAGCTGATTTGCTCACCGTTTCTGCTACTCTGTCAGTAGGTTCATTCGGTATAATTTGATAGATAATCTCACCAGTAGGTCTTACCAGTAGCAGCTCCTTATGTATTCTAGGTATTTCTTGATAAGTCCGTCACCCCGTTCTCCCCAATCCCCTGTAACCCCTCAAACAAGCTTGGGGGCCTGTGGGAAATCGGGTGTTTTGTAGGGTGGGGATAAAAAAAAATCAGTGAAATAAGGGTGTTAAAAATCTAATGAAATTTCCCTTAATATTTCAAAATATCCTAACCATGGGAGCTGTGCCCTTCCTGGACCCTCCCCGCTAGGATGTCAACCTAACAGCATAAAATAACCTAACCTAGGCGGGTGTTAGGGGGGATGCGCTCCCCTTTGGAAGTCCCTAATTAGGATGTTGACCAAACCTACCATAACCTATTCTAATCTAACCTAACCTAAGGAAGGACCTCAAAAATTATACCATTATGCCTTACCAGTGTGATGTGGAGATTCTCAGGGTGATGGAGGTGGGTACAGCTTGGTGACTTCCTTAATAAACACATGAACCTCTTCTTTACATCTGTATATCACATCTTAACCATTCCTATTGCTAAATGTCCCACATAGTGACTTTATTCTTGCTAAACACTGGCACTGTTTGCTTCACTTCCCTCCACTGGGTAGCTGTATTAACAAATGACAGTGAGCCTCTATCAGAATGCCTGATGTGTCTCTAAAACAAATGGAAAGTGTATTTGAACCTACCATGGAAAGTCGCAGTCGGTTGGTGGCCTCATGAATGGCCTCACGAGTGCCAGTGCGTGATTGGAGGGATCAGCTGTATAGATACCATGAAATCCTAATATGCCGCTACCCACAAATCCCAGTTATAAACAAAAGAAAATCATTTCAATGTTTACTCTTGACTGGTGCAATGCTCATTGAACTTAGAAAATGTTGAATTTCACCACACTCTCAAGTGCTATTACAGCCATACTAGACATTTGCCCCTCAATTTTTTTTTATGTTTAAGGCAAAGTTACCGAACCTTTTACATGGTGTGAGTTTCGTGCTTGTATGTAACACGGATGTGATATCCAGATTAATCATGTTCTATTGTCGCCCCTCTCCAGGACATGCAAGATTGTGGACCTGGTGGGAAAGTGGGGCTTAAGGGTGGGAGAGACCAAAATAGGCTAAATTTGGGAAAACTTTAAAAAAACAATGAATATTCACCCTCAGTATCCCCTGCTATGCTATCCTAACCTTTTGAAGTTACAAACCTTGTTAATTGAGAAATCTTTGCCCCTCATATCTCCCGTTACACTTTCCTAACCAGTAAAATTGCAGTTTAACACAATACATCCTATCTTCTTTTCTCCTTTTCTATTTCCAACAAACTTAGGGACTTGTTGGGAAAGTGAGGTTTTAGGATGGAGGAAGCCAAATTATGGCAAATTTGAACATTCGTGAAAAGCCTAACTAGGGGGCTTTGTCCCTTGGAACACCTTAAGGACGTTAACCTAACTTTATACCTCAATAGGAAGTGGAAGGTCCAGTGTGTGGTTGGTCAACCTCTTCCTTATCATCTAAGGGTACTGGTACCACCAAGTTTTCAGTACTCAATTGATTTCAGCAAAACATCATGCAATCTTAGAGATGTATGTACACCTAAGTCGACTTGTTTATGGCACTGCGTAATAAAATTTCTGTTTAAATTTATGTCCACTGCACTCAGATACCATTGTGACACTGGTTAGCTGGTTAACTCCTGCAGCTACCAAGTATATGTACATGTGGTGATTGGCCAAGAATAATTGACGTATTGGCCACAAGATAATGATGTTCTAATGCATCATTTTAAGGACAGCTCTCATTGGCTGAACAAAAGAGATACAAGAGAGTATGCACCATTCCATACTGAAAACTAGCATACTAACACATGCATTACACTGTGTCCCTCCAAGCAAACTTCATCAGCATGGACTTAAAATTTGGGATGCAGCACAAGACATATCATGTCATATATTGTAGTCGTGCATGACCCCAAAACAGTGACTATTCACCACCATATGTGCATAATTTATTATCCGTCTCATCTGGTGGGCTCCCATGCTCCTCAATCAACATGGTAAAGAAGATTGAGGGAAGCCAACACACTGCTGATGGACTAGCCCAAACAACTCACTCACCCATACTTTAACTTTATTTATACCAGCTGGATAGGACATCATAAGCAATCAAGTTACATTTATAAATAAATAAATAAATAATAGCAATAACAATGACAGTACTAACCATAAAGATAAAAAACTGAATGAGAGTTTTGCAGTAAATGGGTCAAGAATATTCAAAAAGTTTGTTTCCAACATAAGTAGCAAGTGGTGATTTGAATGAGGATTGACAATAGAAAGAAATGTAAATATGGAAGGTGGTTCCACAGATGTATTCCTCTCACACTGGAATACCTTTTTCCTCAGGTCAAACTGTGTCCTAACATAAGTAATTTTGTTCTGATGACCTCTGGTGGATGAAAATTAAGGATTAACAAATAGGTCTGAAGGAGAGATTGCACAGTTATTGTGGAAGATCTGTTAGTATTTTATTATGTCATGATGTAATAATCTAGCTTAAATTGAAAACAAATTCATTGACTTCAGTATCACAAAATAGGTAAGATTTTCTCAGCTCCATATGTTCTTGGGCCTTTGAGTTTTTCAGATGTAAAGTAAAGCAGTGCTTTTCTAAATTGACTTATGCTTTATCTAAATCATCCTGCCAGATACAATACCTATCAGTTAATATACAAACCAGGAGCAGTGCTGCTTGGAGACAGTATAAACATGAGACAGCTTGGTTGAAATTCACCCTGAACTTTGCAATGTTGGTTTAATTTTAGAGATCTAAATATACTGTATAAATGCTATACCTAATTATGTGAGATCTATCATTGCAAATGGAGATTCCAAACACTTCCACTGCTGCTTACAATAATAATGGTTAACCATTCTACTGTTGGTCCTCTCTTAGTGAATGGTTCATGGGAACATAACATGGTTTGGCAAATCATCTGGCCAGTTGTGTTTCCTCAATATTTGTATGGGAAAATTTTCCTGATCTGCTGCCCAATTTGTGTTGAGCAAATTCACTATCCGTTAGGTAATAAAAGCCCTAAGTAGACTTAAACTTTCATCACTTTCAATAATATTCTTAGAGGAACTTTGTCTAGGTTCCCAGAATTCATAGTTTAGGTATTTGTTGCACATATCCATCCCATTATTGACTTTGGTAGTGTGTTATGGAACATAGTCATATTGGTGACCTGCATCTGCTGGAGTCCATTCAGACAATGGATTAACAAAATAAATGGGTTTGCTAACTATCCATATGCTGAGAGGCTGTCAAGACTGAATTCAATTAAGAGGCAACTCCATGCTGCTTTGATGTTGTGGAACATCATGAGTGGTCTGTGAGAAAATGGATCACAGTTGAACTGGAGGATAAAGATTTTTGATGCCACAGTACACTATTGATGTCAGAGCTTGGCTTTTCTCAGTTTGTCATTTCCTTTGGAGCTCTGCATGAAATGGCTGTATGCAACCACTGTTTATGTTTTTAAATATCATTTTGAAGATTTTTTGGGTCGAAGTCTTTGCGAGTTCTAATAGATTTTCTTCCTGCCTTTTCTTTGCATCTGGAATTAGCCAATTATTTCAGTAGTTTTTTTAGTGTTTATTATTATTATCATTATTATTATTATTATTATTATTATTATTATTATTATTATTATTATTATTATTATTATTATTATTATTATAGGATTCTGATGGTTAGAAGACACAACAGCAACTGATGAAGGAAAAAAGATACTTATTAGCATAAGAAATGCCTCTGTACAGTCTCCAGTAGCCTGAGGTCACCAATAAATCCAAGGTTCCATACAACACAGGAGTATTCTAATGAGGAGCAGGCATGAGTTGAAAGGAGAGAAACTACAAAAGATGCATTCCATTAAACAGTTGCTTTAAGGATGTTTTATGCAACACCTGCAGATTTGTTGATGATCTTTGCAATGTGTTGATGGAATTTCAAGGAGGAATCTACTATTATTCCAAAATCAACAGTAGAATCTGTAATAGGGATTGATGTATTATTCATATAGTATAGCGGAAACAACCCTAATGCCTTCTAGTCGACCTGACATCTTTAGAACTGTAGTACAACACACTTGGAAGAATTCATATGAAGGCCTCAGTATTTGGACACTGTATAGAGGGTATTAATAGCATGGTGGCACATATGCATATAATAGACTATTCCCAGGGCAGTCTCAGCTTTAATAACTTTAACTTTAGGTCATCACCATAGATTTTAGTTTGAGCAGTTATTGTTTGTGTGAGAAAGTTGACATAAATGAGAGAAAGTAAAGGACCCAACACAGAACCTTGGGGAACTCCACTGTTTACTGTTCTTGGGTTACTAAATTTGTGGTCCACATGTCCCTACCAATCAAAAAGTCTGTAATCCAGTGTAAAAGCTTACCAGTAATACCCAACTTACTGAATTTTCTAGTAATGTACTATGACTTATTGCATCAAAACTTGGAAAAAAAAAAGTCAAGCAAAATAATGTCTACATTAAATTCCCAGTCTAACCTCATTGTGATATTATTATAAGTTAATACTAGCTGACCCTCCATGGAATGCTCAGATCAGAAGCCAAATTGGCCTTCACTTAGTTGATTGTTACTATCTAAATAGTCAAACATAAATTTGGTACAAATTTGTTCCATAGATTTGTCACAAAACTGAGGTTAAAAATAAAGGACATTCCACATCTGTGGAAGTATAACAGCATTGTAATAAGAACAAAATACAGTGTAAGTGTTAGGGGATATACTAACTCTGGTCTGCAGAATTTTTATGAATATGGGCAAAATTCATCAGGAACCATGGAAGAAATGTTTAGGTTAGAGAGAATGTTAGCAACTGTGTCAGTGGCAGTGTCAAATTCATCATTATGTCCTTGAAAAGTTTTATGGAGGGCAGGAAACCCTGGAGCAGATACTGAATACACTGATGCAAAGGTGGTAGCAAAAAGTTTTAACATCACCTTTGGGTCATATATTGTTTCACCATCAGCTGCCCTGAGAGGATTGATGCTAAGTTTACCAATTTTTTTTCTTAAATAGGGTGAAATACTTTTGGATTTAGAACTAAAGTTTGAGTCAGATGCTTCATGTTCATACTGCTTAAAAAGGGGATCAGATAGGTCTTTAAATTTACAAGGTCAGTAATCAGAAGAGAACAAGAAATAATGGATTCAAGCTTGATAAAGTTATATTTAAAAAAGGAAAAAAAAAAAAGGATAGGAAGGAACTGAATTTCAAATAGTGATAGATGAATGGAAGGGATTCAGCAATGAGGTTGTTAATGTTGAGTCATTAGTGGGCTCGAAGAGAATATTAAATTAAGGGATAAAGATGATAGTAGAAAATAGATCAGCGTGTTTCATACAGGGACTGTCACATGTAGGCCTGAAGGCTTGCATCTACCCTTTTCTTATATTCTTAATGAAGTTAGGAGTACGAGGCAGTGGTTGATACCTTATGCTAACCATCCCTGTACTTTCACACTGTGGCTTCACCATCCCACTTTCTAATAAAACCAGTTTTTGGTTATTTTGGCTGGTCACATTCTCTAGAAATGCAGTCTTTACTATTTCATCATATAGATTTTGCTGTTCCAGTCTTATGTTCTGTATCCTAGGCTGCAAAGCACAACACTACTGTTCATGACAGATCAGAAGCAACTGGGTATGATCCTGCTCCCCTGCCCCCTCCACTGAAAAAAAAAGCAAGTAGTCTCTGATTGAAATGAGCAACTGACTGTTGTTTGTGTTTTAAGATTGCTGATTAGTGAGAGCTGAGGTGTAAAGGAGGGGCCAATAGGATATGCCTTCTGCTGAAGGAATCAGAGCATGTCAGGAATCAGAGCATGTGTATGATCCTTAACATAACTAGTTTGAAAAGTTACAGAGCTGAATAAGTAAAAATTCACCAGAATAAAGTACTGATATAGATTTTCTGTTACTGAACCAGTTAGTGCACTTAAGTTGCAAATCTATGAGGTAGTCTTGATGGGAAAAAATATTTGGAAATAGAAATGTTACAGTCCTGGACTACAAGATTTTATCCACATCATGCCTAAAAGGAAGTAGAGGTGAAGACAAAAGCAAAATGCAGAGTACCTCATGCCCCTCATCTCAACCTTTTAGGGCAAATGGAGGTATTATGCAATAAAGAGGTTTTTAGAATTGGCTTTGTTCCATACTGTGTAGTGAATGCTCAATAAAATAATAGATTCTTTACACATTATTTGATTTTAATTAATCTTCGTTTAATAAGAGTACTAACTTCAAACTTTTGTTTAAGCAGAGTACCACTTGATTGTTAAAAGAAGAAAAAGGCTCTTAAACCACCAATAATGAGTCATGAAGAGCCAAGCTTTGTCACCTCTCTTATGGTAATGTATACAAAATGTTCTGTACCACAAACTACTGATGAGAATTTAGCAAGCACTAAGAAAATATTAATTCATAGCTTCATAAGTTTATCAGTTTTATGAATAGAAAAAAAAAGTGAATAACAATAGATTGTGTTATTTTTATTTCCACTAATTTTTTAAATTATTAAATTGATTCTATTTTAACATAGTGCTGTCTAGTGTAATTATTATTTGTATTTAATCCTTGCTATCCAAGGCTGGTGGAATGGCAGGCACAGCTGTGGACGTTGCTCTCTTCCCCCTTGACACCCTGAAGACTCGGCTCCAGAGTGAGGCAGGCTTCAGGGCCTCTGGGGGATTCCGTGGGATCTATAGTGGTCTGGGTCCAGCTGCTCTTGCCTCTGCTCCAAATGGTGTGTTGTGGGATAAGAAAGTCACCAAATGTGCATTCCTTTTTTACTTAACTTTAACTCATTGTCCACTACACCATCTCTCCTTATATTTTTTTTGTTTTGTGGTCTTTTAAATCAAGGCTTTTTTGTTTTAACTTTCGGGTGTACTTTCAGCTGCCTTATTCTTCTGTACCTATGAGAGCATGAAAAAAGTCCTGAGCTGTCATGTCCCTAGCAATTACCTGCCTGGGGTACACATGGCAGCAGCCTCTGCTGGAGAAGTGGTAGGTGTCAGACACACACACACACACACACACACACACACACACACACACACACACACACACACACACACACACACACACACACACACACACACACACACACACACACACACACACACACTCTCTCTCTCTCTCTCTCTCTCTCTCTCTCTCTCTCTCTCTCTCTCTCTCTCTCTCTCTCTCTCTCTCTCTCTCTCTCTCTCTCCTCTCAGTGTTAGGTTCAGATTAGATAAGTGACACGAAGTGTTAGGTTCAGAAGACTAGATAAGTATTGAGTATTAGTTTGCCATAAGTTTATATATATATATATATATATATATATATATATATATATATATATATATATATATATATATATATATATATATATATATATATATATATATATATATATATCAGTATAAAAGAAATATCAGATCAGTTAGATATAAATGAGTATGTATATATGGTATTTGTCAGTGTTCTTTATTCTACCCAATGTTTTTAGAATGGAATAACTGGAAGTATTGATAGGTTTACTCCTTCTCCCTTCAGGTTGCATGCATAATAAGAGTGCCCATGGAGGTAGTCAAGCAGAGAAGACAAGCACAGTTCAGCAATTCTTCCATTAAAGTGGTACAGCATATTTTAAAGAAAGAAGGAACCAGAGGACTGTTTCGAGGTTACCTTAGCACCGTCACAAGAGAAATTCCATTTTCTCTCATTCAGTTTCCAGTCTGGGAATGGCTTAAAAAATATTGGTCAGATAAACAAGGCCATTATGTTGACTCTTGGCAATCCTCCTTGTGTGGAGCCTTTGCAGGTAAGTTTTTGTATCTAGATATTTTCTGCTTGTACCCTTGCAAGTGTTGGTTGATTTCTTTTAAGTGTATGTCCTAATCCTTACATTTGCTAATCTTTACTCTGGTTTTACCTTCTCCAGCTTACACTCCAACTCCTACTCACAGCCTACTCACTTGTCTATATACTTTACTTTGTCATGCAATGCACTTAATAGTGCATCTGCATTCTACAACATCAAAAGATCCACATCAATATTTGCAATAGCATTTTCAGATAAGAAAAGCTCTGTCACCACATCAAAGAAACAAAGGTTGTGAATCTGTGTGTGTGTGTGTGTGTGTCATTCACCTACAGTTTTCTGCTGGTTCCCTAGCCAGCCATTCCCCTACATAAAGATAGGAAGGAATAAGGGAGAATAAGAGTGAGAGAGTCAGTTTGATTATGAAAATACAGTGGTACCTCAGTATATGTCAGCTTTGAAGTAAGTCCAACTTGGGATATGTCCTGTTTCTGATGTGAGAAAAAAAAATGCTTGGTATATGACATGTGCTAGAACTTGTATGGGTCAAAATGAGTCATAACACCACATGCTAGCCTTGTTTACCTCACACAAGACAAAGTCATGGCTGCTGACAAGTAGTGTAGCCAGGTTGGTAGGACTCTGTTCAACAACATCTCCCTTCTCAGTACCATTCTAGTGGGCACTCAACTTACAGCAAGATAAAATGAGGTTAAATTTTCATTTATTTAATCTAATTGCTTTAGCATTTACCATATTTAAAGCCATATAAGATGCACCTTTTTTCATAAAAATAGCTAAAAAAAATTACCCTGCTTCTTATATGTGAATGTGATTCCTCCCATAGATTTAATTTTGAAATTTCCTTCTTCTGTACACCCAAAGATATACACCACTGTATTATATAGGCAAGGGTGCTATACCATATTTTTCAACCATAATGTGATGTAAGGAAATGTTGAAAATTAAAACACAGCCCTGTTCAGTGATGTGCCAGATGTGTTGTTGACATCTCGACAGCTGGGCTGCATTCTTTGCCTCACCTCTATGACTAGGCCACTACCTCTGTTTTATTACTGCAGTGATGTAGGATACTTTTACTGTTGTGATTGCTTGCTGTTGTTCAGCTGTACCACTAGCTTGCTTATTTAAACATTGCATGCTTAAATACATAAAAAAAAAAAAATCCTGAATATGTCCTGCTGAAATGGGGGTGCATCTTATGTGCCCATGTGTCCTATATATGCCATCAAATATACTATGCATTTCAGTATTAGCAGTGTTTAAATTAGTTTATACAACCTTATTAATGTACTGTATAATATGCCAATAACAAATAGGGTTTTTTTTTTTTTTTTTCTTTTTCTTTGTTGGAATGAATTAATCATCTTCCCTTTATTCCTTATGGGAAAATTTTGTTTGGTATACATCCTGTTTGGGATAAGTCCAAGGATCTGGAATGGATTAAGAATGTATACCAAAGTACCACTGTAAGTGAAAGTGAGTGTGTGTGTGTGTGTGTGTGTGTGTGTGTGTGTGTGTGTGTGTGTGTGAATGAGATCAAGAGTGGGGATAGGAATGAGTGCTAATTAGGATGACTCTGAAGGATGAGGAGAGAATGAAGAATTAGAGGAAGAGAGGATGTAGTGGGGAATAAGTATCCCCTTTTCCTTATTGTTCTCCCTCCATCCATCCCACTAATACTTCCTCCTTTTCCTTGCCCTCTGCATACTCCTTCCCCAGTTACATCTACATTCTTGATATATATTACACATTTTAAAATTCTTTTATCTCTCTCTCTCTCTCTCTCTCTCTCTCTCTCTCTCTCTCTCTCTCTCTCTCTCTCTCTCTCTCTCTCTCTCTCTCTCTCTCTCTCTCTCAGGAGCTTCTTGTCATAGATAAGACTCATTCTGTATTACTGTGATGATGTGAAAAAAAATTATCCTGGTCCACAACCATGGATATGGAGGTAAAAGAAATCTGCAACTGCATCCGCAAATATTGATATTTTAACATCCAAAGTTTTGTCCACAACAGCATTCTATAAGAGATACATATATAGCTCTACCTCCAGCTCCATAGAGTTCTAAAATTTAGTTCCAATATATCACTAGTACTTAACCTAACCCTACTCACACTTGTATGTAATACTTTCCTTTTCTGTCTTGTATTTTACCTTAGAGTTGTATGTGTATAGTTTAAAAGGCCTCTCAGAGGCTGTTGGAAAGTTATGCTGGGCAGTGACTTGCACTTGCCATAAGCTTCATTATAAACCAGTAAAATGCCAAAAATAAAATAAACTAATATAAATTAAAATAACCTAAAATAACTTAAAGTATATAATAGTAAAATAATGAAAAGTGGAAGCAAGCCACAAATTGCAAAATGGGCACTCTAACTAAACTTTGCAAGAGCGGAATAATTGTGGTATATACCATTGGATAGGAAATGTCATTGTGCATACAGTGGTATGTGCCCTCTTTTGTTGAGACAGAAAAGTTAATGAAAATTGAAGATTAATTAAAACTGCAGAAAACTGAGGTCATTTATAAAATCGCATTTTCGACAGTTGTTATACTTTTTTCAAGTTACCCATTGAATTAACCCAATAGAAGAGATGAAAGCTACATCACATTAAATTGATAGAGTTGTGCCATCATGTGGTGCAAATTTCATTACTATCAGCATTCATGAAATATTAACATTTGAATAGTGCTACAGTCAGGCAGCAATGGGCCATGGAAACAAGGATGTGCCCCATGGTAAAAGGCAACATGTGACAGAATGGCAGAGATGTGAACACAACCAAGAGACAGTGGAAACAAGGAAGAGTTGCTGTTGTGTAGGTGTATTGAACAATACAAAATGCAAGAAATGCCACACAGTGAAAATTATTGCAAACATGTACATCATATAGGCAGATCGTTAAAATGTGTATGTAGACAAACTACTCGTTTGCCATTGACAAATGAGGTGTTACACTATGTGGCACTGCCACGCAGCACTACACTGTCGCATCATGCTAAGTGTGTGTATGTCTGGATAATTTGCTGGACATGTCCCCCATTTAATATTCACTCCTGATATTGATGTCTGATTATTGAACATCTGGATATTGGGGATTACTATATGTAGTACAATACACAGTATATATGTACTTATTTGTACTATCTGCACATATGCTGTATATATTTCCAGTAATTTTTCATCAAGTGTTATTTCTTGTATTTACTATTGTTGTTCAACACACATACAGAAATCATACAAATACTGATGATAGGTTTTGAGATTTATACAAAAATTTCTGTAACAAGTTTTGTAATCTACTTAACTGAGGTGAAATCAGGAAGTTTCTTGACTACACCTAGAAACAATGAGGATGACTGGATAAGGCACATAAACATTCTGAAATAGAAACTATAGTGTCAATAAAGAAACTTAAAGGAAATCATGGGATGTCCTAAGGATGAACCTGGGAAATTTATAGCTTGACAGAAAAGTCACACACACCTTAACAAGCAATAACTTACAATCAGGTAGCAGCAACTCTCTCTCTCTCTCTCTCTCTCTCTCTCTCTCTCTCTCTCTCTCTCTCTCTCTCTCTCTCTCTCTCTCTCTCTCTCTCTCTCTCTCTCTCTCTCTCCTTCATATTAATGATCACTTATCTAACTGTTCCTCAGGATAGATACAAAAAGAATTAACATATCTATGCATATTGCATATTTACACCAAATATAGAGAATATCTGTTCATTCCAGGTGGATTTTCTGCAGCTCTGACCACTCCTTTAGATGTTGCCAAAACAAGAATTATGTTGGCACATCATAAAAGTGCAGCAGCTAAAGGAAATATAAACACTGTCCTGAAAATTGTATACAAACAGCAAGGATTATCAGGGTATGTAATCATTATATTTTTTATATATAACAGAAACTGAGGTGTTCCTGGGGAACCTCAATCATAGGAGGAACAAAACAATGAGGTCACAAACATCTTTCAATGGTACCAAATATTTGAACTTTTTCTTAGTCATCTTCAGTGGCTCTAAAACAAAACTCAAAAAAATAACAATAATTAGTCACAATATAAAACCAAAGTAAAATTATAGGAATTAAGAAACTAAAAGGTGGAGAAATATATAAAATGTAAAATAAATAAAAGCTATAAAATGTGTAGTGGGGTGGCAGACTGCATGTTATTCAACAGTGATTTTTTGTTTCTGATATGTACAGATTCTAATGTAGGATTTACAATAGATCTATGTATGTTAGAATCCATATATCTTAGAAAAATATTGTTAAATAACATGCAGTCTACCACCCCACTAAACATTTTTATAACTTTCATGTATTTTACATTTCATATGTTTTCTACCTTTTAGTTATTTTAATTCCTATAATTTTACTTTGGTTTTATATTATGACTAATTATTATTGCTTTGTGTCTTGTTTTAGAACCACTGAAAATTAATTAAGAAAAAATTTGAAATGTTTTGTAGCATTAAAAGATGTTTGTGACCTCCCTTGTGTTGTTCCTCCTTACACTTTTGTTTAATGATATGGTTCTTTACTAGTCTGACACACAAACTCTGGATTGTGAAGTTCACATATATTCAAGTTTCTCAAGATTTTCATAAATTTTACTGTTCTTGAAGAACAGGATAGGGTATTTGAGGTGTGTGACTCATGCTTATATGAATCACAAGTCAACTGCAACCCTTGAGACTTTAGATAAATTACACGCACGAGTTGACGTCCAATAAAAATACCAATAAGTAAAATTGTTATTGGTAGAGGAATATATATAAAGGTGAAGTTTAGACTGAAAAAGCATGGAAAATGAGGAAAGGAACTTGGATTAAATGGAAAGGGAAGGTTGTATGATAGTGTGTAAGTCTTGAAAAATGATAATGAGAGAAAAAAGGCAGTGATGTAATGGAGATGAGGTAACGGGAAGATGTAATGAATAACACACAAGGATTGAAGGGTAACTGTTAAAAGAAAAGGAGAACAGGTGTTGGGAGTGTCATAATGATGAATACAGTTGTGATGGTCCTTAGAGGTTCACATGCATCTAGCATAATCAGCACATGGTCATGTATAAGAAGGGGGATGTTCTTTTGTGGTGTAGCAGGGATAAAACCCATTTTGTTAGCAGGGATAAAACCCATTTTGTTATCAGGCTCTGGTGTGCTACACAACTGAGCCTAGCTCATTGTGATTGATGGATATCATTTCTTTCCCCAGGATACTATGTCAGGGAATGCATGCATGTTGAGGCCTGTTCTCAGTAATAAAATGACAGATACTATTTTGTTAATTTCATAGTATATTAGTGGGTTCTCAGGCTTAGTTATTATTCAGTACTATTTACCAGACTGACATCTATCATGAAGTGGGTTGTTGCAAACATAAAAGAAAATAAATCAATAAATAAATAAATAAAAATAATAAATAAATAAATAAATAAATAAAAAGAATTCATCTCAATCCCTCTATGCCTTTGGAGGAGATTTATTCACACCAATTACACGGAATCAGGGTCAGTCTCACTGCAGGACCTAACAGAAGAGCTGGTTTATTCTGGCTATATTATAAATGAGCAAACCCTTTTCCTACTTCTGCCTGCCCCAAACAAAGGTTATCACAAATATAAGTCTGCACAACTTGCATAAAATATACCACAAACCAAGTCCAGTAACAAAACTGCTTCTGGAATTTGCTGCCTATTCAAAGGGTAAATTTTGTTTATAAATACCCTTTACAAAAACTTTCAATGAATTAATAACCATATAATTCTTACTCTAATTTAATTTTTCCAAGACACAGCATCCATATCAACTACACTATAAATTTACATTCAGAGTGTTTAGCAATACATTTATATTCATTCCAAAATAAGGAAAAGTTTCTGTCACACAGATTCTTTGAGGAAGAGTACTATAGATACTTAGTCCCATCCTGTGTATTGTCTACCCCCAAGATAAATTAAAAAGTTGGCTCACTGTGCACATTTAACAAGAAAAATACAGGAGAGACAGCTCAGTGCTAAAATAATGAGGTATTCTCTTGATAGCAGGAATTTTTTAAATATTAATTTAATTTAATTTTAACTCCCAGGTTGTTTGCTGGTGTTGTTCCTCGAACCCTGTGGATATCTATTGGAGGAGCTGTGTTCTTTGGTGTGTATGAAAAGGCTAATTGGCTATTAAAACATCATATTTATCTGTAACTATATAGCAATGTTGTAAATAAATACATCTTTTTTTCATTATTCCCTATATTGTATATTATGTACAGTTGTTAATGTTTACATAAGTGATTTTTATACATTGACATGTCAATTTAAAAAAATTTATGTAACAATGCCTTTTCTTGATTTCATCTTCATTTCGTTCCATTGTTTTTGTGCATCACTACTCTTTATTTCTTCTGTACCTAATTGCCAGGATGCAGTCACATCTCTTCAGCTTCACATCATGTAACTATTCTTCACAGTAACAACAATTTGAAAGGAGACTATACTAAGTTGACTCAGCCTGGCACAAGAGTCAAATCCACTAACTTACATAGACATGCTATACACACCAGGCTGCATCATCCATGATGTATCATTAGTTTTCTTGCAATACTGCCAAATGACTTACAATATTTTCAAGTACTATATAAAAAAACATGACAGTTGTATAGCTCATTCATTCTTTTGTACAGTCTTCAGTTCACTCTTTTACTACATTACAATCTGCAATGACAACCTTTTTAGACGGACGTCCTGAACGGGAACCAAGATCTTCTATTGCCTTCACAACATCCATGCCCTCAACCACCTTACCAAACACTACATGCTTACCATCTAGCCAAGGACACGGTACAGTGGTGAGGAAAAACTGTGAACCATTTGTATTGGGTCCTGCATTTGCCATGGATAAAAGGCCGGGTCCAGTGTGCGTCAACTCAAAGTTTTCATCTCTGAAATGCATAACTAACTTCAGATACTGGAGAGAGAGAGAGAGAGAGAGAGAGAGAGAGAGAGAGAGAGAGAGAGAGAGAGAGAGAGAGAGAGAGAGAGAGAGAGAGAGAGAGAGAGAGTCAGTCACCAATACTGATTGGTTCAAGAAAACTGCAGCTGTAAAACATTGTAAAGCTGTTTGCATGACAAAATTAAGCAACCAAATTTAGTATATATATATATATATATATATATATATATATATATATATATATATATATATATATATATATATATATATATATATATATATAATAGGCCAAAACTCTGCTCACAGCACACAATATATTAAGCCAGTTTCTAATGGTGACTGCTACCTGTGCCTTTTGTCAGTTGTATCGTAAAGTTGTTATTCTGGGATCTGAAGTCCAAATAACTGACTTTTTGGGGGGGTAAGAAAATTATATAATGTCATCTTCATATCCTTCAACACCAAAAATTATTCTGAGGTCCTCACCACTGGGTTACATCTCAATATCATTGTAATTTAATTACAATTTCTTGATATCTATATTCTATTAACGAAACCCTGTTCAACTATAGTTTCACAAGATTATTTGAGAATCATGGCCACAGCTAAGCAGGGCCTGCATTACTGATAACATCAAAATTTGTTATAAAAGAATCAAACACTCCATTAGAAACACATCAAATATATAATGACATTTCATGGGGGAAAGAAAGGTAAATACACAGTGTACTTAACAAGGTGTGTATGTACACACACACACACACATTAATCCATTTCTTTACTTCTAGGCCTCTTGTATAACAAAACACAACTAATGGCAAAAAAAGGGTTAGGTTCAGTGACCCTTGTCAAAGGATTCAAGCTAAAACATATCATACCAAATGCAACAAACATGTCTATATTACAGAACTGTCGATAAAGCAACCTGAAAGAGAAAGCAGTGTATAAAGAATATGATTTCACATTAATTAAACATACAATATATGCATAACACTCACCATTGTGTAATTAATGCATCAGAGAGGGTAACTAACAAGCAGTAAGGCCACAGGAGTTGGAAAGTTGTAATAGTGGGAGTTTAAAAGGACTGGCAGGAGAATGCAAGACAGGTAGGAGACAAGGGAAGGGTGCACAGTTCTCTTCAGGTGCAAACAAACTTGCTTCTGTGCATTTGCACCATACAGCCCAGATGTGTTAGTGGAAGGGTGCAGGAAGGTGTACATTTTAAACTTTATTATTTAACTTGACTTAGACTGAAGCTCATGTCATTGGATTTTTGCACTCATAAAAAAAAAATATAAAAAAATTAAAAAAGTCCCTAATTTACACACCTTGTATCATTAGTTTCTCATATAACAGAACCTCCCTGTATTACACATCTTTACATCATTTGCTTTCTTCAGCCACTTGAATCCTCTCCATGCCCAAACCATTTTAGCACTCCCTATTTTGCCTGACCAGCCAATTTCATTCCAACAATTCATTATTTTACTTTCAATGTATCACTCCACACATGCTCCTAAAATCCTTCACTACATTCCATCTCTTCTCTTCTGCTCCCATATTTTTGTATTTTAGCTCTATAATATAATCTAGTCAGTACAACTACTTCACATGTACATAGTAGGGTTGCCAGTTCCTTTCTCTGTTGTTTTTCAACCTTCTCAATTATCACTGACTGAATGATACCTATGGATGAATGTATAAGAGCATGTACAGAAACCCCAACAGTAAACCAGGATTTGAACCTTGGATTTCCAGGACTGCAGTCAGACACTCTACTGCCTGAACCACTATACGTTCATCTCTTCATGGTACTGCTCATAGAGAGAGAAAACTTACCTAAATTTTGTTCCATATATTGATTTTCCGCCTGTTCCATTGCCATGTGTGAAATCTCCACCTTGACACATGAAGCCTGGGATGATACGATGGAAGATGGACCCCTTGTAGCCAAAGCCTTGTTCTCCAGTGCACAGCTGACGGAAATTTTCTGCTGTCTTTGGGACCACGTCAGATCTTAACTATTAAAGAAAAATAGGAAAAGGTTGGTAAATCTGTATTTCAACACTTTTGTTCTACCTCTTTCCCATTGCACAACAAGCTTGGGGAATGGTGGAAAAGTATGCTGCTTGTACAAGTGTATACATACATACAACCTAACCTAGATCCATTAAACTCATGGTAACTGCCACAGGACAGTATCTCAGCCTTGTGATACTGAAGGGGATTTCAAAACTGAATCTAACCAAACTTTCAATCATCTACACAGGGGCAAACCCTACTCCCATATATCATTAATCTAGCTAACTGTCATCCATCATATTGCCTGTATAAGTTAAACTGAATGCCTTACTCCAGCCTTGCCCACATAACAATGAGAAGCATTGCAAAACCAAGTCTAGCCAAACATCATAACATCTTAGCTGGAGCACCAACATTAAAATTGTGCTAAACATGAGAGAAAACCATGTTTTATTTCCATTGTAGATCCTGAGAAACTGGCAATATGGCTTCAAACACAAAACTTAAAAACAATAGATGAACCTGGCAGTTCACTGGATGAAGCAATAGCATCATAAATTGGTTAGACATACAGATTAACTTCCTGGCTGCACAAGGTGGAGAATGAACAGTGAGGTTGGGGATGAAGTGAACCATGAATATATATATTTTGCTTATTGTTGGCTATGTTCCTTGTATGTGTAGTAAGATTTTTTTTTTTTTTTTTTTTTTTTTTTGTTATCCTTGTACATAGTAACAACCACAGATGAGATGCACATGATGAAATATATAAAGATCAAATACTTTGGTTGTCATTTACTGACATAATACCTCAACTCCCCTTTACTGGACAGTTTTGTAAGCATATATACAATTTTCTAAAAATGAATACACATTTTGGCCCATTCTTCACAGATGAATTATGAAATTCTGATTTTGGTTTGAATGTAATTTATGTGATGCAGTAAGTCACTTCGTTGACTCACTTAGTAGGCTACCCTTTCATGACATGTGTCAAGGCAGTTAGAAGTTATTTCTATGAAAATAAGGGTAGTACAGATATGCAGGTATGCCATTCAGCATGATTTCAATACTAAGGCAAGCTGTTCTAATAGTAATGACTGAGTTATGTACCTTATGCAGGATATTAAGACAGGAAAAATATGTATTAAAGGTTATGAGATCAAAGAAGAATATTGTATAATGAGGTAGGACAGGTAATACTATATCACAAATATCACAAGTCAGTATAATATTTTAAGATGCGATGATAGTGGAATGAGGGTGAGGGACTAGTCTATAAATTGATGTAGAAAAGGACCAAGAGTAGAGTGCAAGGCTTTATTCAGTAAGGAAATTGATTCTAGAGCAACTGCTTCATTTGAAAAGAAATTCCAAAATCTCACACATCTTAACAAGAAAAATCTTCTCCTGGCCTTGAGAGAGCCAGGGAGAATATTTCATTTGGAGAGATATTACATTCCAGATGGATGATTTTCCAGTACTTGAGTATATCAGCATGCAATAGATGTCCTTGCACAGAGTACAAGTCCAGAATCCTGAGACACAATAAGGTAAGTCAGACAGACCTTCAATACAACGGTTCCAGGTTCTCTGGACTGATTCCAGCAAGTGAGATCCCTCAGAAAACTAGTGTTCTACACACAGGAGACATACTCTATTATATGTCTTACATATGCGAGTTTTTTTACAGGATGAGCATAAAGTACTGTGACCTGCAATGGGTACATTTAAGAAGATTGGCAGACAACCCAGAGGCCTTATTGACAAATGACCTGATATGCTAATAGAATCTGAGGGAGGGATCAACCAAAACACCAAGATCTTTGTGAGAGTTAACCAGATATAGTATGACCTTGAAAGTAATATTTAGATAAAGAAACAATGTTGCCAGACCACAGAACCACGTTGGAACTCAAGACAACGCATTTGTCCTTATTGAGTGCAAGGACCGATGAATTTGCAACACTGCAGATTTTGTCAATATCTTTCTGGCATGACAATGTGTAATGGGCCAATGACAGGAGGAGAAGACTTGTATTTTAAGTCGAGCTTAAGATTGTCAGCAAAAATTTTACACTTGTTAGAAATTGAGGACAGTAGGTGGTTGACATATAGCAAGAAAAGCAGGGGTCCCAGTACAGAGCCCTGGGGCATGCCATGTGTGACACTTCTAGAGCTGCTATTGACTTCTGAGACAGACAAGCTCATTGCCCTGCCCTGTAGAAATGAGCTGATCCACTTCAGCAGCAGGCCTGTGATACCAATGCACTGCAGTTTATGAAGCAGAACTGCGTGGTTTACCACATCAAAAGCTTTGGAAAAAGTCAAATAGTATCACATCAATCACACTTTCAGTGTCTAACCACAGTTACAAAGTCATAGGTCAGTAACAGCTGATCATCAGCTGTCCTGCCACATCAAAAGTCATAATGGTCAGCAGTGAGTATAGAATTTTGCTCAAGGTAGGAGTAAATAGTTGGGTCCAATTTTTTTTCCATGGACTTACAGCATACAGAAGTAAGACTTATTGGTCTGTAATTTAGTGGGTCAGAGTGGGGACCTTTCTTGAATATGGGAACTACATTTGAGACCTTCCACAATGCAGGGAGAGCACCTTCACTCATGCTAGTGGTAAAGATTTTGAATATGGGATAGGCCAGGGATGGGCATGATCTTAATACTATGGGGTGCAGGCTAACCAGTCCCATACTTGTGCAGAGATCAAGTGCTGCAAGCCTTTTTTTTCACATCAGAGAGAGAGAGTAAAACTGACATAATCGAGGACTCCTTGGAAAGTCTGAAGGGGGAACAGGTTATGGCAACTGTCTTTGAATACAGAAGCTAAACTGTTAACAAAGATTTCAGCCATGGCATTAGAACTGACAACAAGCGACCCAACAAGATGCATTAGGGTTCCCACAGAAGGAGCTCCAATTTTTTTACCCTGAATGTACTGATGGAAAGGTTATCTTTAAGTTTGTCATTTAGAGATCTTTTAAAGGCTATCTGGAAATGGGCACAGTAGTGTCTATAACTTTGGTTAATCTTGTTGTAGTTAGCCAAGGCCTGGGAACATTCTTGAGATTTCCGACTAAAGAATCTTCTAGAGATCTTAAAGAGTTGCCATGGCCTCATTCTCTCTCTTTTTAGACCAGCATGAGGATGTGAAAAAGAACCAGGATTAGGCTTTGTACAGAGTGATATGTAAGATTCTATCAGTGGAATAAGTATTGCCAAAAGTTTTGTCAACAATGCATCTACTGAGAGATGACAGAATTCATAGTCCCAATTGTACCCAGATAAGTAGTCATCAATGAAGTTATATTTGCCTCTAGCCAAGGCTCTCTTATGAGAACAATTACTGTTATCCTCAACAGAATCAAACACAAAGGGATTGTCAGAAAGTATGGGAACATGTCCACAGCCAGGAAGAGAGCAAGAAGACCACACACTGCCTATTCTGTCCTCTTCCATTGACAAGATTAGGTCAAGGGTGTTACCTGAAGGTATGAAAGTTGGGAAATCAACCACATGATGTATGCTGATAGAGTTAAAGCAACTTGTAAAAGCAGTATTATAGGAGGAGGCAGCAAGCACATGCTGAAACGATAATTACTCCCAGTGAGATCTAAAACACTGGATCATTAAACCCAGCTGTGACCTCACTGAACGTTTCCCTTTGTGTCTCACAACACAAGGGAGTAGTCACAGCCTGCCCTCTATTCCTTCACACAAAACTACAACCACCTAATTGCACATACACCCTTCACTCAAAATTCAAAATTATCATGGTGACTCCTAAACCAGCCTCAGAGTCCTCATCTGAGGAGGGGAGCACAAATGTCACCAGGTCAGACTGCTCTTCTGGTACTGACCCTGTGTCTTTTTCTTCATCAACTTCTGTAACATTCGCAGTCTTAGATCTAATTTTCAATCTGTAGAACACCACCTCTCCTCTACTAAACCATCTTCTTTTCCTCACTGAAACACAGGTGTCTGAGGAAACTGACAGTAGCCCCTTTTCTATTCCCTCCTACTTTCTCTATCCTCATTTTCAATCCAAAGCTGGATGTTGTACTTATGTGTGCAATGACTTAACCTACTCTCATGCCCATGCTCTTGAATCTTCTGAGTTTTTCACCATCTGGCTATGACTACAGAGTCACTCTTAAACTAAATTTATCTGTGCTGTATACCTCTCACCTAACTCCTCTAACTATAAGAAATTCTTTGACTACTTAACTTTCCACAGTGGAGCACATTCTGACTCTCTTCCCTTATGCAGAGATCTCCATTCTTGGAGACTTCAATGATCACCACCAGCTTTGGCTTTCCTCTCCCTTCACTGACCATCCTGGTGAACTAGCCTTCAACTTTACTATCCTCCACAACCTACAGCAATTGGTGCAACACCTTACTTGTATTCCTAACTGTCTTGCAGATACACCCAACATTCTTGATCTTTTCCTAACTTCTAATCCTTCTACTTATGCTGTTACCCTCTCTTCTCCACTGGGCTCCTCTGATCACAACCTCATATCTTATCTTGCCCTATCGCTCTAATCCCTCCTCAGGATCCCCCTAAGTGGAGGTGCCTCTGGCATTTTACCTCTGCTAGTTTAAGGAACTTGAGCATGTATTTTGTTGATTTTCCTTGGAATGGCTACTGCTTCTATGTCAAGAGACCCATCTCTGTGCCAAGCACATAACAGAGGTGATAGTGTCTGGCATGGAGGCGTACATTCCTCTCTTTTTCTCCACCTAAACCTTCCAAACCTTGGTTTAACACAGCCTGTTCTTGTGCTATACATGATAGAGAGGTGGCCCACAAAAGGAACTTGAGCCTTCCATCACCAAAATCTCATGCGCTTTATATTTCTGCCCGGAACCATGCCAAGTCTGTTCTCCAACTAACCATAAACTACTTCATTAATAGAAAGTGTCAAAATCTTTCAAGATCTAACTCCCCTTGTGACTTCTGGCATCTACCCAAAAATATCTCCAATAACTTTGCTTCTTCTTCTTTCCCTCCTTTACTTCAACCAGATGGCACCACTGCCATCACATCTATCTCTAAAGCTGAACTCTTTGCTCGAACCTTTGCTAAAAACTCTATCTTGGATGATTCAGGGATTGTTCCTCCCTCTCCTCCACCCTCTGACTACTTCATGCTATCTATTATAATTCTTCGCAATGATGTTTTCCATGCCCTCATGGGCCTAAACCCTTAGAAGGCCTATGGACCTGATGGGGTCCCTCCTATTCTTCTCTGAAACTGCCCCTCCATGCTTGCACCTTGATAGTCAAATTCTTTCAACTCTGTCTGTCAACATCTACCTTTCCTTCTTGCTGGAAGCTTGCCTACATTCAGCCTGTTCCTAAAAAGGGTGACCACTCTAATCCCTCAAACTATCGTCCTATTGCTTTAATTTTCTGCATGTCTAAAGTTTTAAAATCTAACCTCAACAGGAAGATTCTTAAACATCTATTACTTCACAACCTTCTACCTGATTGCCAGTATGGGTTCCATCAAGGCTGCTCTACTGGTGATCTGGCTTTCCTTACTGAATCTTGGTCTTCTTCGAAGAGATTTTGGTGAAACTTTTACTGTTGCCTTAGACATATCAAAAGCTTTTGGTAGAGTCTGGCACAAAGCTTTGATTCTCAAACTATCTTCCTATGGCTTCTATCCTTAAGTCTGTAACTTCATCTCAAGTTTCCTTTCTGACTGTTCTATTGCTGCTGTGGTAGACAGTCACTGTTCTTCTCCTAAATCTATTAATTGTGGTGTTTCTCAGGGTTTTGTCCTGTCACCCACTCTCTTCCTATTATTCATAAATGATCTTCAAAACCGGTGATTCTCAAAGTGTGTGGTGCCATTATCTCCTTGGTGTGCCATGAAAATTTGGGTGGAATTTTGATTTGTGTACATAATATAATGAAACTATTGTAAATTGTGATTTATATTTATCAAGGATGAATATATATATATATATATATATATATATATATATATATATATATATATATATATATATATATATATATATATATATATATATATATATATATATAAAAGGGCAGGTGTGCCACAAAAATATTAGTAGTTTCTTAGTGTGCTGTCATACTAAATAGTTTGAAAACCACTGTAATCTAAACCAAACCTTGTCCTTTCCACTCCTATGCTGATGATACCACCCGGCACTTTTCCACATCTTTTCACAGACATCCAATACCTCAGGAAGTAAACATTTCACTCAGGGAAGCTACAGAATGCCTGACTTCTGATCTCTCTAAAATTTCTGATTGGGGCAGAGCAAATTTGGTATTGTTCAATGCCTCAAAAACTCAATTCCTCCATCTATCAACTCGACACAACCTTCCAGACAACTATCCCCTCTTCTTCAATGACACTCAACTGTCTCCCTCTTCTACACTGAACATCCTCAGTCTGTCCTTTTCTTATAATCTAAACTGGAAACTTCAGATCTCATCTCTAGCTAAAACAGCATCTATGAAGTTAGGCATTCTGAGATGTCTCCACCAGTTTTTCTCACTTCCCCAGCTGCTAACTCTGTACAAGGGCCTTATCCATCCATGCATGGAGTATGCTTCACATGTATGAGGAGGGGGATTCCACTCGTACTGCTCTTTTAGACAGGTTGGAATGAAAAGCTTTTCATCTCATCAATTCCTCTCCTCTAACTTACTGTCTTCAGCCTCTTCCTTATCGCCGCAATGTAGCATCTCTAGCTATGTTCTACCACTATTTTCATGCTAACTGCTCTTCTGATCTTACTAACTGCATGCCTCCCCTTCACAAGACTTTCTTCTTCCCTCACCCCTATTCTGTCTGACTCTCTAATGCAAGAGTTAACCAGTATTCTCAGTCATTCATCCCCTTCTATGTTATTCTCTGGAACTCCCTGCTTGCTTCTGTATCTTCACATTCCTATGACTTGAATTCCTTCAAGAGGGAAGTTTCAAGACAAGTACTTATCATTCAATTTTTGACTACAGCTTCAGACCCTGTCCAAGAACTGGCATCTCAATGAGCTTTTTTTTTTTTATTGGATTTTTGTTGCTCTTGGCCAGTGTCCCTCCTAAAAAAAAAAAAAGAGAGAGAGAGAGAGAGAGAGAGAGAGAGAGAGAGAGAGAGAGAGAGAGAGAGAGAGAGAGAGAGAGAGAGAGAGAGAGAGAGAGAGAGAGAGAGAGAGAGAGAGAGAGAGAGAGAGAGAGAGAGAGAGAGAGAGAGAGAGAGAGAGAGAGAGAGAGAGAGAGAGAGAGTTATAATCAAGGAACATCACATCATCCCTAGTCCAATCAATGGCAGGCAAAGTGAAGTCACCCAGTATCTGAACCTCCTTACCAGTGCAGAATTGTTGCATGTAGTTTGTCAGCCTGAAATTATCCTCAGAAGAATTTGATGGAGGTCACTACACAAGTATTATATAACAATTACAACACTCACATGTTTAAGCTGTATAACACACAAGTAAATAATGAAATATGTAAAGCTTTTAAATTTAAGTAACATGTAATATGATCAACCAGCATCAAGAAATACATGTGACACATTGAACACTCAGCATATGAAAAGGGTATTGCTAAACTATAAGTGCCCCTATCACAGCAAGAAAAACATTGTTCTCATTGAAGTATTTGGATCACATATAACACAATAGTGTATGTTTTTACCACCATAAATTGTTCATTCCTGAGATATTAATTTTCATTATTTATTCTTAAGGTAGGTTAGATTAGGTTTTAACTTATAGTTAGGTTGGGTTTTGTTAGGTTAGGTTTAATTAGGTTACGTTTACTTAGGTTACATTTAGTTAAGCTCCGTTATTTTCAGTGTCATCCATGAGGACAAAACTGCATTTTTCTGGTAGATTTTGATGTTTTCTGGATGAATCTCTCCTTGTTTTTTGCTGCAAATCATTGATTTGTGTGCATGAGTGGGCATAAAAAAAATTATTTGCAGTGGAAATGGTTACTTATTCATTCAAAGCACATCAAAATCTACCTGAAAATGTTGCATGGGTGCACTTATATAAATTTACAGTATTATTTTAGAAGAGAACCATAACATTCTACACATTTAGGAGTATTGTTTTTTATTACCTTTTTGGATACTAGGAAACTTACTTTTTTTTTTTGTCACAAATTAATTTTCCATGATATAGGGAATTTTGTTAGATGATGTGCATAGGTTAGGTTAAATTAGATCAGGTTAAATAAGATCAGATTAGGTTAGATCAGATTAGGTCAGGTTAGATGAGATTAGATCTGTAGGTTAGCTTAAGTTTGCCTTCTTTTAATGTATCTTCATTCAAGTATCTAAAATGACCATTTTCACTGTATTGTTACCATAAACCCCGCTTCCCGACGAGACCCCAAGAGGGATGCGGGTAGAAGAGGCAAAACGAAGTATTTCTAACGTGTTTTATGCTCAGAATCGTTTCCATGTTACAAAAAAAAAAATAAATAAATAAAAATAAATAAATAAATAAATAAATAAAAAATTACGAATATCATAGTTTGGTCCTATTGTGAAAATCTATCAAAATGACCATCAAAAAAAGCATAAAAAAAAAGTGAAATAAGGCAATGAACTAAAGTAAATATTGAGGTGCAAGAGAGGTAACCATACTTAATGCACATTTAAAATACTTTCGCGACTCTGACAGTTATCACTGACAAATCGCATGATGAGCACTACCGTCAAGGTACACAACTGCAGTGACATATGCCAGCTTTAGAGTATGGTGTCGTGTTTTCCAGAAATGAGATTCCCCCAACCTGCCACATACCGGCGCCCACCACTCACCTCCATCACCACCCGGCCCAGGGGCTTGCCATTCGCCTCCACATCGAAGTATACTTTGGGCAACGTCGACTGCGCTCTAGCTGAGGCGCTAAAGGCTGTGGCTGCAGAAAAGGCAACCCCGGACCCCAATAGCCGAGCGAGTGGTGAGCGAAACATTGCAGGTCCTTTCAGCTGAGCGCGGGGTAGCCATGTGCATCTCGTCCTCACCCACGAGCCTAAATTATCTCGTAAATCTCCTATATAACCATAAAGATGGTATGATTTCCTACATAGTATTAAAAATATCATATTATTATTGATATTAGCAAATTTACTCTATAAAAAAAATGTTTCCCTTTTCCTTCTAATCTTTCCAATCTTTCTTCCACATCAAAACAAAAAATTTTCTCTCTTATTTCTAGTTCAGTTTTCTTCTCTTCACCGTTGCCCAGTGCATCTCTCTCTCTCTCTCTCTCTCTCTCTCTCTCTCTCTCTCTCTCTCTCTCTCTCTCAGGAGAGAGAGAGAGAGAGAGAGAGAGGGGGGGGGTGATGTCACACTCCGTGCCGTCCCCGTGTGTGTCTGGGGCAAGGCAGTGGTAGCAGTAGTAATTTTATTTTTTTTATATATGTAGGAAGGACACTGGCCAAGGGCAACAAAAATCTAATTAAAAAATGCCCTCTGAAATGCCAGTCCCATAAAAGGGTCAAAGCAGTGGTCAAGAATTGATGAATAAGTGTCTTGAAACCTCCCTCTTGAAGGAATTCAAGTCATAGGAAGTGGAAATACAGAAGCAGGCAGGGAGTTCCAGAGTTTACCAGAGAAAGGGATGAATGATTGAGAATACTGGTTAACTCTTGCGTTAGAGAGGTGGACAGAATAGGGGTGAGAGAAAGAAGAAAGTCTTGTGCAGCGAGGCCGCGGGAGAGGAGGCATGCAGTTAGCAAGATCAGAAGAGCAGTTAGCATGAAAATAGTGGTAGAAGACAGCTAGATATGCAACATTGCAACAGTGAGAGAGAGGCTGAAGACAGTCAGTTAGAGGAGAGGAGTTGATGAAACGAAAAGCTTTTGATTCCACTCTGTCTAGAAGAGCAGTATGAGTGGAACCCCCCCAGACATGTGAAGCATACTCCACACATGGACGGATAAGGCCCTTGTACAGAGTTAGCAGCTGGGGGGGGGTGAGAAAAACTGGCGGAGACGTCTCAGAACACCTAACTTCATAGAAGCTGTTTTAGCTAGAGATGAGATGTGAAGTTTCCAGTTCAGATTATAAGTAAAGGACAGACCGAGGATGTTCAGTGTAGAAGAGGGGGACAGTTGAGTGTCATTGAAGAAGAGGGGATAGTTGTCTGGAAGGTTGTGTCGAGTTGATAGATGGAGGAATTGAGTTTTTGAGGCATTGAACAATACCAAGTTTGCTCTGCCCCAATCAGAAATTTTAGAGAGATCAGAAGTCAAGCGTTCTGTGGCTTCCCTGCGTGATATGTTTACCTCCTGAAGGGTTGGACGTCTATGAAAAGACGTGGAAAAGTGCAGGGTGGTATCATCAGCGTAGGAGTGGATAGGACAAGAAGTTTGGTTTAGAAGATCATTAATGAATAATAAGAAGAGAGTGGGTGACAGGACAGAACCCTGAGGAACACCACTGTTATTAGATTTAGGAGAACAGTGACCGTCTACCACAGCAGCAATAGAACGGTCAGAAAGGAAACTTGAGATGAAGTTACAGAGAGAAGGATAAAAACCGTAGGAGGGTAGTTTGGAAATCAAAGCTTTGTGCCAGACTCTATCAAAAGCTTTTGATAGATGTCCAAGGCAACAGCAAAACTTTCACCAAAATCTCTAAAAGAGGATGACCAAGACTCAGTAAGGAAAGCCAGAAGATCACCAGTAGAGCGGCCTACATTAGTAATAGTCCTCTCTCTCTCTCTCTCTCTCTCTCTGTCTAACCCAGAGGTTCTTAATTTTAATATCACACACCCTCTAAGAAATTATTCTTCCCTCCATGCCTGCCCACCCTCCACATACATCAATTCAGTGCCAAATTCCCTCCCAGATTTTACAGAAAAAAAATAAAATAAAATAAATAAATAAATAAATAAAATAAAATAAATAAATAAATAAAATAATTTTTAAGCTTTTTGTGGAGTATAAATTAAGCACTGCTCAGCCACTATACCTTGAGTGTGTAGTTGAATGCATGCCAGAGTGCACAGCGTGAGTCCCTTTCAGAGTTCAGCCTACGTGTGTCTGGTCCTGACAAAAAATGCAGCCTCACAGATACGTGGATCTGAACATAGTTGGAATCCGATGCGAGTGCTTGAGTGTTTTGGAGGATACATGGAGCGATGCGTTGTAGGGAAAAAAAAAAAAAAACAATTGCTTGTGAACTATCCTTATTATAATCTCTGGATCCTCTCATCCTTCGGTTATACATAGAAAAAAGTGGTGTGTAAGCGGCAGCTTCAAAATGTAGTCAGATGATAAGTGTAATTAATAACTGATGTTATCCTATACCTACGCTTAATATTCAGTCTGAACGATAATCTCATTATAGAGTAAATGATACATTCATTTCTAAAGTCTGTCATATTATAATGATAGCATACTATCACGGCTATAATTTCCATATTCTCAAAACTAAATGTTTGCCAGTTTGTCAATATTCTAATTTCATTAGATTAATGTTTCACTTTTAATTAAATACAAATGAAAACTTTTGAGTACATGCCACCTTAAGATGGAGGAACATACATCTGGACTGCTGTTAGCTCCAAAAGTATTCAGCTAAACTGGATAGCACGAAAATAACGATCTTCATTCAGCCTTTCCTATTAAGAACGATCTTCATTCAGCCTTTCCTATTGAGAGGATGCAACAAATCAGTGAAATCTACCTTGCCTATATCATCCACCTCTGTGTTTCCCTGGTGATCCACACCTTCTGGATTAAAATATTAAGCAGTACTGTCCATTTTCCTTGTAGTCCTCTGAATTGCCTTCATTGTTTTGGTAATATGTTTTCAATTCTTTTCTCCATCTTTAAAAATTATTCTATTAAACATGTTTAAAACCCATCTAGTAGACATACCTAACTTTTACTACATGTTCAACTTATCATAGTCCTCATAGTCAACAGCTTATCAAATCATTTCATCTGCTCAATCATATGTTACTTTTTTTGTCAATAATGAATTTAATTTTTTTGTTGCATGCATTAATTTCCTCCATTATCCTTTGTTTCATCCATCATTTGTCTCTACCAGTTTATTGTGTTTTTATCACTTTAGATATTTACAATTGCTCTTTCTGGCAAAATCAGCCTTTTCAGTTGTCAGCTGTACAGTTTCCTTCAGCACTTGTGATAGAGGAAAATCATAAAAAACCTTTATGTTTCAATAAATATTTATTCTTAAAACACAAATCCCTCCTTATTCTTCCGGTTTGAAGCTTAATGGGTAGTGGAGTGAGCCGAGTTGGTGTGGGTGAAGCAATGCGGAAGACGGGTGGTGAAGTGTAGGCAGCAGGGGTTTTGTTGACCTTATGGTTATTCCTCCTGCTGCCCACACACCTGTGCCCAACCAGCCATCGCTGTGTGGCGGTTGGGCACTGATAGGAAGCCAGGCAAGGTGTAACCTTTAGAAGCATCTCTTAGCTTGTACTGGCTACATCCTGCCTTCAATAGGCCAGGGAGAGGCCGGGGTCCTTCAGGGGGGAGACTGGGTCCCTGGCCCCACCACACCACAACTGCCCGGGGGCCTAAACCGCCATGCCCCCCAGGGCCGGGGGAGGACCCAGGGAGGGCAGGGCGGGAGGCAAGACTGAAAGCTATGAACCAGGGCAGGGTGGCAGGCGGCCTTCTTGATGCCTCCTCCACTCGTTGCTGCCGCTTGCTACAGGTCGGCCACTTTAAAAATAAAGTCAAGTTATACTTTGGTACATATGGGGTTTTCAATTTTTTTTTAACCTTAGAACAAGTCTTTTAATACACATGATTGATAATTACTGTCAACACATTCTTTCAAGTTCATAAAAGTAATGATAATGAATAAAAATAATACCTTACTGGTTCTGTACATACTACAAACAATAGACAAAATGCAACCTGAAGTTAATAGAATATAACAACAAGTGTACAAACGATTGGAAGGTAAAGGCTCTTTTCAAGGGCTGTGTGTAATTACCCTAGTCTCTACTAATTATACAAGCTGCCCAACAAACATGGCAGAACCTGCAAGCAGAAGCACACGTGCCACATGTACGTCTCATGCGTACTTCACATGGCTGGGGTTGAGCTAAGTCTACGCTGCAGGCAAAGCTTCAATGTGAGCCACTTTGCCTGCTCTTCTCAGCTGTTATCTGTGGGTCTTCTGCCCTCACCAGCTGATCCATGTTTGTCTGCCATAATAGCCAGGTTCAGACCAGCCCACAGTAAGATGGGCTTGCCTTGTATGAAACACGCAATGGCACCAGAGACTAGAATTAGCACACAGCCCTTTTGCTAGGGTGCGCCAAGCTTTTGGAACGTCTTTGTCCATGGTCTGTTTTCACTTTCTCTCCATCTGCACATTCACTGCCTTCATCAGGAGCAATCCCATACGGGTTTGCCAGGCTTCTCCACACCCATACACCTAATAGTTATTATTACAGACACATATATACAAGTAACATGAGCAGCGGGCAATTGTCTTCACCCACGCCCATACTGACTAGTACTTCCGTCTACAGTCACCATCAACAGCATTCAACAATCACCACCATCACGCATTATCTTTAATCAGCACACTATCATCTGAGACAGTGTTGGACACATTTGTAGGCACACCCTCGTGCGCAGGTTGCATTGAACACACGTCACATACAAGCATGATTATCAGTAAATGGCTAGTGATACTCAAAAATACCAGTCTAGGCTCACTTTCGCATAAGCCACAAGTGTCTTAAGTCTCAGCTCCGAGTCAGCTAACTTTGAATTGCACTTTTCGAGGCAAGAGTACATACTTCAGAGCCTATAGTCTGTAGCACCTCACCTATTGGCCTTGTGTCACTTGGTGGTTAATGTCAGTGTCTGGCTGGTTTTGTCACCAGGTAGGATAGAACAGACTACCTAGAGACACATGTAAATGCCAGATTTGCTACCACCAACATATCACAAGCACTTGTGTCCATACAGGGATAGACACAGTTCCAATTGACAGCAGCATTTCAAACTCAAAAACCTGAATAATTCAGATTGTTACTAACTGAGTGTTAGTCGTCAGTTGCTAAGCACTGCAGTACTTCAACGTTTTCCTTCATCACTCTTGTTGTGTAGCTTCATATTTATTGTGTTGATCAGTTGACTCTTGCTTGCATCATTTTCACACTTTGGACGCTATATGACTCACTGTTTTAAGCTGCTGCATCATTTGGCTGGTTTTCAGTGGTCTACATTCTTGAGGTCCAGGTGTATAAATCAACACTGGAGGTGCATAATGTCTTGGTAGTTAACAGTTCCTTCCTTAACCTCCAGGAAACTTTGCAGGCCTATACATGATGGGTATCTCCTCTCATAATCAACTACAAAATATCACACACTAAGATGAACGTTAGACCACATAATGTTTATATATGTGAAGTATATAAAAGCCACCAACACAAAACATCCTAACAATCACCTGCAAGGCAAGCAAACTTTCCCGCAAAGGCAAGAAAAAGAGGCTGGAGCATTATTTCGTTAAGTATGGAGTGTGTCAGCCCAAGATGTATATCAATGCACACACTAACATCAGCTCCAAGTTATGCACATGTAGCAGCAGCTTAGTGTGGCTTAAGCGACACACACATATCCACACGCATGAATCGGGGCTTAGGGAGCACCTTTACCACCAGGGAGCCCAGGACTCATTGGCAGCATTGGTAGTGAGCACGGGACATGGGTAGGGGGGGAGGGGGCGACCAGTCTGGCAGCATGGCAAATGAGAGATAAATTGTTTTTTAGACCAGTTCATTCGCCCCTCCTAGGTATGAGACTGGGATAACAGATGGTGTACGCAACTGGGGACTTGGAAATGGCGTACATTACACAAAATGGAACTGTATAATAAAGTATGAAGGCTTAATAGCATCAAAACATCCCTTGGTCAGGTTGTTTGCAAGTAGCCATCCCTGCTAAGCATAGCTCAGCAAACAGGGAAGATGAGGCCCATACAAATCTTTGGAAATATTAAAAATATATAAATAACAAAAAAGTATAAAATGAGCCTTTTTACTTTGGGACACTGAATATGACTTAATATATTCAATGTACTAATGTCTTGTTTCAAACAATGTTAATGTGTCCATGTATGGGCAATGAAGTGATGACCTTGGCCAACGGCCCCTTTCAAGAGAAGGGAAGATACTGTCACTTCACCTTGTGTACACTCTCAGTCAGTTGGACATAGCTCTATGTTACACCAAGTTGTATTCCTTTAGATTTAGCTGCAAGATCGTATCTTTGACAGCAGCGAAGACAAACCGTATGTTCTCAGTATCTGCAAAAAAAACAAGAAGAGAACATAATCAGACAATGAAATGTCAATCTAAAATTACTTATTTATGGTCACATTAACTCAGCATGATCATTATAACCAACAAACAAATGTGAAACACCTTGAAACATTTTAAAATCTAAAAGTCTCATGTCACATAACTGAATCAATGAACAAAAAATATCCATCATAATGAATCTCAGGAGTGGTACAACTTAGATGTAAAAGTCATAAAAAACAATGCATGGTTCCATTCCAGGAAGAATGTAAAAAGTAATGCAGGTTATAATGAATATGCAAATAGACAGTATATGTGTATACATAAGTAGGCATTCCCTCTACATCTGACATGCTACTGGTTTCCAAAACCTCAAGCTCACATAAAGCATCATGCACAATGTAATAGGAATGAAATCTTTCATACCACATTTTGTACCTTTCACCTGTGGATGTTGCCAGTGGTTAAATAAAAAAAAAAATAAATAAAACAAAATAAAATAAAAATAAATAAACAAATAAATAAAATAAAATAAAATCAATAAATAAACAAATAAATGAAAAATAAAAATAAATAAATAAATAAAAAATAAAAAATAAAACAAAAAATCACATAAGGATTATACTGGTTCAGTTATTTAAAAGTATATCACAAAACAAAATGGTTAAACAACTATGGAATAATTATTCCCTATGACAGCAAATTATTATTTATATCCATTTCTTACTACGATGAGTGGTTCATGACAGAAAATCTCATCACAGGACTACTCAAGAAAATGCTTATGTGGTCATAACAAATGCTTAAAATATTTTAATTTAGTTTTCATTAATTTTGTGAAGCTCACTCATGGAAATGTCTTTACTGTAATTTGTAAATTCTTTTAACAGAATTTACAAATTACAGTAAAGACATTTCCACATTTCCAGTGTAATGATAAACTGAGAGAGCAATACAGGAGATTAGAATTATAAGAAGGAATGAAAGAATGCAGTATATGGACATTAACAAAGGAACCTTGTCAGTCATGACCATTTCTGAGGGACTTAAAAGAGCAAGCAGTCACAGAAGACATGTATAATGCTGGCCTCTTTGGTAATGACACAGTAGAAGATGCATTAAAGAAGACATCTTGTAAAGCAATGACGAGTGTGCTTTAAGTGAATTTTCAGTAAATTACTTATAGGCCTAAAAAATGATGGCAAGATAGAGAAAAAAAAGATAAAATAAATGATCAAATACATTGCAACCAACATCAGATCCCCTAATGAAGTGTCTCACACTTTCAACATTTAGGCCACCCAGCAGTACATGTCACTACATAACCATTCATGTGTTGGCTATAAAATTTTCATATACAGGAATCATGAAAATTCAGACTAACACATCTTGGTAAGCTATCATGGTAAAACTAGGTTAAAGCACTTATCTTAACACTACCACATATCACCAATGACAATCATCAACAGTACTGTCCATTATTAATAACACTAATCCCTATCAACTAACAACACTAGCATCAATCTTCACTGCTGACACTACCAACTTCCAGCCCTAATACAAGGCTATCATCAATGCTTAAGCAGCATGCACCACCAGTCATCACCAGTAAACAAACATGGCAGTGTAATTTGTGGTGTCATCAAAACTTATAGTAAAAAAAAAAAAATAATAAATAAATAAAAAATAAAATAAAATAAAATAAATAAATAAATAAATAAATAAATAAATAAATAATAATAATAATAATAATAATAATAAGTAAAAAATAAATAAATAAATAAATAAAATAAAATAAAATAAATAAATAAATAAATAAATAAATAAATAAATAAATAAATAAAATAGCATAGTTTATCAAATCACAAATGACTTACGTCAGCCTGAATAGGTAAGCCTATTGCAGGACTGAACTGAGCACTTTCCAGTAGCCCAAGTCTATGCAAAGCCTGACCTTCAGTATGTAAGGTACAGGGTGATTTTCTGGAAATCTTTTGGGGATAAAAAGCATGCCTTATTTCCCCAAAGATAGAGTATAACATTTATGAATACCCCCAAACCTACCATGTTAAAGGTCTGAATCAAAAGGATCTCGTTTCATACATAATATCATCAGTATCTGCAAAAGCAGATAAAAATATCAGCAAAAGCAAAATTTAAAGACAAAGAAAATATTGAAGCATGTAGTACATGCTGACTGATTGATGCAAAGTAGTAGTATTGTTCATGGGAGATGATGTCCTGCACACTGTCTCACAAAATGACAATTTCATCAATGCTTCACTGAAGCCCTTAGTGATTTCACTGACACTGATACTCTGATGCTTCAACAATTCTCTAAACAATAAAGACTGTGTGGAATGAGAATGCAGGTTTCTGTGGTGAAGATAGTAAAGTGGCAAACCCTACACGAAGAACAATAGCAGATCCCTCCTTCACTCACACCAAGGCTATCACTGCATGTTGTCGTCTATAAAGTAATAGTAGTGAGGATGCAAAAGGCAAGGACACCCTATTATGCTCAATGCATCTACACTGACCAAAACTTTGCTGACTTATTTTCATCCAAAAATGGTCTTCATAGAAACTAGATATGTTTTCTAAACTATCTCAGCACTTTGCAAATGAAATACTACAAATTATCCTCCACCATATGCACAAAGCCTCTACGTTAATTGTTACCACCACTACTCTTGACCTACTAAAAGGAGAGACACACACACTGTCTAAAACTAAATTAACCCCTAAAGAGTGGGTGACAGGAATTCCTGCTCACTCTGAGGATGATGGGGTGCAGGAATTCCTGCCCTCCTCTCTCCTGCCAATATTTGTATTTCTGTGAGGTACCATATTTTTCAGTGTATACTAAGCTATTTTTTTACGACATCAAATTTAAAATTAGTCCAATTAGCAAAGCTATAATTTTTTTTCTTAGCGAGATGGTCCAAATTTACCCTATAAGTGCAGCTCATTGCTATGTCTAAATATTGTACTCTAGTATCAGACCTTAAGTGAAAATTTATCAAAATAATAATGAAACCAAATTAGTACTATTTGCACATGTGGAAGTTTGTGGAATGTTTTCTGAAGTATATTCAAACTTATAAAACTTACCAATATTCCCCATCTTAATGATGGCTGATCATCTGTTGAATCACACTTTTTTTTATATTGGTATGGGACCTCAATCAACAATGTGTGATAGATAAAAGGATTCAGAGACGTATGAAAGCCTGAAATGCCACTATGAGCAGTTTGTTTACAATTGCTCTGCGGTGTTTGTGCCACTGACCAGCTGGCAACATTGTCAAATCGGTCTTCCAATGCTATTATAAACTACTTTAGCATACTATTTTTATTATAATATTACATTTATCAATTTCAATGAAAAAAAATTATAAATTAATTTTCTATTGATATATCAGTTCTTGTTGTGTGAAATATCTCCCAGCATCAAAAAAATTCCAATGTTGTTACTGCAAATGTATAGTGCTCTGGAGTAAACAAAGATGGCAGAATAGACGGACATAGGCATTATACTTTTAATACCTTTTATAAAGTTTTCTGTCTGACTATTGAAAACTAGGAAGGGACTTAGTTGTGCCGATGGGTAGACAAGAAGTAATTGTTGGATATATGTAGTGCTACTCATGGCCTGGTCACAATGTCAAGATCACCAGCCAGCTATGGTAGTCTTAGTTAACAGCTACACATACCATAACTTATGTGCCTTAAAAAAAAAAAAAATAAAATAAAATAAAATAAAGAAAAAGGTTAATGGCAGTATGAGCTTATAATAAACGTAATTTATTCTGCTTGGTACCCATTATGTCTTGCTGCATAGGAAAATAAAGTTAGACATACCTAATTATTCGTAGGCATTTTAACCTCCCCCACAGTTTTTTTAACCAAATTAAATCAATGACTTTTAAGGTATGTGGTATCTGCCAGTGTTATATATATACCATAAAACAGAGTAATTATTGTGTCTGATGGCTTATGGCAACCTTTATCCATCATTTCCCTCAACTCGCAGTGCACAACTGACCATAGAAATGGAGGGACAAACTAGCAATTATTTCCCTGCATATGGATGTGTGGATGAAGGGTTCCCTGTACCTCCAATCCCATTATTGGGAAGTACACTGAGTCTACAAATAAGACATCATTGAATGAGAGAGGTATCATAAGATGACTTTTTGAAATGCATGTTGTGTGGGTAGTCAGGATGTCGAGCCAGGTGAGGTGGGAGAACAATTCATCCAAGATCAACTGTACTCACACAAACAAGTTTGCACCAATAAGGCCAAAAGAAGCACCTCTTCCCAACACCATATCTCAGCTGTGTTGCAATTGAGGGACTTCTAGTTTGTTTTATTGTGTAGAGGAAAGATTGCTGGTGAAAAAACACCATGAAGTTTTGCATTTTTGTCTGAAATTGCCATACAGGGCATTGGTGAAAACACCTTTTTTGGGGGGGGCAAAACTTACCAACTTGGTGCATGCTCTGCAAGGATGCACTTGTCATCTAGCCTGCCCTTTAGGGGTTAAAGTCTCACTTATGCTCTACCACCCCAAAAATGGAGAAAAGTCACACTCACACTTCTAACATTGCAAAGGCATACTCAAGTTTCTCAGCATCAAGGTCAAACTGTGTCTATGGTACAGTATACTATTCTCCCATGCACAAGTAATTCTGTATTGACTGATAAAATTCCTGCTATTGAGCTGTAAGTGATTGTGATGCCAAAAGACCAGGTTGTTAGAGGCCACTTTTGCTATTCAAGACACCAGGGATCCTTGCTGCAGGAGATATCTAATGTGTGTCATCCCACTAAGAAAAAGTGTACAACCACAACACACTGGACAAAGCTTAAGCCTCCCTAAAATACAGCTGGTAAGGCTGCTAAACTACATATGCAACAAATTCTGAACACTAAGTATTTAAGCCCATCTTTGCAAAAAAAAAAAAAAAAAAAAAAAAAAAATTAGCAGCACCTTGTGACATTTTTCTCTCTCCTCAAATTCCATGCCACTTTTTATACATTGCATGGTACAATTTTTGTTACAGCTAGCCTTGTCTAGAAAGATGGGTGGGTTGGGAGGAACCATCTAATATTTCTCCTACACTAGTTAGATTTATACTAAAGAGGTAGCCATGTCATACACCAACAGATTTGTTATCTACGTTACTCATGTATTATTCAAAATTCCTCCATTAATCTCATGTTTACCCATTTAACCTTACCTGACAGCAAGTACAAACTTGATTCACCTAATGGCAGGTCTCCCACAGGACATGCTATCTCCAACAGCCTCCTTGCACAGGCCTACATCTCAGTTATCTTTGAGGTCCTTCAAGATGATTTTATTCTAAGGGTTCTTACTTTTCAATCTATCACTAAAGACACACAGAGCAAAAAAATCAGCCACTAGAATTAAAATCAACATTCTTTCTGCAGACTGTGCATAGTCATACATCTTCAATGATTAAATTGTTACAACCCTGACGTGAAATTATGTCCTTTCCTTTATGAACATTCACCCTAAGGCCATGCCAACTTTATGTTCTGAGCTTTTTAATGTCTACCTCATCATTAGTCTTTGCGATCAGACTTAATCGTCAGCATACAACTACATCCCAACATCTTTTGTGATGAAAGATGAGCTATTACAGTATGTATCTTCTCAGCCACTTCTTATGTACTATGGCTTGTTTAGGAATAAGAAACCTTTCCTCCTGTTTAATCCTGGATAGAACCATCATCTCCAAATTTCTCAAGCCCAATTCTTTATTTCAAAACTCATTTAATTAAAGTAACATCTACATCATCTATACACAACTTAGAACAGCTGTTTGTATTATTCTTCCCTTCTAAAATTTCCCCAGCTTCCATTCCCTTGCCTTTTTCCTATTTTTTTATTTTTAATTAATTAGTGTACTTATTTTATTAAAAAGTCTGTTTGCCATCTTTTACAGCAGGGTATAAGCCATTTCCAGCCTCTAATGGCAAGGGTCCATAAACACCTACAGGAAGGTAGAACCACTGGCCTTCCAATTATGTCAAGCAGTGAGATCATGACTCTTAAGCTAATGTCATTTACCTATGCCTTACTTAATTTGACAGACACCACACAACTAAAGCTTGGATCTTTTAAAGTATAAAATGGACCCCAGCCACACACTGGAATTCTGGAACTCACTGCCTGGGCACATAGTTTATGACATGATAAATCTTCCCTAATGTGATCTCCTAAGTCATTTAGATATATAAGAGAGAAGGCCTAAACTTCCCACTTTACATCACTAATCATTAATAAGACAATAGTGGATATCTATGATGTCACCAACTTTATGCTCTAGAAATAGTTGCCTTAGCATTTTCCCATGAATTCTTCCAATTAATGTTTCTAATATATAAATAATTCTTTAAAGTACATGATCATATTTTAGAGATACCAAGGAGAAAAGGTAGAATGAAAAACATTTCATGATATGTTCATCAATTTGTGTGTGTGTGTGTGTGTGTGTGTGTGTGTGTGTGTGTGTGTGTGTGTGTGTGTGTAATATATATAGAGAGAGAGAGAGAGAGAGAGAGAGAGAGAGAGAGAGAGAGAGAGAGAGAGAGAGAGAGAGAGAGAGAGAGAGAGAGAGGAGAGAGAGAGAGAGAGAGAGAGAGAGAGAGAGAGAGAGGAGAGAGAGAGAGAGAGAGGAGAGAGAGGAGAGAGAGAGAGGAGAGAGAGAAAGCTTATCAGTTGTACACAAATGCTGCTTAAATGCCATTGCTTTCGAATCTGTGTTGTAGCTTGATTTCCACAGTGTTTTTGGTTTGTGAGGTCAAAAAAAATCCAAATTATACTGATATGCCATCCTTTATGTTGATGAGGATGCAGGGCTGGTGTACCAAAGAAACATTCAGGAAAATTAACATATATTCATTTCAACACCTAATACTACACTGAACACATACTGAAAGAAACTTTATTCAACATACATATATAAGCACAAAAAGTTTTGTGTGTGAGTGTGTGTGTGTGTGTTTATGTTAAAAGCTTAAGGAAAAACAGTTCCTCTGAAAAACTGCCAGCATAAACCCGCCAGGTGCCTGGTCCATATGTGAAAAAATTCTCTCATTTCCATTGCCAGAGAGAGAGAGAGAGAGAGAGAGAGAGAGAGAGAGAGAGAGAGAGAGAGAGAGAGAGAGAGAGAGAGAGAGAGAGAGAGAGAGAGAGAGAGAGGAGAGAGAGAGAGAGAGAGAGAGAGAGAGAGAGAGAGAGAGAGAGAGAGAGAGAGACTCAGCACATCACAATTTGCAATTCCATTAATTGTCTTTACTGGATCCTGACTAACAATGGTTCAAGTAATGATATTTCCCAACTTAGAGTGTTTACTAAAATGTAAGTCATCTTTTACCCCAATATATGTCTGAATCATAACCACAAAGAACAAAAATTTACTGTACTGCAAGGGCTCAGGAACTAGACTCGTGTTGCGTTGGATAACGCTACATGTAACTATAAAACGGACTTCAAAAGCTTGTCAGGCCATATATGGTTCTGTTTGACAAAATATAGGCAGTGAAAGATCAGTCAATCCACACCCTCAAGCAGCCAAGAACAAAATGACACTCTTAGCATGTGTGGAGGGCTACTAAGTGGTTCTCCTTGTGCATCCCTGCTTCCAAGAGTACTGTGCATATCACCATTACTCACCCCAAAAGGAAACAGGAAGCATAGAGGTGATTTTAAATACACGTGTGACTTATTAGCTGTTATGACTCTTTATAACTACTACTTTATGTATATGTATCAATTTTTTTCAGAATGAATTATACAAGAAAAATCACATGATGGCCATACATATCTGCATAAACACTGCAATTCTGACACACATACCTCATCTCATGGATGTTATGTTATGTACATGAAAAAATGTCCAATTAGCAGGAACATCATACACATACAAAGTGTACAGACTTGATGCACAGGACTTCACTGATTATCCACATACTTAAAGGATACTTGTTCATTTAAAAATGTACCACATGAGAGATTCAACAAATGCAAGGGCAAAAAAAGTCTTTGGCACCTGGTGGGTCAAGATAACACTGGAACTATTTTATGCACAATAATGCATATTATTAAATTCATTCATATGTCTAAGGCAACATTGAAAGTTTCACCAAAATCCCTAAAAGAAGATGACCAACACTCAGTAAGGAAAGCCAGATCACCAGTAGAACAGTCATGACAGAACCCATACTGGCAATCAGGTATAAGTTTGTGAAGTAATAGATGTTAAAGAATCTCCCTGTTTGAGGACTGATTAAAAAAAACCTTTTGAAAGGCAGGAAATTGAAGTAACTGAATAGTATTTTGAAAGGCTAGAGCAGTCATCCCTTTTAAAAAAACATGCTGAATGTAGCCAAACTTCCACCAGGAAGGATATGTAGATGTTGACAGACAGAATTGGAAGAGTTTGCAAGGTGAGAGCACAGACCCCACAGTTATGGAGAAAGACAGGAGGGATCCCATCAGGTCCATAACCCTTCTGAGTGTTAGGACCCAGCAAGGATATGAAAAATATAAACAGGAAGAATCTTAATAGGAGGGTGGAGAATATGGAGGAACAAGCCCTGAATTATCTAGAGTAATTTTTAGAAAGGTCTAAGCAAAAAGTTCAAATTTAGAGATAGATGAGATGGCAATGGTCCCAACAAGATGAAATAGAGGGAAAGATGAAGAAGAGTTGTAGGAAATATTTATAGCTAGGTGCCAGAAGGTGTGAGAAGAGTCTGATCTAGAAAGGTTTAGACATTTTCTATTGATGGAGTTTTTGGCCAGTTGAAGAATAGTCTTGGCATGATTCCGTGCAGAAATGTAAAGCACATGAGTTTCAGAAGATGAATGGCTCAAGTACCATTTGTGGATCATCTCTCTATCATGTATGACATGAAAACAAGCTGGGTTAAACCAAGGTTTGGAAGGTTAACGGCAAGAGAAAGAGTGAGGAATATACCCATCCATGCCAGAAACAACTTGACACAAAGAGATGGGTTCCCTAACATGGAAGCAGTAGTAATTCTTAGGAAAACCAGAATAATAATGCCTCAGATACCCCCAATTAGAAGAAAATAACAAGGCACCTCCACTTTAAGAGGATCCTGAGAAGGAATTGGAGCAATAGGACAAGACAAAGATATGAGGCTGTGATTGGAGGAGCCTAACAGAGAAGATTGAATGATAGGTATAAGCAGAAGGATTAGAGGGTTAGGAAAAGTCAAAGAGTGTCAGGTGCATCCAAGATGGTCAGTGAATATGGATAAGGTGCTGCACTAATTGCTCTAGGTCATGGTGGATAGCAGTCAACCAGGTTGGCCAGTGAAGGGAGATGAATGCCCATCACCGATCAATCTGGTGAGCTAGATTGTCTTGTGTGATAATCAGTAGTACAGAAAATCTGGTAAAATAAGACTTTTTTTTTTTTTTTTTTTTACATATATAACAGGTTAGCTACTAGGATTTCCAATGGTAATTTCAATTTTTTTTTCCTGGCTTAATTTTTATATGCTGATGGAAAATAGATTGTTTCAGTATGACAACTGTTAAGCTTAAAAGAAATAAAAAAAATAAAAAATAAATAATAATAATAATAATAATAATAATAATAATAATAATAATAATAATAATAATAATAATAATAATAATGTGTGTGTGTACTTAAAAACCTTCACTGCAAAGAATGTGCTAGAACATAAGGAAATTCTTGAATCTTGATGAGAGAGAGAGAGAGAGAGAGAGAGAGAGAGAGAGAGAGAGAGAGAGAGAGAGAGAGAGAGGAGAGAGAGAGAGAGAGAGAGGAGAGAGAGGAGAGAGAGAGAGAGAGGAGAGAGAGAGAGAGAGAAGAGAGAGAGAGAGAGAGAGAGAGAGAGAGAAAAACCATAGAATAGCAGACAGAAGGCAACATATTTTCTTGTGAAAAACAAAATTCTCTAACAAAATTGTGGTACATCAGACACAGTATATATTTGAAAATATTTAAATGTTAAATATTAAAGCCAAGAAATAGCAGTCTTCATAAACATATGCATTCAAGACAGGAAGAAGATAGAACATACTGGGACATGTAAAAGTGAGCATTAAGCTAAATTGTATTCCTTTAAAGCATTCTGCATGATGGTGTCCTTCACGGCACAGAACACAAGTTTGATGTTTTCAGTATCTGTATCACAGCAACAAATATTGAAGGATCATATATCATAATAGTAATCACATAAATTATCAATGAAAGTTATCAGAAGCACATGAGTAAGATTGAGAAAATGTACAAACACAAAGTTTTACATATCATGCAGGAAAGTCCAACATGCATACAAGGAAGATGCCCAGTGCAGCATGCAAAGGAAGAAAAATAAGGTTAACTTTAAGAAAGCAAATATAACATCAGCTTGAATTTTGAGTATGAAAATATTTTGAACTAAAAAATACTTCATGCGTGAAAGTATAAGCATTAAATAATTCCCACAGCATGAAGAAATATTTCCATAAATTAAATTCAAGCTGGGCACAAAGAAACTGAAGCTCCTTTGAAAGTAAACCTGTAAGGAGAAAAGCGAAGGGGGGACAGACCATGCCAAAAATTTTCCTTAAATTCATTTTACCTGTCGCACAAGTGAAATGGGAATAGATTATCTTCTCTGGGTCAGGGTTTAACTCTACAAACATCCGTAGGATGAACTCTCGGGCTGCAATGGCATCCCTCCGTGTGCCTGTAAAAAATTTAATAAACTACAATTCCTATAAATGTACTATTAGGAGAATCCATGTAATTGATGGTCTTGCTGAGAATTATGTGTACAACATAGGAAAGATTCTCTCCCTAAGAAAACAATGTCCTAAAATAGTCATTAACTTATGTGTTCCATCATTCATAACTGATATGGATACTAAATTCCTTTACACTAAGTTTAAGTGGTAGTGTCTGTCAAAATTATCTAATTGTAGTTGTTGAATCCTTACTGTTTCTAAGCATCTGATAACCTATTTTGAGTAAATTCAATCACAAGAAAAGTCCCAGCATCTATTCTGGTATTTCTGTACTGCATTCATTAACATATACAAGATGTATTTATAACTTTATTTAGTTGTCCACAGTACCTGTAACTATGACTCAAATGAAATGGTTATATGGAGAAAACAGCATTGACGTGATTATTAAATGAGAATTATTGTTAATGTAACAGAGAGGACAAAGTGGTGATGTCTTATCTGAGAAAAGGATATGTTGACCTAAACTTTGAAGAGGACTAGGGTATGTCACTTGAGAACTGATGATATGCAAGAAAATGAACTACGATATATTGAAGTTTGAATAAATGTTATAAGAATAAGAATATTAAGCTGGTAAACCAAATTCTACAAATCATGTTTTTCAATATTACATAAACAAGTGAAGTGATTTCCTGGCATCATTTCTACCATAACCATCTTGAGCAGTAATTCCCTAAGGAAATCACAGCATCCAAATTGTAATGTTGATGATTATATTACCTGCTAAAGTTCAATGATTACACTAAATAATTATAACTGTCTAAAAAGCTAGTTATTTTCCTTACAATCTTCATTTGTGTAACTGGAGCCATTTATAAATTTTCTATAAAAACACAAGGTAATCTATTGCAAGCTATTATGTGACCCATTATCATGTTACTTATACCCATTTCTACTATAATGTGCCAAAACACTAGTACATACTTTATCAACTTTATCTACAAAGTCAATGGCCTACATCTACTCTTGAAGCTGGGTTCACGGAGCCCAGTGAAAACATACAAGCAAACTTTAAATTTCTGATAATGGAAACTGGAAGCTTCATACTTCTGTAATTATTATGGTAATCTACTTGTTTTAATTCTACTCTGACAGACCTGTTGCACAAGTAAAGTGAGAATAACACATTCGATCTGGGTCGGGATTTTGGGCTAGATACATCTTGAGAACAAATTCACGCGCTGCTACGTGATCTTCCTTCGGTCCTGAAGACCACAATATTTATTTAAAATTATGAATTGCTACCTTAAGACTTGGAATAATATTATGGTGTGGGTTTACATCAAAACATTTTCATAAAATATATATTTAAATGAGTTGATAAATCTATCTAAGAGTAGTCTTTCTGTTATCCATTTAATATAAGAATGAAAATAGTGTTCTGATTTAAATAACATTATATACTCATATATTTAGTCATTACTAAATATATGAACAACTCCACGATAAAGACACTTACCATCAAATTCTGGAAAATAGTCCACAAGATGTGAGTACATGATCTTTTCTTCTAACAGATCCTTCTTGTTTAGGAAAAGAATGACAGAAGAATGTTGGAACCATGGGTAAGTAATGATAGTCTTGAAGAGGGCCTTTGATTCCTCCATACGATTCTGTAAATAAAAGTTAAGTTACCAATTCTATACAGCATTTTTCTAAGGGGGAGGGGAGGTGTAGGGGGAGATTCTTATAATTACAATCTAATCACCTGGTTTCATTATTTGCCTATATTAAATACATTTACTAATTGAAAACAACATGACTGGCAAAAATAGTACATAGCACATTTCTGTATTAACAGGGCAATAGGACAAATATGCTGGTTGCATGTAATGCAAGAAATAAACAAATACATCCTGATTAACTCCCTTTGTAATGACACCTCAAACCTTCATGCAGGCATTGCATGCACTCCTTCCCTTGTGGCTACTGTTATGGGCGTGTGTAATTTTAGTGTCTTCACAAGGATTTGTTAAGTATGGTGTCCAAATGACCATTGCACAGTGTAGGCTGGTGAGGATCAGTCTAGTTCCTTGTGCTGCTGATGCCTTGTGGCTATGATGTGAGGGAATGTTTTGTGATTGCGAGTGTGCAAATTCATTTGTCTTGTTTTAGTATAAAGGGACTGGGTTACACTCATTGTGTCAATACTTTTATAAAGCTTTCCCTTTAGCTGATGCAAACTACACACCTATGAACCCCTTTCATAGTCTATTCTAGATATCTACATTTCTATGGGGAGAATCTGTACTTTTTTTGTCATTCAAATATTTCCCCTTCCTCAACTTTTTTTTTCTCTCTCTTAAACATCCAGCCTTTCTTCATCCCTATAAAAACAGAAATCTCTTATTATTTCCAGTCTATTACAAAAAAAACATTTAATATTTATGTCTTCCATCTTTCTTCTTTCTGTAAGTGTTGCTATTTCAAAACTGGAGTGGAAATGTTTGTCTGATGTACTTTCCATCTTTAGTATTTTCATGATCAATTTACCATCATCATCACATCAGCTTGATGTTTTTTTTTTTTTTTTTTTTTTTTTTTTTTATGTAGGAAGGATACTGGCCAAGGGCAACAAAAATCTAATAAAAAAAATGCCCACTGAAATGCCAGTCCCTAAAAGGGTCAAAGCAGTGGTCAAAAATTGGTGGATAAGTGTCTTGAAACCTCCCTCTTGAAGGAATTCAAGTCATAGGAAGGTGGAAATACAGAAGCAGGCAAGGAGTTCCAGAGTTTACCAGAGAAAGGGATGAATGATTGAGAATACTGGTTAACTCTTGCGTTAGAGAGGTGGACAGAATAGGAGTGAGAGAAAGAAGAAAGTCTTGTGCAGCGAGGCCGCGGAAGGAGGGGAGGCATGCAGTTAGCAAGATCAGAAGAGCAGTTAGCATGAAAATAGCGGTAGAAGACAGCTAGAGATGCAACATTGCGGCGGTGAGAGAGAGGCTGAAGACAGTCAGTTAGAGGAGAGGAGTTGATGAGACGAAAAGCTTTTGATGTGATGATGATGGTAAATTGATCTTCATGTGATCATCCAGCCATCTCTACTGCAATTGACCAATTATACCACTTCACAGTTACATCTGATCCTCGAGTTCCCAGACTAGTAGGAAGGAAGCACTTGTCCTATAATCACAAAAAATCAACAACAGTACTCACATTTACCCTACATTTACCCTACTTGGTCTGACAATCCCCATAATTTACTAGTTATCCCAGAAAATACAACATAAAAGGATTTCAAATAGATTCTGAAAATAAATAAATGAAATAATAATAATAATAATAATAATAATAATAATAATAATAATAATAATAATAATGATAATAATAATAAAAAAATGAATAAAATAAATAAATAAATAAATAAATAAATAAATAAATAAAATAAAATGAAATAAAATAAATAAATGAATAAATAAAAAAAAAATAAATAATACAAACATACATACATACAGCAAAGCTGTCTCCCCAAAAGAAAGGGAGCCAAGACAAGCCACACAACTTTCACATACACATTCATTCATACCACTCCCTTAGCCCCCTGGCTCTAGACGGAAAAAAAGGAAGTTCTCCAGCTTTCAATTTACGGGGATCGGCTGCACAACTTGGACAGTTGGTCCAGAACAAGGCTCCTTCAGAGCAAATACTCTCCCCTACATCTGATTGCCCCCACACCTCCCTCTGAGGTTGCAGGGCCACATGATTCCTCATGCACTCATGACTGTTCTCCATTTGCTTCTGTTACACACCATCATTCTACGATGCTCCACAGTCAGTCATCTTCCCTTTAAGACCTCCTTTACATCATCTATCCATCCCTTACATTGTCTATCTCGCAAGTTCTTACCTGTTACACTTCATCTTAAAATATTCTTCACCAGCCTATCATCCACCATTCTCTTAACATGTCCAAACCACCTCAACACATATTACTCTGCCTGTCCTGCCAAGTACTTCTTTCTCTCTTATCTTCCATATATACTTTTGTTTTCTTCACACTAGAAGTGCTCTTCTGAAAACCAATTCTGCTATTCAGATTCAATGTCTTGTATTACCTGACAATTCAATACCTATTCTACAGCATAAAGGCAAACATAAGTACCTAGCTTTATCATATGGTTCACATTAGTTTATTCTTGATTACATTATTCACTGCCAGAAAGTTTCTAACTTGGAATTCCTTTCATGGAAAGTCATATGCCCTGAAAATATTTCTTTCAGATTCCACTATGATTACAAGTTTACACCACTTTAAAGAGTCAAAAGATTTTTCAATGATAAGCAAATTCTTTGCAAACTGGGGAGAGAGAGAGAGAGAGAGAGAGAGAGAGAGAGAGAGAGAGAGAGAGAGAGAGAGAGAGAGAGAGAGAGAGAGAGAGAGAGAGAGAGAGAGAGAGAGAGAGAGAGAGAGAAACTAATACCTACATTCTAATGACCATTCTAAAATAAAAAATGCATACAACATAAATTCCAAATTCCATACCTCATTATCAGATTCGAAGAGAATCTGATCATACTCTGAGAGGGCAACCAGAAAGATGATTGAAGTGACATTTTCGAAACAATGGATCCACTTCCGTCGCTCAGATCGCTGACCACCCACATCTACCATCCTGGAGCAGGCACAAGTCATGTTATGCAGGTAAACAGGAAAGAACATGTACTTTTGTCCCTAAGGTGTTAATCAATTTCACTGCTAATCTTGGTTTCTAGTCTCAATAGTTATATGCATACACATTTACTAATCTGGCAAAAATTCTTGTGATTATGAGTTAGTGAACTTCTTTTACTAATAAATATAAATATTAATTTTAATACTTTACTGCAAACCAATAAGTCCATTTAATGACTAGGATATCATAAACTCTATTCGTAATATAAAGTACAGGGTTAGCACTACACCAATCACACCTGAAACTAAACAACCATCTATTAATGAGTCACTTCTCACTTATCCTCAACAATGTTACAGAGTGAACACAGAATTTCATTCTCAAGTTATGAAGAAGCATCAAGTACAATAAAGGAAAGGTGTCGGGAAGATCAGAATACAACGGTCTCAAGATGCATTAGAAATCACGAAGAGAAATTGTAAAATTTAGAATATTAAAAAGTAAAACCAGATGTTTAATCATATCATTTATCAATCAAATTTGATTCTTCTCAGACTATGCTCAATTATGTGACTGCCATAGGTACCACATTATGAATCATCATCATTATCAGCATTATTAGTGTCTGATATAGCTGTGCTTCAATATGGTGCTGAATATTTCAAAATGGTTTTCCTCCTGCAATGGCAAAATATTAGACAATTCTAATAGAGGTAATCTTGACAACTTATGACTTCTTTTTTTCTTATTTGTTATCCTCACATTAACAATGTTTTTATCATAACCATTAGATGTTCATGTTAACAAGAAAATATAGATCAGAGCATCACACAAACAAAAATTGTCAGCTTGAATGGTGAATCTCAAACTATAAAATCACTAGCAGTAGTAAACTATCTCAAACAATTTTAAAATCACTAGTAGTAGTAAAATATCTCAATTTGCAAGGTAAGTCACAAGTTATGACCTTGCTATTTAGCAGGAGTGGAAGGCCAACTATTCTGCATTCCTTGATGTGTATCTTGTTTTGCAGTAGTGGAAAACCAACAATTCTGCCATCCTGTGTATGTGTATGTGTGCGTGTGTGTGTAAAATGAACTCTAAATGTAAATCCATAAATGCTCACACCTTCAGCCATCTGATATTAGTTCAAATATCTACACAAATTTATATAAACAGCAAACTTCCACTTAAATAAAATCCATACATCTGAATTCACACACTCATCATCAATCTTGCTTTCAATAGGCATGTTCATACTAATCTTTGAACAGCAGGTTACCAATGTAACCTGTCCTCAGTGATAAATTACACAACTCAGAAGACAGGAAACAACATAGGCTGTAGTAACACCAATTTGCAGCAATATTCCTGTCATATATGGAGCCAAAAATGTTCCATCAAATAACCCTTGGGATTATGTTTTTACAACTCTCAAAGAAAAGTATACATTATAGTAAATCTATTTTGTACTGTGTGATCAAGTATGGTCCCCTTGGGGATTAGGCTTTCCACTGCCCTGCCACATCTATCTCTGCAGCATCTAAGGTGATCTGAGAGTAGCCTTGCCTTTAATTAAAAGTCCTCTACTGGCCTTTTCTTCTAAGAAGTATACATATTTTGTCATGTAGATAAGCTCCTTCTTGCTACTGTGAAGCACACAAAGACACATGGCAGGTGCAGGAAGGGAAGTTTTATTGTGGATGGTGACCAGACGAAGTGACTTTGGTCATCTACCTCCACTTGACCTGTGGTGTGAACCATGGCCAGTCACTATGTGACATTGACAATGTTGGAAAACAGCGATGTCAAGTGTTATGGTATATATACCAAAATCATTACAATTATTGTCAAAGAAATTATGCAATCACAATATTTTCATCCTTATTAAAGAAAGGGATGTATTCAGATTCATGTTGAAGCAATAAATAGTTAACATGTCACATAGAAAGATGAGTGCTGTGACTAACATGGCTGAGTGATGAGCAGGAGAATCCCCAAGGGGGGCACACCTAAATGCTCAGTACAAATTTTATCTACTATAGTATTGCAAGGGAACAATACTGGGTGACATGGAGATTTCACATATTCCTTGGTAGTCTATGGAAACCATAAACACTTCTGTTCTCTTTAGGAAATGATACTCCCATAAATGCCTTTCCTTTTTTTCCCCTTGTAAAGAACATAACAAGTAAACCAATATCAGCATTCATTGTGCCTTGTTTTTGTCATTATCCAAGTTGATCTATGGACAAAAATATTTAAGTACTGAAACTTTTTGCTTGTTATTTTTTCCCATTTGCTTTTGGCTCTAAATGCATTTGGTAAATAATGTATGATGGCAGTAATATTTAAACAAAAGAGACTAAGATATATGAGTTTTAGTTACTGAAAGTTTAATGTTACTGGTTACTATTTTATAAATAGTTCAAAACAAGAACAGGCTGTTGAGTTGGTGTGAGGAGCAAGCAAATAATGGATGACAATATGAAATTCCACTCTGACAAAAATAACTATCTTTTAATTATTTTACAATGAGAAATCATTTAAAAAGTTATTTTTCTCTCTTGAAATGGTTGTGGCATATACGTATATGCATATTTAAAACTTATCAGAAAAGATTCCATGAGGTTCACCATAATAGCATTAAAGATATGAAATACATAAATAAACAATGAATTAATAATAAAAATAATAATAATAATAATAATAATAATAATAATAATAATAATAATAATAATAATAATAATAATAATAAGCTATACTCGTTAACTATTTGGAGTAACTGTAGATTGTTCTTTCAAGATAAAGTGAAAAACTTCAGTCATGGCCAGGGATTTCAGAGGGAAAAAAATGTAAGCATGCATGTTCACAAAATATGGCAAATGCAAATAATTACAGATGCATAATTAGTATTAAAATGCTTCTAGTCACTGGAGAGAGAGAGAGAGAGAGAGAGAGAGAGAGAGAGAGAGAGAGAGAGAGAGAGAGAGAGAGAGAGAGAGAGAGAGAGAGAGAGAGAGAGAGAGAGAGAAATAAATAAATAAAATAAATAAATAAATAAAAAATAAAAAAATAACTCATAACTCCCAGTGGCTGGTGTGAGGTATTGTTGACACACGCCAAACCATTCATGCTACCTATATGTCTTGCCACTTAACTTCATCTCAAAGATTAATTTAGTGAGTAGGTATGTAATCACTACAGAGCAGTAAAAAACAATCTTCCTGAGAAATTTTCATGACTACACTACTTCTCAACTGATACCCTTTATGCACTGAACTGCAGCATCTTTTTTTTTGTTCCTGTTTCCCATATCAATGGGGGAGAGAGAGAGAGAGAGAGAGAGAGAGAGAGAGAGAGAGAGAGAGAGAGAGAGAGAGAGAGAGAGAGATAAATAACATAGCTATAAGTAGCTCTTAAATGTTGACAATTTTTAAAACAATTTACAGACAAAAGCACATTTCAATTAATAAGAGCTTAAGCATCTCTTTAATCTGTACTTTTCTGTGAAAGTAATGTAACTTAGAATGTGTTACTGAAAACAGCAAATTCATTCTTTTGTGAATAATTATTGTATTTTCTGGCATACATGGCACTATTCTTGTATATACAATATTAAAAAAGTATATATATAAGCATCATCCTACATCCGATGATGCCTAAAGATCTTATGTTAACTTTTGCAGTTAGAATAAATACATTGTTGCTGCAGTACTAGTAAACCAAGCTTCGAACATCTACCTAATAAATCTAGTCTAGTAGCCCATAAAGCAATATACTCCGAAGATACACAAGTCCACACTTGAAATACTCATAACGGGTAGCATGGCCCTTTTCATTAGATATCCTATTCCCATCATAGAGATATGCTCTTCTTTACCTGCTATATCAAGGAGATGGATCTAAAATTATAACAAGAAAAATAAATATGATTATCACCGATGACTTTGAAACCAAGCAGAATTTCTCTGTGCTTAACTTTCTATTGAATTATTCCACTGTGTTTTAGACTGTGGTAATCTTCATGCTTATGCCTTTGTAAATAAACAGCATATGACTTATTTGTCCAGCTCTACAGGGAAACATCAATGTTTTCTGCAGTCTCTACTCTTAATTCCCAGGCTAAGATTCATCCTTGTAAAATAACTTTCTCTCTCTCTGTAATGTGATAATAAAGGTGGCCTTAAAAAATATACTGAACACTGATAACTTAGATGTGAAGTGGACCCTACACAGCAAACTATGCACTGTTTAAAATCTGGTGGACAGGAAGGGCTATATCTAGCCATTTTTGGGAGGGTATACAAGAGCTGAGAATCAGAAAATGGATTTTTAACACCATTTCCTTTGTGACAAGACTTAGGCAATATGTAGAATATGTTGTATTTGAATATATTCAAACAAACATTCTATGCAGTTGGGTTAAATGTAGTGCAGGGACCAAGCTCAGAAAGAAATTAACAGAAGCTAACAACTGGTTAAAATATAATTTACAGCAGAGCTATCAATCTTCCTTTCAAATTATTCCTACAAAATCTAAATAAACAGCATGTGCCTCATGTGCCAGAAAATACTAAAATGTATAATAATGCTTCATGGTCAAAAAGGTAAATCATTGCCTCAAAGGATTTTCCAATATGGTTATCTTTCTTGTATGTAAAGAACAATTAATGTTACTATTAAAGTGAGCCTAGAAAACTAAAAGCTCACAATGTCAAAACTTAACATAAAGTAATGCAACTACAAACATTTGCCCATTAATCAAAACTAAACTTCTTAATATATGACAAGGTTTTTCTATATTATGAAAGATGGCAGCCATATGAAAATCAAGGCTGGTAGTCTATGTGTACTGATACCTGCTGGCAATGAGTCCTCTGAGCTGAAATTCAAGATGTGCATTTTTTGGGGGAGAAGGTGTTACATAAATGTAAGCAACTATCAACAAATAGTTATGTACTACCATGCCATCAGGTATCACATGTTAATGTGACAGCATTCATATTTTCAGATTAGTAGATAGATAATGATGTACACATTTCTGTTCACAATACAAAGTAGGAAAGTCCATCTGGTTTCACTCATACACCAATTAAAGAATAAAAACCTCTACACACTTTATACTGTACAAGGAGGATAAGTGGGAAGTGACTACTACAACTGCCAAATACTGCCAACATTTACACAGGTTAGACTCAACAATAAAATAAATAAAAACATGAAGAGAATGAAGGGTGAGGAAACGTGGAATGTTTTTGTAACATTTCACAAGGAATGCTGGTTGTAACCGATTCCTGCAGGCTTCAGGGAAAATAAATGTAATGGTCTGTGTTGAAACAAACAGTGGAGACAAACACTTGAGAGTTACACTTCACTGACACATCAATCTAATCATCCATATATATATATATATATATATATATATATATATATATATATATATATATATATATATATATATATATATATATATATATATATATATATATATATTCCTCCAGTTTGGTGACAATCTGTTTGGAAAGCTCAAAGATCTAGTATTCTAGGGTATTCTGTGCCTGTGTCTGACAGCCAAACACATCTATGAAGTCTGAATTCAAAAGCAAATCATAAGCAATTTTCGAATAACAGAGATGATGAATCTTACAAAATAACTGATTAAACCTTCCTATTATGATTAAATTAATTAAGTTTCCCATGAACATATTCATCATTATTATCATCATCAACCCTTGCAGGAAGATGGTCAAGACATCATAGCATGTCTCCCTGTAATGACTGGGAGCAAAAATTGTCAAGTTGCACATAACTGTGCTATTTAGCAAGTTGCCAACTGGTAACAAAGACTGGCTTATGCCAAAATAATTCCTTCAGATAATAAACTACATCATCCCAGAGATAAAAAGTTCCTCTAATTCTTTGTAGATCACAGCAAGCTGCTAAACAGGATGGGAAAACCTTTCCCTGGGATTCAGGGATACAACACATTTTTTTTTTCTTCTATAGGTTCTTTGGTTGCCACTTTACATGTGTAGATATTGACAAACTATAGAAATAAAAAGGATAAAACTTGACTACACAGAACACGGCACCAGCACCAGTCAATTGTTGACCATGCAAGCCCACACTACTCCAACCTTCTTGATGGGTCTTGAGTTAATGTCTCTTTCTGCCCCACTACTATGAACACAAACTTAAAAAATTACTAGTTTGGTTAGTTAGAGCTTCATCATCTCCTTAAATGCAGCTCATTAATGTTATAGTACACCTGAATCACTTTGGAACATTTCTGTTTTCTAATTTGCATGTTTTGAAGGGATTGTTGTTTTCAGTACAGGAAATGGAGAATGATAAAAGACCATCTCATCAGTTCAAATAATGAGTGGATTGACTTTTCACTGATTATAGGACTGGGTTACAGATCCAATGACCTTCACATTGCTTACAACTATCACTTTCACTACAGCTTTGTTCCTCTCTTATAATAAATTGGATGCCTATTGCCTTCCCTTTGCTGAGTTTACATACATCCTTGCTTACAATGAAGTTACACACCAATCACCCCATCAAAACAGCAGATTGCAACTTCAAGATGCATTTTTTTCCTTTACAAAACCAAACTTGGTTTCAGTAGCCTGGTTTCAGTGCCTATCAATAAGCACAATCAATAAAGCTGGTTTACTGACAATGGCAAAGTAGGGGCACCTCTCTAGCTTGAACTTAAGACAAAACAAAAATAGTTGAAGACGAATTCATACCTATAAAGAAGGTTGGAGTAGTGTGGGCTTGCATGGTCAACAACTGACTGGTGGCATGTGCTGTATAAACCAAATTCCACAAAAGTTGCTTTTTTTTTTTTTTTTTTATAACTCTTACAATGTATCTGGCATTGGTAGCTCAGTGCTGGTAAAACATGCACCATAAACCTCCACAGTAGTTGTAACCAAAACAACATGACTGTGAAACTGCTATGAAATATTTTTCATAAATGTTCTGTGACAGTGTACCAATTGTACAGCTGACCATTTATTTTTATTTTTTTCCATAGATCAGTTTTCCAGATTTTGGGAAATTCAAATATTTTCTTCAAATAAAATATTAACAATAAAATAATGACAAAAGATCAATAACCCAAATTAAAAAAAAAATTCTATAGAATGCATATTGCTTTTGCACCATTATAAAACTTAACAATACTGTGTACCCACAACTAACTTAACTTGGGATGACATCAGATTGCAGCCTATAACAGACTGATTTCACCAGTCAAGAGACTTCATATGTCCATCAAGGGACTCGTAATCTGATGCTACTTTGATACCCTAGTCATCCAGTGACCTTGGGTGTTCTTATCTTTTCTTTTCTTTTCATTCTTTTTCATGTCTTGTTTGATATGGTCTTGCATAAGTCTCAAAGATATCTTGCAGGAGAGATTAGTAATGGACAGGGTTTCTTCCATATGATTAAACCCTTGGGTTTGTGTAAGACCTTGTTTTGCAGGTTTTTCTCATCACAGATTAATAACTTGTTGCCAAACTGGAGGGCTTACTGCATATATATATATATATATATATATATATATATATATATATATATATATATATATATATATATATATATATATATATATATATATATATATATATATATATATATATATATATATATATATATATATATATATATATATATATATATATATATATATATATATATATATATATATATATATATATATATATATATATATATATATATATATGGATCTGACCATTGTATACAATAGCAAAGCAAGCCATGAAAACTGAGTCTGTTAATGACTAAATAATAAGTGTTCTCCCACATAATCATGCAGTTACATACATTGTCAGGAAGCATAATGTGCTTTAAGACATAATACTGCGGCATTCATTTTAGAAATACATTTATATTTTGTGACTTTATGAAACTACATGCTTCCTTTCAATCTATAAAAATAAAAGATTCCAACAGTTCATAGGAAATCTAATGTGTATCACAGGTCTTTGAGGACAAAAGCAGGCTCTTAGTAGCCTGGGTGATTCACGGAGGCACAGTGGGTTGGGTTTACACCTACACGGTGCATGGTCAAAGAAGGGAACATCAACTGAAAGGGACTAGAAAAGCACAGTCAAAAGTACTTTTCACAAGAAAACAGTTGGAAGTTGTCTGTAACTGCAATTGTGGGAGACATGGACTGCCGTAATTACAATGATGGTATACAACAATCACGGTACTGTTCATAAAGGGGACAGAAAGGGACTACCTCCACATGATGGATAATAATGACACTGGAATAAAACTCTATGGCACTGGGGTCTAGCTACTCTGCTCTGGCCAACAAGGGAGGGCCTATGAATTCAAGATTGTCTGATACCTAAAGATGATTGAGTCCAGATCAAAGGGGTACTCAATGATCCCAGTGGTTGGTACTCGAGCCCTAAGAATATCCTGCTCGGTCGGTAAGAAGTCCGATGATATGATACGCTCCAAATCATCAAGATAACTGCAAGAGAAAAATAAGTTTCTTTGTCGGTGTTCATTTGAGGGTGTGCAATGATGGATGGCGATGAGCATCGGTGAAAAGTAAATACTGATACCTTGTTGAAACCTTTTGTCGAATTAATTCAAATACACCCTGAGATCCTGGAGACAAACAAGGTGCACAACAGCAAAACAAAAGACTCAACAAGGTTTCAGTAGGAATGTCTGTACGCTACCTACCAATCAGGCCACATGTACGACACCCTCCAGTAGAACATACCTAAATCTGATTTCTTCTAGGTCAAAGGGATACTCTATAATGCCTGTTGTGGGTGCTCTCACTCTTAGAATGTCTTGTAGTGTGCAAACATAGTCCTTGGCAGCTATGCGGTCTAAAGATGATAAATAGCTGTTGGGATATAAAGATAATTTAGCTACTAAAGTAAGGTTTGAAGAATATAAATAGCATTACAACTACAAGAAATACAATACAAAGCACAAATAAAATAAAAGCCTATAAATACTTTTAGAGAATAAATAATGAATATAAGATATCACAATACAAGTAAAGAGTAAATCATCTATAATAGTTCAAGAAAATGTTCTCAGAAATGTAGCTGGAGAATATTAAAAAACACAAGACAAACTAAATACATCAATCAAATACCAATAACAAAATATAAGATACAGAATAAAATAACTGAAATAATGCATAATAAGAGAAAAGCATGTCAGTGAATTGTTAAGTGGGAGAGGGACAAAGAGACCTTTCATGGCACCTACATTTATGATGTGTTTACTTCCTATCCAGCAATTGCTGTGTACTTCAATAGGTAAATGGAGGGTGCATTGTATCAAAATACAAAGTCACTATACTATACCTGGCTTTAACAGCAATATATATATATATATATATATATATATATATATATATATATATATATATATATATATATATATATATATATATATATATATGTAAAGTCCTGAAATATTTAATATTAAAAAAGCAGGATCTGGAATGATAAAAATAAAAGGAATGGTGACTTTCATTTTCCAGACCAAGGAATGTTTTTTTTTTTTTTTGTGTGTGTGTGTGTGTGTGTGTGTGTGTGTGTGTGTGTGTGTGTGTGTGTGTGTGTGTGTGTGTGTGTGTGTGTGTGTGTATTAATAATGGTTTTCTAAATATATAACTTTCAACTGTGATATGAGTACCTGCATGTTTATGTGCATATATTTTCAAAAGCCAAATTCGGGTGGAATATATGATCACTAATTACTTCTCTGAGGTAACAGTGCAATATATGAAATAAAAGCCCTACTTAAGTAAAGGAGATCTAAATGTCTGCATCAGCTGTCTAGTGGGTCTCTCAAATGTTAAGACTCCTCAAACAAGGTGCCGACACAAGTGTTCACCAGTCGTTCAAATGGATTAACATTTGTGCACACACAAAAACAATTCATGTTATGATCTGTGCCTTCACATGGAAGTGAAACAATTTACGTTATAATCTGTGCCTTCAGACGGAAGTGGAGATTTTCATTACTGTGCTGGATATGGAAAATAATATTCATTAGTACATAATGGGGTTATCAAACCTCTAAATTCCATCTTAATCTGAACTTAAAAACAGTACATGGGGAAGGAAACAAATGATGAGTGGTTTCATATTCATAAAATCTTTTTAAGAGGGTCTTAGCTTCTCTTTACAAATTTCCATCTTCCACTGATATGCTTTAATAAATATTTGTTATTCAACATTATTCCTTAATTAAATGAAGGACAGCAGTCAACATCTTGCATGTGCTTTTAGGATCTCAATGAACTTATCAGCTCCTGGCACACCACCCTCCTTCATCACACACTTAAATAAGTCACAATGAAAGCTTGTCTGCAGATAGCAACAATGATTTCTTGTACCACACTTTCAGGTCCAACACTGTAACAAACAGCTTGTGAGTTAACACAGTTCTCTTTGTTGAGGATATATTAAAAACTATTCAAATAGTCTGGAGAGTCACTGTTTAAAAGCACATTTACTGATGCATGGTAATCGCATGGTGAGGAAAAGTCAAGTAGGTGGCTATTCAAAATACAAACTCTAAATATACATTTGGACTACTGCAAAAATATTATTTGGACTGCAGAAATGTTCTGAGTTTTATTTCCTATAACTGAAGATGCTTCAACTGCTCTTACACTGAAACCCTGTTCATTCACAGAACTGTTCACCTCACAAAAATAAAGTATGAGTGGAAGCTGGGAGTTGTAACCTACGAGATCATCAAAAAAGGACCAACAATCCCTTTCCAGTGTGCGTGTGTGTGTGTGTGTGTGTGTGTGTGTGTGTGTGTGTGTGTGTGTGTGTGTGTGTGTGTGTGTGTGTGTGTGTGTGTGTGTGTGTGTGTGTGTGTGCTGTGTTTGTTTACTTACTATAAAAGACTAGAAATGGTCTAGTCCATACCAGAAGTGTCATTAATAGGCATTATGTAAAGATAAAGAAGAAATATATAATAAAACAAACATTACTAAATCCCTAATATACTGTGAGAGAATGCCAACAGTTTGAAAATAATTTTATAATATGAAAACTACAAACTCAGTAATACCCTAAAATCAAAACTTACATGATGCTTCAAGTAGTTATTTGATTGACTCCGATACAAACTACAAAAGTTCTGATGCAAAGGCATTCTGCTTCTCTACTTCACTACTTACTCATTTCTTATTATTAACTATCAATCAACTCATACACATATAACTTTCCATCTGTGTGATACGAGTACTTGCATCTTTATGTATATATATATTTTCAAAATATATGCACACATGCACGCACGCACGCACGCACGCATGCACACACACACACACACACACACACACACACACACACACACACACACACACACACACACACACACACACACACAGCCTCTACATTAAATATTTATATTCAGAGGGAGAATCATATATTTCAAACAATCAATCTGTCAACTATACTAGCATCAGAAACCCATCACTGCTTTGCTCACTCTCAGAAGAAACCTTGAAACTCTTGGGCAAAATAAATGGAAGCCAGACACCTGAAAGCAAGGGCAAATTTTGGTTGTGAAATAGCTCTGAGTTCCTGACAAGAAAGTATATTTACAGAAAGAACTTAAGTAATTATGAAAGTAAGTTTATTATTACAGAAATATAAAGTTTTCAATAATACCCATTCTTGGAGAGAGAGAGAGAGAGAGAGAGAGAGAGAGAGAGAGAGAGAGAGAGAGAGAGAGAGAGAGAGAGAGAGAGAGAGAGAGAGAGAGAGAGAGAGAAACATCTTCCTTCCTCACTCTAAGTATGCTTCTATTTTCTGTAATTTTTCATTCTCCTTTAAACTTCAAGTACTAAAGATGCTGTGTTGTGAGAGAGAGAGAGAGAGAGAGAGAGAGAGAGAGAGAGAGAGAGAGAGAGAGAGAGAGAGAGAGAGAGAGAGAGAGAGAGAGAGAGAGAGAGAGAGAGAGAGAGAATTGGATAGGCTTAAAATCCAATTCTCTCCCTCTCTATCTGTGGAGCTTCTACTATGGTAACTGTAGAAGAATTACTTGCTTATCATTCATATAAAATTCAAATAATGGGTGTGAAAGCTGTTTCAAGGTTGCCAACATTCCCAGCAACACCTTACAAACCTCAGGTTCATGGCTCAATGTTTGATAAATCCACATAGCCTTTTCTGGGAAAATCTCCCAACATTCAGGATTCACGTTAATGGTGATTGAAATATTTAATGTAGTGGCTATCACACACACACACACACACACACACACACACACACACACACACACACACACACACACACACACACACACACACACACACACACACACTTTATGAAAAATCCAATTTTCTAACTGAATTTAGTGTATTAATATTTTTCTCATAAATTACTGAAATCAATATGCTAAGCAGATCTACTACAGAGAGGAACACTACATTATATAAAGAAAATTTTGAATCTCCTGGAAATGCCTACAGCTTAGCATTTAATTTAAAAATGCAAGTCTACTTATAATGAGTTTCTTTATCATTCTAAGCTGTATAAAAGATATAATTAGTTATGAGCATTCCCTAATAATACTTATTTTACTTCTTCATGCATGAAGTTACTCATAAAAAATGCACACTTCTTCAAATTAATTCATCAGAACACAATCCTAAATACCTATTCAAAAGTAAAGTTCAAATCAACTAATGTAACCAACCACCAACACTAAGATGATGGAAATGATTATGGTAGTAGCAATATCTAAAGAGGTCACATCTGATGACATACTTGAAACATATGCTACAATATTTACTGGTTAAAAATGCATCTATCTAGATAGTATATAAAGTCAAAAGTACAAAGCTACTTTTAAATTTTAACAACCAATCTCTTTTAAAAGTTTAATTTCTTCAGCTATTCTACTATGTGTGATATAGTTTGTGTTCATGGAGGGTGAAAAGATAGTGAACAAATACTATAAATGAAGATTGTAAGAAACATACTATTTTGCAGAGTCTGTGAGCTGGTATTCTCTGCGCCGATCGTAGCAGTGCTGAATCCCCGTGTCTTGCCACAGGGACTTCATGGCTGTCACATATGGCTCTTCAAATGTTGTTACAGACTCATACTCCACTGACCGTACCAAGTCTGCATGTTCCTGGAAATAAAGTATACAAAATCACAATGGAATTAAGATAAACCACAAACTTTTGATCACAAAGTCATTATGTAGCAAAAAGAAAGTAAAAAAAAAAGGGCCGTGAAGCTATCAAGAACTATGGACCTTCCCTCAAAGTGAAGATGCTCAAATCTGAAAGGTCTCTTAGGTTACATCTCTTTACAATAGGTTTTTCAACATCACCTTAAATTTAGCAACCAATTCATAACCAAACACAGTGTATAAGAAATAGTGTACCCTTAATACAGTCATCCCTCATTAATTGCAGTTTCAGTTTCCATGGCTTCACTTTTACATGGATTGCTGCCAACCACAAATTCAACTCGGGAGGAGGCAATGATGGGCAACCTACCAGTGATCATCATTCTTTTTCCTTTATTTTTTTTTCAGCTAATTGATAAATTAAATGTTTGTAATCATGTACAAGCAATTTTTTTTTACATAAACAAGGATTGGGGGCTCAAGGTTGTTCTTTAGATAAGGCACTAATTTTCCATGGATTTTCCTTGTCCATGGGTGTGATTGGTACCCAAACCCCACAGATAACAAGGTATGACTGTACGTGTAAAGAAAATTCTTAAAATGCCAATTATTCCACCCCTTCTAAAAATAAGTTTTAATAGTTCAAATGCCACATGATAACCAACCCTATAAGCAAAGGCACATCCAACTGCAGCCAGAGTAGCTAGCATGACGAGGAGAGGGTTGAGGAGAAGAGAGGGAGGAGGATACAGGGACACAATAGTTTCCCTCAAGGTCATATCTATCATTAGCTATGTTCACAAATACCTATTCATAGCCAGACAAAATTTACATGCACCATGTGATTACCTCTGGAATGTGAACACATCCTGCAATTAGCAAGTCAGCAAGGTATCATCACTTCTATCAATATAGTAAGTACTGTCATTTAGGGCATAAAACATAACATAGCCTAGTTTGAATACAGGTCACCGATTATTAATTCAGCATCATTGGGACCTGCAGGGTGCTGGATTAGTGAATTTACCAGATTACAGAGAGGTTAGAATACATTTAACCCAACAAATAACCACCTCCTCGTACCTTTAAAACACCCATAAATTAGTACAAGCAGATTAATGAGTGGGGCTGTACCTATACCACTTTTTCTGCCAATACTGATACTAATACTTTATTTCTGGACAGACACATCACTGTCAATTTTTTTTTTTTTCAAAAGTTCAACCTTATCTTTTATGGATATGTAAAGTGTTTACAATTTAAACAAGAAGAAGCATTTCCTTTATTCACTGGAACCGTGGGCAGAGCTAAAACAGAGCAGGTTTAATAATAAATGGAGAAAAATAAATTGGACTGGATTCCCTATGTTTGCAAGTGATGCCAGCTGATTAAACAGCAAGTAATGCCAATAAACAGTAGCAGCAGTAGGTTGGTGTAGCATCCTGGGAAATTTGAAATTACACTAGCCAAAATTAGTGCTAGATAAGTAATGGAAGTGGACTGGTGATAGCCAACCTGCATATGGTTTCAAATGATGGAATAAAATGGCAATAATCAAAAGCTAACAAAAATAATTTAATTTTAGAGATTCAATGACAGCTAAGTTTCCTTTGTCTATGGATTCCTATGTCACTGTCTATCTGTGGGAACAAGACAATCACTTTGTAAGGTACAGTTTGTGATCTTTTTAGGTTACTTAAAATTCCTTCTGTAAATTCTGACATTAGCAAATATCCTTGTCAACATATTGTGACTAACATCATAAAATGTCCTTGTCAACATATTGTGAAAGTTCAAAAGTGTTGCATTTGGAGAATTCATCACTTCAGGCACCATAATAATGTGTTCATAGTGAATAGCATGTTTGCCAAATACCTATAATATCTCAGAGTTGCAAACTGTTCACTTGGTTTATGAATTCGAAAGCCTGTTTCTCACATAAAAAAAAAACTATGAAAATAACCCAATCTGTAATATAACTTCGTGGCTGTTTATGAATTGTGCACTTTTACTGACAAATAAACTGTGCACTTTTACTGACAAATAAACTACAAATGTATTCATCTACGAATATACACCAGGCAAGCATTCTTCATGAATGTAGCTGAAACATTTAAGGAAAAATGTGAGGAAAGGACTGATTGAACACATAGTGTGAAGTTAGTTTCCACAAATTATCTGGATCACAGTATATCTCTATAAAATCACAGGACTATGGTAATCCCTCACCCACCATACTATGGTCTATACTTTATTAATTATTCAATGAAACCAGATGGTTAACCAAATAACCTGCATTTTGACAATATACAATACATGTACACATAGGGCCTTTGCATCATTGGAGGTGGACGAATGGGTCAAGGTGAGGGGATTAACATTTCACTCCTGTATAATGGGGCTACCGCAGGCATGATAAAACATCTTTTGCTCCAATTTTTCTATGGATGCAATAAATAATGCAAAACTTGAGCTCTGAGAAGAATAAAAAAAAATACAAATCAGACAAGGTAAGCAATGGCAATCACCAACTTCAGGAAGGCATAACCACCTTCGATCAGGGACCGGTTAAGTAAATACATTTGCTAAGTCATCCCAATCTCAATGCATAAGTGTTACTTCATTGTGTAGTTTTCAATGTCATCCCACACATTTTATTTATTTATTTATTTATTTATTTTTGCATTATGTATATTCACTGTTTTTCCAATCTGTGAATAAAATTTGAACATAAAAAGAACTGAATTTACATTAAGAGCATCATGTATTCACTCTGATAAGTTTTCCACATTTACTTCCGTCTCTCCTCCTACATACTTAATAAATGGCAGGATGGCTAAGGGATTTTGAACTAAGAAACTTTCCATGAAAAGTGATGAAATTTTGAAACTAACAATAATATACATATTGGGAACTGCAAAATTATCATTGGAACACTTTCTTTTATAAGAGGCATGAGACAAGTCTCTAATCAAACTCTCTCATTAACATGCCAAACATGTATCACATATGCATATATGTAAAGATGGTGAACAGACACACAGACTGCATGCCTAGTAGTAATTGTACGAAATTTAATTGAACTAGTATCCTGTTCAACTGCCAGCTTATAGTGTTGTTGGGGACAGCATGGATCATCAGCAGTCAGATATACCACATTCCTTGACAAAACAACTATTTCCTATTGTAAATGACAATGGCTTTTTTTGGGTTTAGATATTGCTGTTGTTACACTGTTTCAAGTGCTCAGATTATTGTTGTTACACTGTTCCAAGTGCTCAAATTACTGCTGTTGTTACACTATTCCAAGTGCTGAGATTATCTTCTAGTGACAATAAGACTGAAGTTCCCTGCAAAAGTTCACTTCCTCTCTTATGAGAGTAAAGATACTAATCACAAAATTATTATTTTTTTTTCTGATGTTCTTACCGGCTATCGTGGTACCATTGTCTTCAATTAACATACACTTTATTAGCTACCACTAAAGTGTGAATCTGCTGGTAAATTCTTCAAATGAAGTTAGTTATATGTGCTTACAAGTCACTGAAACCAAACACCTATCTTGGTAGGTGTAATAAGCATGCATGATATCTATATTCCTATTGGAAACTCCCTTTGTACATTTTGACAAATGTAAGAGAATCATGTGACTTTTCAAGCATCTCTCTCATAAAGAGTAGCTAAAGCAATAAGTACTTTTTAAGATGTTAATGGAAAATTTTGTGCATCCAGATCCTGAATTCCTGTACATTACAGGTTACATGCACTTAAAAATAAACAAATGATGCACATGTACACTTACAATATTTGCTGAATCTCCATAAGATATTTGAAGAAGATCCATGGCTCTGATCATAGACTGCATGGCCATGAAGATATTCTGGAAGACCAGCTTAATAAACCCTCGCTTGTCTTCATCGCTGTAACCAGCACCATGGATAATACGCATCTGTTTGATAAATGTTGATTTGCCTGATTCTCCAGTCCCTGTGAAGGAAAAAAAAAGGTAAGGATGAGCATGGAAGAAAGAACCTCAAGGTAAATTTTTTTAGTATTACCAGGTAATCTCATGAAATAGGAGACAAGAAAAGATTGAGAGGGGACAATTTTTTTTGATGAACAAGCCCAATTTGTCTGATATCTGAAATGTATGGCTAAGTACGAATAGAGAAAAGGTCAACATTCAACACAAATGTACAACATACAGAAACACTGAGTTAGTGGACTGTAGCATACAGACACCACCATACCATAAGTACACACAAGGCAGTGCATTTTTTTTTAATGGATTCTGGATGTTTCTTCATTGGTCCATGCCATCAATGTAGTAACATGTCATAAGAAATCATACCTCAAGGTCATAAAATCACGAGAAAGGTGCTTCATACCATGTGGCTAATTACAAAGTCAAACAGGAGCATTTGCTACGAATTATTATTTACAAAACACATCACATAAATTTATGTATGAATTTGTGAGGAATCAATTATAAATATTTTTATAAAAACAAGATTATAACAATTCCTAAAGGTAAGGTGGACTTCTGCATTTTCGTCACCATCATTTTGAAAAGCCCCATACATATATACATGTCTGTATAAGAAAGCTTTATCCACCTATTGCAAACTTGCCATCTTGCATGATTTCTAATACCCTTTCTTCAGAGGCCAAGATCCCTATACTAACAATATTCTTTACATCCTATTACCCTCCATCTTCCTTTCTAACAAGCTTCAGTAAGTTCAGGTTATCTCTTCAACTTTAACTTGTGAACAATGTCTCACTTCAGTCCAAAATTCAACAATTCTCACAAGCCACATCATAGTGCTCCTTAGATATACAAGAACCCTAGAATTGTTCCTTTATTCACTCTCATTTCTTGTCCCTCCACAAGCACCTGCACTGACTCCTACCTAAATAGTCTCACAAACAAGAAAATTCCCTCAAGGATTCAGAAGACTTATCATTTACCACTTCTCCTACATGATGTACATTCAAGCACACTAAAATGCTGCTATCTACCTCTTATTCCACTACATCTCTCACATCTACAAATGCTACATAAAATGCAATTAAGCTATTATGATTAAGTTTGATGCTGTTCGGTTTATTTTGCACCTACTAAACTAAAATCCAACACAAATGCTCTGCTCTCAGAAGATGGCACCAAAAAAGATGCTGCCAAAACAATGGAATACCTGGACACCATTGGTCATCAACATCAGTGTTATACACACACGTGGACAGTTATAAAAAAAAGTGAAGTACATTAAAAAAAATGAAGTACCACATAAAACACGCTGACAACAAGGGTATAATCTTCCTCGTAATGACAAAGATAAATGAAGATAAACAAGTTTTTTAATTAACAATGTTGCTGGGTGAAGTATGCCTCCAAATAATTCTCCCACTGCAAATAACTAAATATAAACAATCACAGCACCTCAAGTTGTACTATGCATTAATGCAATCCAACTTGCTGTCCACCATTCAAAGATGCGAGATAAGCACACTGAATTCTACCTGCAGCATAAGTATGCATATTACGCCATGGCAAGCATCAGGATATTTGTGTTTGTCATCCAAGATAATTCTATAACTTTAAATGTACTTGCAGGCAACAAGAAGAAACGCCATAGAAAAATGAAAAATAGTCTCCAGAAATTATCCTCCTTGATGTATGGGTGTCCACATAAAAGGATAGTTAGTGCAGTGGAAACTCGATTACTGAATGCCTCCCTTTCCAAACAAAATTTTGAACTCATAATTGCTTCAGTTGCTGTTCCATAATTTGGTTCTTGAACAAAGTTACTTGATTTCAAATACTAAGACAAGGCAAATGCTACTATTTATGACTAATTTATAGTTTCTATAAATATATCCATTGTTTTTATGTATTTGAAGGCAAGACACAATGGGTAAGGTAATAATTCAATCACTGAAATAAAGTAAATGTGATCCCATTGAAGAACCTTGATATAAAGTTTTCATGACTTGGGAGTAATCCCTAGCCACCTGTGGCTCTGTAGATGACCCAAAATGCCATCACTGCTGCACAACTGCATTTTCCTAGTAGCTCTTGCCAACAGCAAGATGTCAAAATGTTATGGTCACCTTCATTTTTCATGGTAAGTGGGCTGCTCCTCTGTGTCACTCTGTAAGGCTTCCCTCACTAGATCGATGACAAAGAGAATACCTGTACAGTCTATAAAGTATCTTCTGATGAGTTCTGTGTCATTAAGTTAATTCAATATGTCATATCAGGATAAATAATCTCTGAGGTGGAGATGTGGACCAGCCATCTTGGCAGCAGGAGTATTTGTCATAAGCTGCTAAGAAAGGGTGGACATGTGTCTGGGAACAGATTAATCCATTTTACATCAATTCCTATGGGGAAAATAGTTTGTTTCCGAATGTTTCAGATTTTGAATGGCTTTCAGGAACGAATTAAGTTCAAGAACAGAGGTTCCGCTATATAGCAAATGGAAAAAAATATTGAGGTTCTCAGAATGTAAAACCTACATCTGTTAGTATAGGGCTAATTCAAATTCATAACATACCTGACATAATCACATACAACATCACACACAGAGAATAATCAAACCTAAATCTAAAACACAGAAGCCCAATCAATTTATAGCAATTGTTTGTTACGGTATTCTTGTATATGACAAGATTTTACTTGTACTTACGAGAATCAGGTTCCTAATATTTCAAACATGAAAAGGCACAAATGAATACTTTTACATAAAAAATCCACACATTCAAACATTTGACACAACAGTGCAGTGAAACCACATCACACCAGTCAAACTAACTGGATCACCTTTCAAAAGAACCACATGTCTATTTGATTTGGTGAATAGACATAAGCTGAGTTGTATTTTCACTATCCTTATAATTTCTCAGCAGATAATTTTTTTCCAATAATGATTTACTGGCAAATAAATAAGATCCCACAGTAAGTAAAGTAGTATACATAAACTGACATAACAATTAGAATTGAATCCCTAATGTAAATGGCATGGGCAAAGAAACATTTGAAAGAGGGCTAATATTATGAGGATGTGGATAATCACATGCTAACAAGGCAGAGAATACTTAAGCATCCTACACACCACATGCACAATTCAAAGTGCTAGACTAATTTCTTTCCCAGTGATGATACCATCTCATGATACTCAACTCTACCATATTGACAATTTGACCCTTTCCAACACATGCAAATTTCCATATACTATTGGTATCAGGTGCTTGAACCAAAATGCAAAGACTCACTTTTGATGAAAGTAAGTTCTAACCTTAAATAAGGCTTGTCATTACAAATATCACAAAAGAAAGCAGCATCTAGCACTATTACCATTGGAAATTTACTACCAACAATAATCTCATAGAATGCCATTCCTAAACTTTAATATTCATAGGGAACTCATGTTCATTTCCTCGCTTACAATGTCTCATGTGTATTTCACAATGTCAATTTTATCCTTTCATTCACTTGAATTTCAATATAGTACTTTTATTTCCTCATGTAACTCATATACTTTAAAATAACACATCAAGGGTGAATGTTTGTTAGCATAAAATTTAAACCCTCCTGAAGTATTTGTATGACACTTCCCATTATTGCAGCATTTATTTGCCTTATTGTGAAGCCAATGAAACTGGGTTGTTTAAGATGATGCCAAAAGTATGAAGTCAGTGAAAAAAAAGCACAGCAAGGTGGTTGGGTAATGTCACTGAAATATGACATAATATCAGCAAAAAATGTCAGTTTCAGAGTGCAGAGAAGGTGAGGGAAACTATTTTCTTTACCTCAATAGAATGAGCTTACATGTTGAAAGCATTGTGAGATTGAGATGAAAGAACAGATTATGAAAATGAATGCATTTAGATATTAAAATTCAATCCAGCACATGCACAGAGATAGAGAAGGAAAATCATGAAAGATTTGTTGGGAATATTGAGAGAGAGAGAGAGAGAGAGAGAGAGAGAGAGAGAGAGAGAGAGAGAGAGAGAGAGAGAGAGAGAGAGAGAGAGAGAGAGAGAGAGAGAGAGAGAGAGAGAGAGAGAGAGAGAGAGAAATTAATCATTATAGCTCCAACACAAACATTACATGGGATCTGGAGGTGAAACACAAAATCAATGCCCTAAAATCCCACTGATAGAAACAGACTACTTGAGCAGCACCTTTTTTGTGAACAATATGTATGACAAAAAATATGCACAAGTAGGATGGTCTGGTGTGTCTCATTAGGAAAAAATTGATGAATTGAGACCTAGTAAATGTGGTAAAATGTTAGAACATGAAATAGCTACAGAGAATAGATGGTGGAGATGAGAACATGACAGCAGAGTAGTGTGGACATTTCATGTCATTGTGAACAATGTCCTATAGAAAGAGAAGTGTTGAGAGAGAGAGAGAGAGAGAGAGAGAGAGAGAGAGAGAGAGAGAGAGAGAGAGAGAGAGAGAGAGAGAGAGAGAGAGAGAGAGAGAGAGAGAGAGAGAGAGAGAGAGAGAGAGAGAGAGAGAGAGATGCAAGATGTGAACAAACTGGAGCGATGGCAGATTCTTCTGACATTCATGTAGCAACTCCCTCCAGAACAAACAAAATAAATTGACACATTCTGACTGAAATAACTGTCAACAGTGCATGCCACAGGTTAAAATGACACAATGACAAAGCTGTGTAGCATGTGAGCCGAGTCATGATTCCAGATATATTTCCATGAAACCAGAGATGGAGTCTTACATTTTAAGAAAATATAGATTTTATCAATTTGCAAAAGTAAAACTGAGCAGTACATGGTGTCATTAAATACAAAGCTGCAGACTTCCTACATGACACTAAAACAGGAACAAGTCTTGCCTGCTAAAACAACAAATATTTTATCTTAGGATCTGACAATGTTACATAAGAAAAAAGGGAAGCTGCAAGAAGCGACCTGGCTTACACGTGGCAGTCCCTGTATGAAATATACCTACCTATTTCCATCTATTATTCCCATCCATAAACCCGTCTAATCTTCCCTTAAAGCTCCCTAATGTTCTAGCACTAACAACATGATCACTGAGTCCATCCTATTTGAAAACCAATTTCTTCCTATCTCCTTCCTAAACCTAAATTTTTCAACCTTGAACCCATGCAATGCAATGCAGAGTATGGCAATCACTGTAACATAAAGGTAACTCTTCTGTTCTTTATCTTTCCATAAAACTCACAGGAGTGTCCTGATGACAGGACTCTGGAGTCTTAAAAAGAATAATTTTCTCATTTACAAGCTCTTCCCATTATCAACATTTTTTCAGTTAATGTGTCCTACATTGTTGCACTGAGAAACAACATTTCTTTTCTTCTGTGGTCAAGCACTATCCTTGTGCATTTTTCATGTACACTTAATAAAAGGCACCAATCATTTTAGACTATGAAATAATCTTATTAGAATAGTGGTACAATATGCAAAATGCAGGACCAGTGCTATTGACCAAGACAATCCTCAGGTCTAGTTCCCAAACTAAATAGAAACACAGATGATGACACAAACATGATTTTAATGGATCAAACAAATATCTAAAGGCCTTTTCTGTAATACTTGAATTACTACACGACTTATACAGCTCAAACCCAGTGCCACACAACCTATCTTCACTATCTTTAAGTAATATACATGATTGGTTTTTGGCATCAGACCATCTCAAAGTAAAAATAAGTCAAAGCATATATGCAATAAATGCATAATTGATTAATCAAAGTATATTTACAGCATAATTACATGATAATTCAATTTGATATATAGCAGGTGTGACTGGTATGCAAAGACTGAATTTCTTATACCAATAAAACATTTCCATTTCATGCCCAATCATAATATATGAGGATGCATTCTGGGCAATAATAATAATCAAATCTGAATATTTGAGTACTCCAAATAAAAACAAGGAAATTTTCACAAGCAGAAAATTCCAAACTCATGGCATAAAAGACCCTTAAAATTTTGAAACACATATGACATAAAAACTTACACAACAATGTTTTCAATAAATTTTTCCTATTACCATTCTTGTAGCTCTTCTACAATGCCTTGGATCATTTGCCCAGTAAGGCAAGAAGTCGAAAATTGTTCTGAAAGATTATGAACCAATCACACAGCAGTAATACCAACAGGTGGCTAACCATTTGGATAAGCATGTGCAAATATACAATATATATTAATTTTGTAAAACATACTAACAGCTACTATTAGTTATGGGTGTCATCAGTAAAAAAAACATTGGTGTGTGCAAATTGATTTAGCATTAACAGGAAAGAAATAGCATTAACAGGAAAGAAAAAAAAAGAAAAAAAAACAAAAACGAGAAAAAAAAAAAAAAAAAAAAAAAAAAGGTGTAAAATATGAATTAAATTAAACATGAATAATCAACACTGAAGATCCTGCAAGACTATCATGTAGTGACAACAATTACACTGGTGCATCACTCTCCCTAAATTACACTTTTGTACGTCCCATGCACATTCTAATGTATGCTTTGACTGTGTGATAGAAAACTAAAATTCACTCAACTGCTGCTTTCCCTTTCTTACTTCCATGCAAAGTTATTGACGGACTCGCAGTCCTGCATTCTATATTTATTTAAATATTTCGTGTAATAATATATTTAACAATTTCTAATACCATGAGATATTTTTTATAAACAGAGTATCCGTAGCTTTGGTATTAAGCGTAGAAACAAAATGAATGCTTCCAATGTGTTAAGTGATCCCTTTATATTGAAATATGCTTATAGAAAATATGCATGAATTTAACAGCCAGGATATAATCACTCCTGGTGCATCATGACAAACCAAGAAGTTCGTAATTCAATCTACTGCATGTGTCACAAATTATAAGTTTAGACAATAGCTATAAAAGTCCTGGAAATTATATTGCCTTCCTGACAGCCCTTCTGACACTTGAATAGTATCCACTTATGATAGTTCCTTCCTTGTTATGAGTAAAAAATATATACAAGTAAAAAAAAAAAAAAAAAAAAAAAAAAGTAGAATTTGGAAAGGCAACACCCGCTCACTCCTGGTTGGCTAATAAGGAACAAGAAATGGAGATCCTGTACCGGAAATGACAATGTATCTAGACAACAGAAACCATATTCTGCACCTAGGAAGGGCCAGATTGAATAAGTCACTGAGCATGAAATACAAGTTATACACACACACACTTGCACACACAGGTGTATGTATGTATATATATATATATATATATATATATATATATATATATATATATATATATATATATATATATATATATATATATATATATACACACACACACACACACACACACACACACACACACACACACACACATATATATATATATATATATATATATATATATATATATATATATATATATATATATATATATATATATATATATATATTTTGACAAACAGTGGTGACACACTTATTTGTATATGAAGAGATAAGTAATAAATAAATCACACAACACTTAATAGTCACAAAATAAACCATTACAGCCTATCATAGCATACATCATAAGCCATTCTAATGAATGTGATTAAGTTTAGTTAAGGAGACAGTGGTTGTATGCCTCTCTGACATCTCTACCATTCAATAACACACACACACACACACATATATACACATATTAACTGCATTTCATAGTTTGACTGACATTTATGGACAGTTAACTTGTACTCAGATTCGTGTCATTACTGACGTAATTTCACAGCTTGAAGAATTATTACTGAAATCATCATATTGCAATGTGACCCATTAAAGTTTCTCTAAATTTTCTCCCTAGCACTGTCGAACATCTGCTATACAGGGTGTGTTATCATCAAATTACTTTTAAGGAATGCAACACTGGTTAATATTTCCAGGGCATCAAGCATAGATAGGTATTATAAATATAAAAGCATAATTAGGAAACAAGACACCTGTCACACTCACTTCGTTGTGCTTCACATTTTCTCTCCATCTCCAGTCTTCTGATCTGCTAAGAATCTCTCTCTCTCTCTCTCTCTCTCTCTCTCTCTCTCTCTCTCTCTCTCTCTCTCTCTTTCTATGATTTATCAGGATTTGTAAGAAGACTGTCAGCAAATCAGAAGACATATGGTAAAACTTAGGAAAATGGAATACAGTGGGAGTGAAGTTGGGTATGTTACTCAACTATTGACAAAGACTATACCTTTAATGGGTAGATAGTAGAAGTCTAAAGATAATCTACTCCCCAATGAATTTTCATATTTTCCTGACAATCATAAATAACTATAATACATAGCTGTAATCTGTAAATAATTGCTAAATTAAATGTAAAGAATAAGCAAACACACTAAATCCATTCACTGGCCACTATACACATCTTGAGACTGTTTATCGAGCTGGACATACAATTAGGTACTTAAATAAAGGTGACAAATAATAATGTTACCTACCTCCTCTCCACTATATACCAACAAGATTTTCTTATGCATGGGCCTATACAACCAAAGTCAACTACTTGAGAGCTTGATTCATGTGTGTTGTACACCAAGCAACTACATTAGCCTCTAGTTTGTTTTTCTTGATGATCAATACATCAAAACAATTTTATTAATTGTTCTCCCTTATTACTACAGGTGCTTTTCAGGAAAACTGCAGAAATATTCCACTCAAGTGTCTGCCCATTCCACATCAGAGCAAATTTCAATGGTTGTCAAAGAAACATACCTGATGTTTGTTATACCCACACAGCTAATATGGAGTATTTTATTCAAACTTCAACCAAAATACTGTTTTATATTTTTCTTTCAGAACTATGACAACCTAATTAAGCTGCATTCTAAAGTAAACCTGAATCTTAAGAAGCACACAATTTCCATGGGAACGTGCACAGCTACATGGCTGTCACATCCTTACAAGCAGAAACCCGTATATACTTTCCTTGCATTAACTAGCCTGCATTCCTATTCCAAAGTACTGGATTCTACTAATATTAATAAACAGCAACATAATTTACATAGCAGGTGTGACAAAAAAAACAATCATGACAGAAGAATGTGTGTGACCAATGCATGCTGTGCCCATGAGTGTTGCTCTGAGACACAGCACTTTGGTGCATACAGCCACTCAAAATTCTTTTTTCAAGTGAGAGATCAGGACTGGCCAGCAACTTTATATGCCAATGAAATTAAATACCACATCCAACACAATGATACCAGCAGTACAGCAACTATATTACTTAAATTGTTTCCTACACATAAGTAGATGAAACCTAACAATTACTCATCTGACCATTAGCATTTCTCTACTTTAGGAGCAGATATCCCTTCTACATTACTATAACAAACACCAAGCCATCCATAACCTTTCCAGAATACCCATTTCATGCAATGCCCCACCCTAACTCTCACAACCTCAGTCCCCCAACAGGTCAACCTTGCACCAAATCAATGAAGTTTCCCGTATTCTCCAAAGTGGTAATTTAGGAATTCAATTATTTTCCCAAATGAAAAATGGGTCCACCGAGGTACTAGGGGTGGGATGTGGGGGTGAGAGAGGGGACAGCTAGGGAACTATGGCCTGTTGATCAAGTGTCAATAGCTGAAAGCAACAGGACCGACGATCAGCTGAGCCCAAGACAACATGACACCCACACAAAAACAACGTAATTAAACCTATACTGCCACTAAATTACACAGTATTAGGGTGCCCTGGATGACTCAGAGGGGTTGAAGAATGCCATGAACCAGGTGTATTGAGGGAAAAGGGTCCGGTGAGCATAATGTAAACAAAAATTGTTGACGGATGAGGTGCATCTAGCAGACGACCCAAATAGTAACACTGATTATTTATCCATTTACACACTTCCTACGGCCTTAATCAGGACAAAAATACCACTCACAGCTTACCCAATAACAGTAGTTTGAGTTCTTTTCTAGCATCTCTCTTATCCTTTCGTAATTGTCGTTCTATCTCTTGGTTTATCCTCTTCTGTTCCTTGGCTTCCTCGCTTAGGCAACACGCCATGTTTGCTGATCAACTAATATTATCGCGCTAATTTTGACGTTTTTCACCACAGTCTCTTTACTAAACTATTCTTCTTCCTCTTCTCTTTCCCCGCCTTTCTCCACCAAGGGGAAGCGGCGCGTAATCGGGGAATTTTCTCAATTTTTGGTTATTTCCTCCACACAGGTCAAATCTAGTAAGCCCAATGGGGTGGGGTTGAGGCTGTTACAGAGGACGGTGAGGCGAGGGCTTTTGCCTTATTTCTGCCTCACAGGTGGCTCTCTCTTATATACCGGATTAGCTGCTGCCTCTGTAGCTGCTGTTACTTAGTTAGTGTCACTTTTACGGTTTCTTCCCTCCACAAAAGGGCTTTCGGGCGAGTAATTCCGTGAAGAGAGCAGCGTTGGTGGTGTGAGGCGCCTCGCGGGAACAGCCAAAGCGCGTCCCACAATTTGAGGAAGTGTTCACGCCACCTAGAGCTTTAATACTGGCGATATCTTCAATTCATACCCACTTCTTATCCTGAATTTTCCTTCCGTACTGGCGTCTTTGTATTATGGCTATTTTTTGGGATATTAAAGCGCACTATAAGTGTCTTTAGTTATTTTATTGAAGCGAGAATAAGGCGCTCCTGCCATCGACTGTGACTTCCCATCATCCTCGACAGACGACAATAACCACACGAGGCCGGGAATGCGCGTGTTTACTCTCAAGGCTCGTGACGGCTGAAGGTAAATCGCATACTCCCGGAACATGAAGATGGTATTAAACTGTAATGAATTTCACTATAATCATAATAAAATAAATAACATTAGGCATCTACCCCGTGAGATATGTTTTTAAGGGTATACAGTCAAATGTTGGCTGCTATTTTGAGCTTGCGAGTGTCAAACGCTATCACGGGAGTTTTCCAAGTTCCAAACTACGGCTGCCGAAATGTATGATTACTAATGCCTGCCCTTTCAGAATTATACTTGTATACGTTCATATGCATGGTCGAATCATGGGTATGTCAGTTAAAAAGCATTACTGCTAACGAATATAGTGTTGCACATTACATTTCTCTTAGTTTTTTTTTTCCTCTCTGGAATTTCCGGACAGTTTTCATGGATTTTTTTTTTTTTACTGTTATGATCGAATTTTCTCTCTCTCTCTCTCTCTCTCTCTCTCTCTCTCTCTCTCTCTCTCTCTCTCTCTCTCTCTCTCTCTCTCTCTCGTTGTCCCAGTTACAGTTTCTACATACAAGCGAATTTAATGCAAAAATATAAATATTGTAAAAGACATTTCGGAATCATGAGTTGGTTGGAACATAGGCGGAATAAACCTTCTCCACCCCGCCCACCCCTCCGCCTCCTGCTGCCTCTCCAGCTGGTGTCTTTTGAGCAGCACATGCTTTAACCAGTGAATCGTATTGTTATCATCATCGTTAGCTTTCTATCATCACCATAATTTTTTACGATTATTTTCATAATAGTAGTAGTAGTAGTAGTAGTAGTAGTAGTAGTAGTAGTAGTAGTAGTAGTATCATGATCATCTGGATCTAGGTGGAAAACGAGCCACGTATGCCTGACACCCCTGTTCCCCCAGCAGAGTTAGCCTTGAGGGTGAGGGCTGGGTGGGAGGACGGCAGGTGTGTAGAGTCCACTCAGCAGCCCGCGGAGGGAGGGAGGTGGCACCAGGCGGGGAGGGGAGGGATAGAGGGAGGTCCTAGGGTGAGCCAGCATTACTCCCAGGAAACAAGAGGAGCGTCAGGGAAGTAAGGTATATTCTTATCTACGCCTGAGATTACGACGATCATGTGCTTACTTTTATCTCTTCGTACTAAGCGCAGGGGTATACCAGTTATTTGGTTACGGTTACAGATAAAGAAAATCTCCGAAAAAAAAATGTGTATGCTGCAATATTAATAGAACTCCATCTTATTGTTTTCTCCAACTCCTCCTTGGCGGGACAGGTGGGAGATAGGACCAATGAAGCCTTGATAGTGACGAGCAGGACTGGCGACGTAAGTTCGTGGCTTAAGGGAATAGAGAGGCAAAATGGGCGAGGGTAGGGTTGGAGACGTGTGGCATGCAGGCCCAAGGAAGAGTTTACAGAAAAGTTGGACTGTGTAGGTGTGCTAGATATACAAGTGGAGATGGTGGGGGCAATAATGTGTCTAAAATGAAGCGTGTGATTTGTTCGTTTGAGAAGTATTCGTATGGGAAGTAAAAGATCTCAGTAACAGCTGCGATGAAGAGTAAAAGGTACACGAGGGTAGTATTAGTAGCGATAACAGCACCAGAGGTCTTATAATGAATAGTGGTGATATAAGAGGCGGGGGAACACTGTGTTGCTGCTTTGTCTATGAATACTAAACTTGAAACCAAATCGGGGCAGAATCATGTCTTTCCCGCATAGACTGTCAAACTGTAGCCTATATTTTGCTGGTCATGTAACGGGGCGACAGTTCCCTCCAAAACCAGGTATCTGATAAACTTTATCGTTAGGAAGTATCCTCGTTGCCCACGCGGAGCATCTAATTTAATATTCGGACCTGCATTCGTCAAGTATTTTTCCTTTATTTATACCCAAGTGCGTCGTGACATGTTACGTAAACACTTGTAAATTTCACAACGAGACACGTCACCTCGCTCCCCGGCCTTCGGAAGTGTGAGTGGCTGCGCGGTGCCGCACCCACCTCCCTGAACCTCTCCTTTGCGCTCCCAATTTATGGCACCCGCGAGGCACCCACACTCACACCCGCTCCCTCCCCTGTGTGTGTGTGTGTGTGTGTGTGTGTGTGTGTGTGTGAACAAAGATTTTCTGTATGTACTTTCTATACTTTCTACTCTCTCTCTCTCTCTCTCTCTCTCTCTCTCTCTCTCTCTCTCTCTCTCTCTCTCTCTCTCTCTCTCTCTCTCTCTCTCTCTCTCACACACACACACACACACACACACACACACACACACACACACACACACACACACACACACACACACACACACACACACACACACACCTTCTTAACGCTTACCCTTTAGTGACCTTTCTTCAATACATACCTGAGACCCTCTCATGCAACTTTACATGTGTATGTGTGTTGAGATTCTGTACCAAGAGGAAGCAAATACATATAATTTCTCGCACCTACTCATAGCACTTCCCTATAGTAGAAAAGAAAAAGGTACACTCTTAATTTGAGAGACTGAAAAGCGATATAGATGAGCTGCTGGGTGAAAGCTGTGGGTGCTGTAGAATGAGAGAGAGAGAGAGAGAGAGAGAGAGAGAGAGAGAGAGAGAGAGAGAGAGAGAGAGAGAGAGAGAGAGAGAGAGAGAGAGTACACATTGGAAATTTTGGTCAGTAGATCATTTAAATTTTCCTTTTTATCTATTCATTTTTTTATTTGAGCTGTTGACGTAAAGTTCATTTTGTGGTATAAAAGGAAGAGAAAAAGCTCTAGGCAGGTGTACAAAAGAGCTCAATACATTTAAATACAAGTACACAGGAAGTCCCAGTGGATTATTTGCAGCGTGTTATGTAGGAGGGATAAGGAAGGTGTCAGGGGTGAAATGGATAACATAAAGATAACTAAGAAGAATGCAAGTTATCAAGGTGACATATTCCCTGCCTGAGGTTTTCTCCCGCAGGCGACGCAGTAATGTTGGTATGTATGCAGCATCGCCACTCAATGTCAAGTAGAATGCATGGGATCAGGAAGTGCATGGCAAGTGAACGCTGGTGTCTGCCCCTCTCCCCCAAACAGACAAAGGTCTTCCTCACCCTCCCCGTCTGTCCACGCCGCCGTCTCTCACTCTTGGGATGTGGTTCGTCAAGAAAAAAGTACCAAAGGAAATCAATGCAGATAAATAGAGACTAAATAATTACATACATAAATTTTCAGATCATGTTATTTATTGATTTGTTTCTCATTTACTTGTTTACTTATTTATTTATTTTTATTGTTGTTGTCACTGGTCGTCACTGAAGCATGGCACGGCAGGGCATAACACATAGGTGTGTCGCGGCCGCCTCATCTGGGTTCTATAACAACGGCTCTTCCCAACATCTCAGGCCCGTCTTGTGCATCTCATCACTTCAACTCACCCTGGCCGATATTACTGTATATTCATCACCTTCCTCCAAGTCTGAGAGCCAGTTTCTTGAACGTTATACGTATCTCCTTTCTAGGTCTTCCCTTCAGCCTCACACTTTCTACCTGAGATGTATATTGTTTTTCTTTTAAGCCGTTTCTCCCGTCTTTTTTTTTTTTTCACCTGTTCAGACCACTCTAGTACCTCCTTATCTACTGACTCTACCAAATACCATTCTTCCTTTCCCATCATTCAACATTTCACTATTTCACGCTGTTAATTACCATTCTCATGCCCCATTTCAAATAAATCTTCCTCATTACTGAATCTTGCATTTGATTTCCATTCCTTGGCTTACAGCACGGAACAAATGTCACAGGAGTCCCCTCAAACATTCCCGTTTTCGTCTCCACAGACAGCTCTCTCTCTCTCTCTCTCTCTCTCTCTCTCTCTCTCTCTCTCTCTCCTCTCTCTCTCTCTCCTCTCTCTCTCTCTCTCTCTCTCTAACACCCCCCACACCCTTTAAACACCCCTAAACCTTCGCTCTCTCTCACCCGACGCCTCACCTCCGCCTCCGTGGATCCCGTTGCAGCAATACCTACGCCCAAATAATGAAACTTCACCACCTGTATACCTGTTCCAGTGTTTCACCATTCAGCACCATCTTAACACACCCTCAGACCTTCATCTCCACCATACCTCATCATTAGACACTGCTGCATTCACTTTCAACTCCTTCTTCCTCTCTCTCTCTCTCTCTCTCTCTCTCTCTCTCTCTCTCTCTCTCTCTCTCTCTCTAACCCAGAGTGTTTAATGCCTCTAAAGTCAATCTCTCTTAGTTTTATGTGAGTTTGGGGGTGACTTTCGTAGTCTTCGATTCCCTATAGGGATGAGGGTTGATAGACCTAACCTATACCTGTGCAAGTAACTTTTCTTTTTTCTCTCTCAGTCGGAATCTAAAAGAGTGTCACTTTGTAGGTCATGATACTGATCTGATGGAAAGGAGGAGTAGGAGGAGAAGGAGAAGGAGAAGGGGAGAGAGAGAGAGAGAGAGAGAGAGAGAGAGAGAGAGAGAGAGAGAGAGAGAGAGAGAGAGAGAGAGAGAGAGAGAGAGAGAGAGAGAGAGAGAGAGAGAGAGAGAGAGAGAGAGAGAGAGAGAGAGAATTGAAGTAAGAAATAAATGGCTTCGTCACTTTATTTTTACTACTACTACTACTACTACTACTACTGCTACTACTACTACTACTACTACTACTACTACTACTACTACTACTACTATTACTGCTGCTACTATTACTACAACTACTATTACTACTACTACTATTACTACCACTACCAGCGATAGTGATGATGATAATGCTGGTAACAATGGAGATTTTGTTATATTAAAGTGTTGATAATTGGTTATAACACACACACACACACACACACACACACACACACACACACACACACATACAGGCGATGGAACATTGCATAACGCCCTGGCCGCAGCATCAGTGGACGTACAAGTGATACAAGTGATCACAATCCCGCACCTTAGCCAAGCCCCCCGCGCCTCCCACCAGCCAGGACCCGCAGTGCCTCAGGGTAACAAAAGACGGGTGGGCTTAATTAAGCAGTAACTTGACCCTTAGCAGCAGCCCGAGGCACAGCAGCAGCATCACAGCAGAGGTCGTGAGGGAGGTGATCTCTAATGAAGACCAGCCTGCTGTAGGTGTGACATCAAGAGGAATTTCCACCCAGTCAACACGAAGCCTTATTAATTCATGACAGGCAGCCCACACCTCCACAGGTACATATATGGTGGATGGCAGTGATGGGCGCCTGCCTGCCTGCCTGCGTCACGGCTTCGCATTCCTCCCGCTGAGCCCGAGACGCACAGACAGCTACGAACACGACGGATAGCAGGGCGTGTTACTGCTCGGTGTGGCGGGCAGTCAGGGGTCACTCAGCAACACCTCGCTCTCTCGCTTTCGTGACTTTATGCTGTGGTCTTACGATATCATGGTCTCGTTTTCCGTTAGAAGTATAATGCATTTTTTTTTAAACGGCAATATGCGTTGATAAAATATTCCCCTGTTCTAATGTATGCATAACTGTAATATAATTATACTAATACTGTTTTGCAAAAGTGTGAAAGAAAGAAGTGGTTTTTCGTGAGGAGACTATAATGTTGCAATAATGAATCACTGCGATACGAGAGAAGGCGGCGGGGCACGTGAGACGAGGCGAAGACGGACATAACTTACCTGCACGTTACCCGAGTCACTTCGTCAGTTTCTGCCGAGTTTCATCCCTTCATTTCGTATCCATAATAGCGAACCATTAATGTCAACCATGTAAGCACGATGTAAATATTATATTGGGGGCGTATGTCTAAACAAATTTAGCTTTTATTTTGAACTCTTTATGCGTCTGGCAGCGTGACACCGGCGGCTGCATCAGACGAAGTTCACATATTTGGATGGATATTGGGAAAACTCTGTATCCGGCAACTTGCTCTCTGCCTCCTTCCTAAGCCTTTCCTGGTGTGATCTGCTTGTAGATGTCAGACTAGAGCCTCGTTTATCTTCATGTCCTGCCTAACATGAGCGAAATGTTCACCGATAGAGAATACTGATACTTTCTTGCTTGAGAGTTTCACCACATAATATGCAGGTAAATGTCAGGTGAGATCAAAATATCTCATCATTGTAAGTAACCAGCATGACATTGACCATTGTGTCAGACCCGCCTGTTGTTGTTAGGGAGTATTGCTACATAGAAAGCTGGTGGGGCCAAGCAAAAAGTTACTAAGAACACCTTTAGGAAAGTAATTATCCACAACAGAACTTCCATGAGGAGTGGCAGCCGTGGCGGGGCTCTCTCGGCACCATGAGTCTGCCCCATGTCTGGCCTCATTCCTCCCGGCTCTCACCGGCGCCCCGCCCTCCCACACCCCCGCTCCTGTTTTACATCCTGTTGCATGTAAGCTTTTGTTTGGCAGCAGGAAGGTAAATCTTTCGTCGCGCATATGGAGCAAACTCCTATGCTATGAGTCCCGACGACGTCGCGGACGCGGGAGAGCGCTGCTGACGCGTTCACTTGTAGGAGTTGGTGATCATGCCTCTTATTGGATGATGACGTCACCACACCACCACACGGAAACATTTAATCCCTAGCTTGTTGGTGTTGGCAAGTGCGCGCGTGCGGGTGTGTATGTGTGTTTGTGTGTGTGTGTGTGTGTGTGTGTGTGTGTGTGTTACGTTAGGTTTCAAATCCAAATCCCCATTTTTTCGCATCTGTAGTGAATAGATGCACATGTCTTGCAGATTTTCTTGAATAAGCAATTAATGCAAGACGGCGTCCCTTCTCTCTTGGGGATGACGCCTCTCGGACGCCCGGCCTGAGGAGCGGTGCATCCATCTGGCTGAGGGCGTGACTGACCGCGCCCAGCGCTTGCACGTCTTTTGGTCACACTGCTTTGCTTCACCGACTATTAGGGGAAGGAAGGAGAGGGAGAAGGGAGGGAGGGAGGGAGGGAGGAGGCTGAGACGCAGCAGATGAATATAATGTAAGTAACGCCTCACCATGCTTACAGTCAAGGTCCATGCATCACCTCAACCACAAACCGGTTTTAACAGATTATATACCCGTCCTGTGGTGCCGAAAGCATGCATACTTACTCTCTCAGTCTCTAGGGGCACACACACACACACACACACACACACACACACACACACACACACACACACACACACACACACACACGTACACCACCACCACCACCACCACCAGCACCTGATCTTTCACCTCCAGCACTGTAAACTTTCCCCTATAAATTAATTGACTGATTGAAATTTTGGCGCAGCAACATTGAGGTCATATGGCGCACCCCTATACACTTACTTGCTTGCTGGATCATCGTGAAGGAGGCAACGAACAATGAGTGATGAGTCAAGTGTGGATGCTGTTTAATACAAAGGTCTAGGACTCAGTCAATTATACATACATCGTTCAGGCTTCAAGCTCTCGGTATCATATTCATAACCTTAACATTTTAACACAAGCGAGGTTCTGCGTGGTGATTTTTCTTGATACTCTAGGAAGCCTTAACTTGACCGTGTTCATTAAGTTATTGGAGTTTTTTTTTTTTTCTGCATGATACTAAGCGCCGATTTATTCTATTTAATATGCAGAGAGAGAGAGAGAGAGAGAGAGAGAGAGAGAGAGAGAGAGAGAGAGAGAGAGAGAGAGAGAGAGAGAGAGAGAGAGAGAGAGAGTGTTACCTGCCATTTATTTATGCTAGTTTACATGTGATGGATTAATCATTAAGAGAGAGTGAAAGACAAGACATTTTTATCTATTTGCATGTGAGACGTTGCCGCATGTCACTATCCTCTTCTTCTGCTGGACTAAAGTGGGCTAAGTATGAGTTAAGTTTTTTTTTTTTTCTTCCCTCCCTCGCTAACTGCTGCGGCTTCTTAATGCAGAGCTGCTTTGGTGGAAGGGTGGGGTCTGGGGAGCTGGCCGAGGTGACGGATTAGTGGAGGCGGAAGGGCAAAAAAGTAATATAGTACAGAGAGAGAGAGAGAGAGAGAGAGAGAGAGAGAGAGAGAGAGAGAGAGAGAGAGAGAGAGAGAGAGAGAGATATACATTCATCCAGACAAGCGTAGTAATTCATGCATTCTTAAGCAAATACAAAGAAACTGATTACTCGAAAGATAGACACAGATCTACTGACCAAGCACAATATATATAATAGTACATTAAGGTATTCTATTCTTGCCATACTTAATCTATAGGTACAAAATGAACGAAAGTGAATACCCAGCAGATAACATCCTCTCCACTTTATCAGACACTATTATGTGGCATCGAGTAGGTGATGGTACTAGAGGCCACTTAAGTACTACACTGCTGCAATGCTATTTACTTAGAGAGTGTATGCTGTTCTTTAGTATGTATCTAGCTGTGAAACTATCTATTACACCTCCCAACAACAGGACTTTACTATTTCTTGTCGTCCGTGAGGGAGGATCGAATGAAAACACCGCGGTTACCCCTAAAATTCGTGAATCTTCTCAATATTTTGGAACACTTTTCACGGAGGCGGCGTCAGTGGCGGATTAAAGGGGGAGGGACGACCAAGCACGGCGCCGGTCCAAGGGCTCCCGGGTCCCCCATGCAGAAAAGGGACCACACAAAGCACAGTTGTTGCCAATAGGACCACTGGAAAAAAGAGATAGGAAAATAAAATATGCTGCGGCAGATCATTGGTACTTCACACACACACACACACACACACACACACACACACACACACACACACACACACAGTGAGAGGAAAGACACAATCGTTACTGCTGGACCTGTGATGTTACAGAGAGAGAGAGAGAGAGAGAGAGAGAGAGAGAGAGAGAGAGAGAGAGAGAGAGAGAGAGAGATAACTGCATAGTGGAAGACGTGTGTAAGATAAATTTTGGAGTAAATGAAGTCAACCAGTGGATAGAGAGGTGAGGAAGAGCTGCGTGAGTGGGAAAGTGTGGGAAGTAGCACTGGAGAAGTAATTTGTGGGAGGATGTGGGGAGAAGAGTGAGGGAAAATCGCATTGTTTTTCGGTCTGAGGGTCATGGCATCCACTTCTAGGCAGACGATCTCAGGCAGCCCAGAGCGGGGAGGAAGAGAGTGCTGGAGAATAGAAGGCAGGGAACTGGGAATCCCTCGGTCGCCGTGACTGGACAGGTGGCCACCGGTTTTTCCACCTGTACAAGCCGGAAGAAGCCTTGGCGTAGGGCCGGCCTTATATATGGTCAAGTGACATCTTCTGGGCTGCTGCAGGGTTATGTTCACCGCTGCTCTTTTGTGACTTATTATGACTGGATTTTTGTTGACAGTCTGCTTCCTTTGTTCGAGATGATTTGTGAACGTCATAATGCCTCCACGCCAAGACATTTTTTTGTCGGAGAATGTGAAAAGAGTTCATTTCCAGGAATCTAACGTTAC
>NC_087155.1:30585055-30597555 GCF_035594125.1 Scylla paramamosain | reverse complement strand
TCAGATCTTGTGTACTACAACTAGGTAAAAACTCGCACACATACAGAAAGGCAACAGTGTCAGGGCGGGGCAGAAACACATTCTTGCCAGTATTATAACACACACACACACACACAGTATCTCCTCCTGTTGTCTCCACAAGGAACTCCCGCATACGTTTCTGAGGCTTCCGTGACCCATATCTGAGGTGACGTTGGGTAACACTGTAATGGTCTTAGGACTGACTGGCTTGAGTTAGCTCCCACTCGCGTAAAAATACCTCCCAATATTGGTGTATGCAGCTGTACTGTTCCCTCTTCCTAAGCTATCTCCCTACCTTTCCCTTCCACGTCCCATTGTTTTTCGCTCTCACTCACTGTCACTCTCACTTTTTGTAATTATGTCACAGGTAAGAGGGGTTGAATGTTGTAATAATCTTCTTCATGTGTCTTGTGAGGTTTCTGGATGAGGATTCATGGCCTGCTGGTGGTGTTACGAATGACTGGTTTTGACTTGTCAGTTACGTGAGCTAATATATAGGTTACGTACACGGAAATACTTGGTTTGTGAAATGTGACCCACTCTTTCTTTCTTTCTTTCTTTCTCTCCTTTTCCACCTCTCTCTCTCTCTCTCTCTCTCTCTCTCTCTCTCTCTCTCTCTCTCTCTCTCTCTCTTATGAAAATGCCGCAATGTAACACAACTGTACATGCAAACAGGTATAAAAGTTTATGACCACCACAAATGTCAAATATTCAGCAATGCATTCTTGAACTAGATAAAATAACCTGTATCTGGAAAGAGTGGAATACATACCAACCGAGAGTCAATCCCCGGCAAACGACCGCTACAAAATAGCCTCTATGTCAAACAACCTTAACTTAATCTATTTAAATTCAGATTCATAATGATAACATCAAAAGAGTACCTCTCTCTGGTAGGAGCTGTTTCCTTAACTTTCATCATTCTATGATTCGTGGAGTGACTGGCTGCTAGTCTGTTTTTTTCTCATATTTTGAGTCTCTTATTTTGATGTTTTCTTATGCGAGTTTCTACAGCTTATGATAAAGTACCAATAAAAAAAAACGAAGTTTGAAATGCAGACAGCCGTAAACTACAAGAAAACGAGCATCTGCTGTTCTTATTGTGCGGTTCTTTCTGTTTTTTTTTTTTTTATGTGAATTAACTAAATTTCCACAATTTATGATAACGCAAAAGAAAGAAAAAAAAAGAAAGAAAAAGAAAAAAAAAAAGACAGTTTGAAATGCAAGAGATAGCCATACACTACAAGAAAACGAGCAACATCAGTACCTCAAAGAAAATGAGATATATGTTTTAAGGGTAACACGTCAGTTTTGTTTATAAGTTAAATTTTTTTTTCTTCTTTATTATCATATATTACAGGAATTTTTCCACACTCACAAACGATCATGTGATATAGTTAAATAAAATTGAAATAACTGAGGTCTCTGAAATGAGTTAAATGCAGCATAATCTAAAATAAATATATCGCAAAAGACGTTAATGTCGCAGGGAGTGGAGGAAGAGTGCCATTGTGTAAGTTTGTGATGAGTCTTTAGTTCATCCACTTAGTTTTTAGATGGTGGATAAATGGACAAATAATTGCTAATTTAATCTATGAAATAAGAAATTACTGAGAGTAGGCACGTTTTTCTAAGTATTTACCCAATTTTGTGTCAATGTATGGTTCATTACAGCGTGTACCGTGGTAGGCTGCACTCACCAATCTGTACAGCATGCAGTACCTTAGGGGAAAAAAAAAAAAAAAGACATAGCAACAACATAATAAGGCTCAAAATGTTTTTAAAAGTTGTTCCGCTGTATCTATTCCTGTCGTATTCCATTCATAACACGTCTCAATTTTGTCTTTGAATTTATTGTTTCTCACCATTTGCATCATTTTATTTATTGATCTTTTTAGTTTTAACACAAACACACTTATACACATCAAAAAATAATTTCTATATGTTTCTGAGACAAGAAAATGGGATAGGTTTAATCTGGAAACTGCCGGTTGTGTGTATCAAACAAGTTACTTCTAAATCATTACCTGGCAAGCTCTCCTGCTACAAGAATATCATGGCAATATGTTACCTTGTGGTGAGTTCATCTGTAGTTGTGACTGGTAACCATCTGTCATCAGAATGCCGTCAGGTGAAAAGGATAAGACTGGTGATAGGCGCTAACTGATGGTCGTTCATTGCCGCAGGATGTTTCGCAACACCATGGCTCATTCTTATTCGTGCGGCTGTGAATGTGGTGATGGGTGAATGCTTAAAATGATCTCATCATTCCCTCTTTACTTCCTCACACACATTTAAACTCCTCCTCCTCCCCTTTCTCTTCTTCCTTCTCCTTAACAAAGTCCTTCTGTCTTGGCGTTACTGCATGTGTGTTTCAGGCATGAAACAGTCCTGAAAACAAACAAGCAAACAAAATAATAAATGAACAAATAAGTAGATGAATAGTTCCATTTCATGCACTGAAAATGAAAAACAACAAATCAACGAATAAATAAATAGTTGAAAACCACTGTCTTAAGCACACACACACACACACACGAAGGCTGCATCTCTGCTAAAATTTTCCTGCAATAAACAGTCTAAATGTCAGACTTCTCCTCTTCCTTCCTTTTGTTCAAACCTCAGCATTCATCACGTGGAAAATGAACGTCACTTCTGGCCCTCTTACATAAAGTATATTTACCCGTCACCTGCCTTCATTCATGCAAGCTGTGAGTGCATACGGCCAACAACCCCTGCGCAGCTTGGTAACATATCACTTTTTTAATATTTTTTGAAGTGCCATGGTTGGGGAACATAGTCAGAATTCCCTCCTGTAACAATTAATCTTCTGTTGACGGAGAGCGTGGTGGTGAAACAGACTCCTTTAAAAAAGAAAGAAACTTACCGCAGGATTCACTGAAGGTTGTTAATTAAGGATAACGAAATGTAAACCTTAGGGTGGCGTGGCGTGGCGCGGTGTAGCGGCGTGAAGCCTAATGCCAAACTCGTCTTGGGTAAGTGGTGCATTGGTAAAGGATATGACCATCACCTTCAACGTATATATATTTATTTCACATTCCTTAAGTTTGAAATAAAATGTTGGAAGTATAACATTGGCATAGGCTTAACTTTCATCATCATCATAATCATCATCATCATCACCATCACCATCATAGAAAAAAAAAAAAAAACACAATTTCACACCTGAGGATGGACAGGTAACGACGGGAAAATAATTTGTTACACTTCACACTTTACTGGAGTTATTACAAATTTGCATACACCTTTAATCACAATTACCGTGAATTTGCACAACTTGAAAATTTGAATTAAGACGTGAAATTGTGCTGATGTCCTTAGGGCGTAACTATCAAGACTGAGGAAGCATAGAGGTGAGCGGCGGAGGGGCGCCGTGCCGGGCCCCTCAAGCTCTTGTCTTATACTACCAGGGTTATATTCGGCGCAGACAAGAGAAGCGACAAGTTTAGAGACACATACAACAAACTACAAAGGAAAACACGTATGAGAAGGATATTAATTTCTTATATTTATGTAAAGTCCAGTATGAAAAGAAGAGAAAAATATAAAACTTTAAATGTAAGTTTCAATCATTAATCATAGGAATGTATCAAATGTATCATTAAATTACGGCTGGCGGAAATATTTTTCTGGCGACTTACATCTGGGGCGTTTTGTGCGTTTGAGATGTGATGGGCACAGTATGGTGGTGTCCTTGTGACCGTTACAATGTGTCGGGCTGACCGTGTGGTGACGGCGTGTGATGAATGGCGCGCCCTAGAGGACCATGACAGCCAGGCACGTGCCCAGCAACACGAGGCACGAGGGGAAGATGTGGCAGCGTCATGTCCTCGCCTCAGACAACGTCCCGCATGAAAAGATGAGACTCTCTCATCCTTGCCCCCATGTGGGTGTTGTGCTGTGCAGGACGGCACGAGACAGGCCTCGCAATACTGGGACATGTGAACCAGCGAAAAATTTCCACAGGACTGACATGAAAAGTGCCACACTATCGAGGCAAACCCCACCACCGAGATTACAACCATGGAAATTTTTAAATAATTAATTTGGCTTTTCCAGAGCACATTTGGCTCAAGTTCATGTAAAAAATAATTGTGCCTCATTACTCGTTTTTTTCACATTCACAACTTTACACTGCATCAACGAGAAGCTTACAACTATGAAAACCTTTACGTAATTAATTTAGGTTTCCCCCAATACTTCTGACGAGTGCAGCACGTAACAACAGGAGGACTGGAGCGCGGCGTAAGGGACAGACGGGTTCAAAGGTATCAGTGGGACGAGGGCAGCAGTGGATGGATGTAATTGATTTACACGTATGTCAAGTTAAGAGATCTGGACGGGTGTCTGTATGAAACTAGAACATTGACCTCTGCTGCTACACAAGGAGGGGGAGGCGAGCAGCGAAGAGCAGGGTGGTGACTGGGTAATGTGCTTGGGTACTGTACTGTACGTATGTGACTTGGGCAAGAATAGTGCACACGAATTTCTTCTTAACACGATAATATATAAAAGGTAATTAATCATCAAATGTAATGTTTTGATAGTAAATGAATAGAGTGGTATGAAATACATGCATTGGCTCTCTGATGGCGCTAATGGATGTTCCTTTTAGTTCATTAAATATCCAATAAGGAGCGCAAGACAGAAGCCTGCTCGCCAGATGCCTTTAATCCAGACACATACATACGCACGTCAAATTCTCCACAGATGACGAGTTTCGTAATGGACACAGACGTAAGTAAGCGGGTAGTAAGTGTGCGCGGGTCACCTAAGGATATTCTACCTTTCGCTGTATGCTGAGACACTTTATCTGAACTGGCAGTGTGTGTACGGGATTCAGAGACCTAATCAACGAGCAATATTCACATACAAAGAAAACTGCTGACTGTATAATAGGACAAGGAGAGTTAAAATGAATGAAAACTGCAGCGGGAGGACTTAATTGTTAGTGGATGAAGATGATGCTTTAATTACTATGGGCATGTCCACACCCAGCAGGGCATGAGGACGCTGGTGAGGGAGGGCGAGGCACTTATTTGATGCCCCAAGCGTTGCGCATCATGAGGTCGAAGTAAGCGTCGTGGTCGATGGAGGCGCTGATGGCTGAGTAGTAGTCGTAGAATTCATCCCGCGTCACCTGGAAGACAGACACTGGTGATGACTTTGCTTTTATGTGCGTAGCTTCGATATGTACAAATCTAACTCTCTTTCTCTACTCATACCAATTTCAATACATATTTCCCTACTAATGTCCTTCTCTTCCTCGTCCTTCACCTTGCCGTCCATGGAGGTGTTGTTTTCGAACTTCTTCAGGACGGTGTTGAGAATGTCCTCCTCCGTCATCTCCCCGGACTGGTACTTGGGGTGGTTGGTCACCGAGTACACGCCCTTCAGGTCCTCCAAGGTCACCACCCCGTCGTCAGTCTTGTCCAGCTTGTCGAAGGCCATGTCCACCAGCTTCTTTCTCCTGTCGTTCATCTTGGGCTGTTTTGAAGATGGGTGGATTAGGAGACGAACTGGATGGGTTCTTAGCTGCTGGAGTGTTGCGTGTTGCTTCATCAACTGTTGCTGGTGTTGGTGGTGTGTTGGTGAGGTTCATGGCGTGTCGGGGTGTAATGCAGTGGTTGTGTTGCGGCGTGGTGTGGTGTAATGTAGTGTGGGGAGGTGCTGGAGTGTTGTGTGTTGCTTTCTCTACTGTTGCTGGTGTTGGTGGTGTGTTGGTGCGGTTCATGGCGTGTTGATGTGTGGTTGTGGTGTGGCGTAGTGTGGTGGGTGATAAAGACATGACTTACAATTTCTTCTCAGTAGTGAGCTGCACGTTCGATGTTGATAATGAGTGTAAATGTCACAGAGATAAGGGACATATTATGCAATAAGATAACCAAGGGAAAAAAAAAAAACTGAATACCATAAATTTTGTTAAGCTGATGACCCAAAGTTTACATTTGTTGCGTGGTTTTATTTAGATTTCACTTTATGTTTTTCTCATAAAGAAGGCTGGCAAAAGGCATAATAAATGAGGGAAAAATTACTCTTAATTACCTCTCTTGAAAAGTTCATTCGAAAAAAAGTTGTAAACGGATTAGCTAGTTTAGTTCCGAATTAAACACAGGCCACCATCCTACACTAATGCCATCCTCCTAGACTGTCAATTCTCTCAGGAGCCGTTTTTAGCGGGTACGAGGCCGTGCTTATAAGGAGCAGGTATGAGGGGTCAAGCAGGTGTGGTGCGAGGGAAGAGTCTGACTCACGAGCTGGGCGTCACGCGAGGCTCTTCCTCTTTCTACAAGCAGTTCTCAACTCTTTTTCCTATTTTTACATTATGGGAAACTCACCCTTATGGCCACCAGGAACTCGTCGTAGTTGACGCTGCCGCTGCCATCCTTGTCGAAGGCGTTGAAGAGTTTTTCGTTGTCCTCTTCACTGAGTTGCAGTCCCGTCTCCCTGATGCCTTTGCTGAACTCCTCCATGTTCAGGTTGTGGGAGCCGTCGTCGTCCATCCTACGGAACACTCTGCAACAACGTGACACAATAACAAGAAGAGTTCTGATGCTTCGCAGAAAAGGTTACACAAGACAACCAGTATTAATCACAAAAAAAATTTTTTGGCCTGACGAGGGTATGTTTTGTTGTAATCCTGTTTACATCATAGAAATATTTACGCTGATGAACTGCTGAAAAATAATCTAATAACTTCCTTGCCATTATATCCTTTTTTTTTTTCTGGTTTCCTTTCAGACGCAGCAGACAAGCCTGAACATTGCTGGTCAGCGCGTAATACTCTCGCCTTACCATTACCCTCCAGATGAAAGTGATTTTTAGAGGTAGCTGGTTTGCATTAAGGCGGGTGTTAATCTTCGGATTTGATAAGAGAAGGGTACATATTTCCTTATCATCCCAATTCTGCTGCTCTAAGAGTGTGATGAATGGGGAGCTCTATTTAGGTATGAGATAAGAGATGGCTGACTGAACAAAAACACGAAAACTCGAAACTGTTCATAGGATGAGCTGGATATTTCGTGAAAATACCACACAAGATGAACAGATGCATCGTGATCATGTAACTTTGGATATCAAGACGACCAGAAAAACATAATAACACAGGAACGTACTTGCCCATGCCCATGATGCCAGAGACCCCGCGGCTGAGGCACATGAGACGCAGCTTCTCCACAGGATCGTTGGCCTGCGCTAGCTTGCGCTTGGCGTTGGCCATCATGTCTTCCTCGTTCCTGGTGGAGGCGGTCCTTGGACGATTGGCCATGCTGCTGCTGTTGAAAATACCTTGTTAAATAGATAATGATATACATAGGTAGATAGATAGATAGACAGATAGATAGATAGATAGATAGATAGACAGACAGACAGACAGACAGATAGATAGACAGATAGATAGATAGATAGATAGATAGATAGATAGATTTACAACTGAATGGACTAGTAGATGTTTCACTGCCCACTAGAATAGAACACTTAAAATATTCTATTACAACCAAATATTACAACCATGACCCACATTTTGCGCACTGTCAACAAACCGGTATGACGACATAACACTATTGTATAGAAAAGTTAGTTACGAAATGTAAGCGTGTAAAAAAAAAAAATAAATAAATAAAATAAAATAAAATAAAATAAATAAATAAATAAATACATACATACATATATACAAAAAAATAAAATAAAATAAAGTAAAAAATGAAACAAATAGGTAAATAAAATAAAGTAAACTCAATAAATGAATACATAAATAAACAAATAAACCCCATAGTGTAGTTTTGAGCGTAGATCAATAAATATGTAATACTGTTTTAAAATTCGGAAACAACTTACATATAGCGATCAGTCAAGAAGTGATCTTGATCCTTACACTGCAAAGCGGAAAATTCACAAGAAAGAATAAGATGAAAACACGGAATCGCTGTCTCTGTAGTTACACTCATAACTGAACCTCACACGCTCCACTATCGCTTCATGGAGGTGGAGAGATTCACTGTCACCATGCATCACATAAAGCACTCATACAGACGACAGGCATCAATAAAACGGGCGTGTTTGCTTATACATGGCAGGGGACAGGTGCGGGTGCGGATACAGGTTGACAGGGGAGGGAAGGGTGGGAGGTAGTGGTTGTAGTCAGGTGAGTCGGTAGATGGGTGGATGGGCGGGTCAGTGAGTGGGTAGGTGGATGAGACAGTGAATAGATGGTTGGGTGAGTGGGTGTGTTGGTGGGTGAGCAGATGGTAAGTGGGTGAGTGGACAGGTGGATGAATGGATGGATCAATGGGAGTCAGTGGTTGGATGGATGGGTAAGTGTATTAGGGGGTGGTTGAGTGGTTGAGTGGATGGGTGGATGTGGTTGAGTAAGTAGTGGATGGGTTGGCAAACGTTATAATGGTGTGTGTGGATCCACATGCTGCCTTCACGAAGCCTGTAGTCCAGATGTCTGCGTCTAGAGACATTTTGGAGGCCAAATGGTTTGGGTACCAAGTGTCTCGAGCACCAAACGTCATGAGGCCTATTTCCACTCACACCGCTCGGTCTTGAGGATCATCTGACCTGAGTACCATCTGCCCAGTACCAAGTGACTGTAAACCGAGGAAATGCGGGCAGGCGGACTGTGAATATCGAGCGGAGGCGCACATGGCGAGGATGTCAATAATTGACAATACACCTACAGTATTAGGTCGCCAGTCGCCGCTAATCTGGACTAATAACAAGTGTGTCGCGTAGCCGCAGACGAGTCCATGCGGCTGATGGTGTAATCAGACACGCTCAGGTATAATTTGCGTGTGTGTGTGTGTGTGTGTGTGTGTGTGTGTGTGCTCCTTTTCCTCCCCCTCCGACTCACCCTTCTATATATGTTTATTATCAACTCAAGCAGCAACATCACCACTAATACGGTTCTGCGGTGAGTAGTGCATTACCACTACATGAAGTAACACCCTTTTCTCGTAATCTCACCCTGCAATATATGACCTTATTGTTTCAGTGCCACAACTCCATTTATAACTCACGGTCGCGTCCACACAACAGAAGCAGCAAGTACGCACTACCATATCACATCAACATCAAACGCTAACGCCTTAAAGTTCTACATCAAGGTGAAAATACCGCTGTTTTCGTAGAAGCAGCCAGACGTGGAGGACCCGCGCTTTCGGTGGTTCTCATGCGCACATCGTGGCGGTTGATAATTTTTTCAGTGGAAGAAAAATCTAATTTTCGTGGGTCACTGATTCTTCCTGGCAAAGCAGGGAATTTCATACTTGACCTACATTGTAACGCAGACAATTTGCACTCTTGGTATCATTTTCTGTTAACAGTTCTGCATAGAGAGAGAAAGAGAGAGAGAGAGAGAGAGAGAGAGAGAGAGAGAGAGAGAGAGAGAGAGAATATATATATATATATATATATATATATATATATATATATATATATATATATATATATATATATATATATATATATATATATATATATATATATATATATATATATATATATATATATATATATATATATATATATATATATATATATATACTCGTATATATATATATATATACTCGTATATATATATATATATATATATATATATATATATATATATATATATATATATATATATATATATATATATATATATATATATATATATATATATATATATATATATATAGTTTAGGAGCAAATCGGTGCCCGCCCACCTCCAGGCATGACCGAGGTGGAGCACCATGTGACTGAACTCACTACAGCTCCACACAGTCACGACTTAGTCCATATGAGATCTATAGCAATTTTGAAGAGAAGCGCACACAGGCGATCCGTCAGCGTGTGACGTGTGTGCGTCGTCCAACACCTACCGCACATGAGTGATTGTTCTTATTATTGGTGCTTGTGAGAGCTGCTGGAGGGTCGGGGAGGGACGTATGGCTGCTGTGCCATGAAAGATTATCGCTTTGTTGTACACACGGTGATTTACCGTGCTGCTACACAAATAGAAAAATGACCAGCTTTTCTGCTTTTTACTGTACTTTGATAATAAACCATATATATATATATATATATATATATATATATATATATATATATATATATATATATATATATATATATATATATATATATATCGTGACATGTAATTTCTCATCACTATATACTATAATCCACATATATACTATATACTAAAATCTAAAACGCCAATTTAGAAAAAAGAAAACATAGTATTATTTTATACATTCAAAAGTAAATAAATAAATAAATAAATCGCTTAAATGAACCTTTGATTAATAAAGTGTTTGCACCTTCATAATAAAAAGCAAGCAACACATCAAGAAATAAGTGGGCGCGCGCGCGCGCGCGCGCACACACACACACACACACACACACACACACACACACACACACACACACACACACACACACACACACACACACACACACTGCCAGACCATGGCAAACTCGATTCAATTTCTTTCAGCACGTACTGAAGCGAAAACGGTCTCTGTATCGTTATGTAAGAATGGCCATCTTACGTAACATTCCTTACGTCTCGTTAACTTGCTCCGTTGGCTAATTCCCCTCCTGAGGCCGCTCATCACCCTCCATTACCACCATCGTAGCCCTACAGCCGCGGCGGTGAAAGACTATCCGAGCCTGACCATTTAGCACTAAGCACCGTAGGTAGGGCAAGTTCAATACGCTACAACAGAAAATCACACTGAAGTATGATGGATACCTAATTCTTATAAGTGGTTGGTAAAAATTACGTGTAATAGTCCGCAGACATTCTAAGAGTCAATATAGCCAGCAATTATCGCCGCTGGGAGTGTCTGTATAATGGCTTTAGCCTTATCAGACATCGGAGAAACACGAGAGACTTGTGTCAACAGCGAGGCCTTGTGTTCACGCCCAGCCAGCACGTCTGGTAATTGGTCCGGCTTTCATCAGCAAGGTCAAGGAAGGACCCGCGCTACAAGTCGAAAGTCACCACCAAACTGTGATGGTGCGCACGAGTAGCAGGAAGGCACGGTGGGCGAGGCAGAAAGGCACGGCGGGCGACACCTCGCCACCCGAGACACCCAGCAGGGCAGCATCCCTAGGACGGGCGAGAGCAGCGTGGCGCACACCGGCAGGATCAATAGGGCCCTGGCAGGGTCACCCAGCTGCCGACACCCTCACCTGCCGCCGATCCTGCTATGCGGCCACAGGGCTGGGAATACTGCCAAGTTTGCGGCATCCTGGTGCTTGTTGCTGAAGCAGCTCGGCTGGAGACAGTGAGTGGAACATTTGTCTTGAGCATTGATTATCTAAAAGCCAAGACAATGGCGACTGATTAAAGGCTCACTGGTAACGGACGCGTTGTGGCAATGAATTTTAAGCAAGATGCATGGCTGTTAGGGTCAATCCAGGTTCCAACGAAAAGAATGTGAATAATTCATCGCCACTAGACCCTACCGGATGTATCATTGCTGTCTTTCGATCAGTAAGTAACCTTTACCACCACCGGCTCTACAGTCAAGGAAATGGCCGCCGTCTAAACTTTGGCAACACTTCACGCGGCACCTGTTCCATATTTCGTTGCATCACGAGTGAAATGTAGTTAAGTGGGAGAGAAAACTCAGTCAATCTGGAAAGACCATGTTGAGCCTCCGCCCCGCCCATGGTGCATGTGGGAGCCCCTGGTGGAAGGCCTTGACGCCCTGACCCAGTCAACACCTGTCTGTTGAGGATGTGCCGCAGAAAACCGAACAAGTGGTAGACGTATTAAGGCAACAGTACGTAGTGCGGTGCCAGTGGGCTTATAAATTGCCCATGGAAGTCAATCGCTTCATGTCATTGATAAGGCAGCACTTCAGTGGCCGCAGCGGCACAGAGCGTCACATGCAACCACGTAACAAGTGAGCCGAGAAACTGCATGAGGACACGACATGCGAGGGAATCATGTCACGTGTTCCCGCCACACACCAGGGCCAGCAGAACACCCCGGAAAGGCGGTGGTGTGGGAGTTGGGGGGACGGTTGAGCGAGACCTTCATTATGGAAATGGAGCGAAACCTACCAGCCCTACATACCCCCTAAGGAGACCCTCCCTACATGCCATCACTGTTCCTCCACGCCCCTTCCTTCCTTCCCTTCACGCTGCCTTACATCGCCTCCATCCTGGAACCTGGCCTCATACTCACCTGAGTATTTCTACACCTCACCCGGTTTTTTCTAATACAATTTGTCCTCATTCATCAGTCTGTCCGCGTGCTGACGAGGGCCGGGCGAGGGATGCGAGGCAGACTTTGATCGACGCCAGGGAAAAAAAAAATCAGTAATGACGTGATTTTTTCCCACAAATCCCAGCAACACAGGAGATAATTTCGGAGCGCACAAACAAGGGTCCGATTTCCCGCGTGGCTGGCAGACCTTCTAGCTCTCCCTAGCAAAGGTGGCGTCAGGGCGGGGCCA